>NC_133772.1:48005684-48310906 GCF_003597395.2 Chelonoidis abingdonii
GAGGTCTTCAAACCACAATTTGAAGACTTTAATAACTCGGACATAGGTTAAGGGTTTTTATAGAAGTGGATGGGGTAGGGTTCTGTGGCCTGCTTTGTGCAGGAGGTCAGACTAGATGATCATATTGGTCCCTTCTGACCTATGAGTCTATGAGTCTATGAGTCAGTAATGAAAAAATCTTTAAAAAAGCTGTACAATTATTGGAAAAATAAAATATATTGTTATCTCTTGTAACTTAATGCATTTTTCAGTAATAGAAATAGTAGCAAGAACACCTGTAATATTAGAACACTTTATTTAAATTTTATTTTCAAGTACCAGTAAGCAGGTTTGAAAGTAACTTTGAAAAAGTGTAAATAAGTTTTATTTCCTCCTCTCCTTCTCCCTCCCCCGGATGGTTTGCAATTTACTTTAGTCAGCAATTTTTCTGGTTTTTTTTTAATTTACATTTTAATATTCCTAAAATTCATATTTATTCATTTTAATAATTGAAGTCTCCAAATGAGCAACATTCTCATTTAAGTCAGAGAGAATTTTGCTTCATTGAGGACTGTGGAACTTGGAACTTAAGGTCTACTTTTGCTCAAGTCAGTGCAGAGCTGCTTTTGACTCAAGCCCCCTTCCTGCAAACACTGGTGAACATACTCTACACACAGAAGAACTTCCACTGAAGTCACGTGTACCACCCAGTAGGAAAATTTATGCACTCGCATAAGAATTTGCAGCATTGAGACCTTCACTTGTAGCAGGATTGGGCCCCAATTTGCTAGAATTTTATCATGTTTTGATGGCTTTGGTATTGTCACTGAGTGCAGACATAGGGCTAAATTCTGGTACTGTGCTGCACATAGTCACCTATCTGAAAACTAATGTACAGCACTGAAAGCTCAGAATGGAAATTTCTTGCCCAGTTTGAGCTCATTGACAACACATGGAGAGGCCTCTCTATGGTCCTTTTGTGACAGGAGCTGCAAAGCAATTGCAGGGTCCAGGTGTCCGATAGTGTGGTTTGCATGCTTTTGTTTGTGTGTCTCAGGATCTAGCAAGAGTCCATCTGCACAAACTACTCATATTCTTGGCAAATACAATCTTTAGCCCTGATTCAGGGAAGTGCTTGCGCGTGTGTGTAAGTCTTAATGACTACTGTGGGGTTTAAGGTCCCTTCCTCAATAGGAACAGGAGTACTTGTGGCACCTTAGAGACTAACAAATTTATTTGAGCATAAGCTTTCGTGGGCTACAGCCCACTTCTTCGGATGCATGGAATAGAACATATATTGAGGAGATATATATACACATACAGAGAGCATGGAAAGGTGGGAGTTGTCTTACCAACTCTGAAAGGCCAATTAATAAGGAAAAAGCAATCAAGGTAGCCCAGTACAGATTCCTCAATAGGGAATCTTTCCAGAAAAGAGGCCTCTATGTGTGTGTGTTCTGCAAGGGGCCTTAGCATGTATCAACACTGCAGGTCAGTGGCTGAGCCACCTGTGGTATATTTATATGGCAAACGGAGCCCCACAGCAGTGAGTCTCAGAACCTGGGTCTACATTCTTGGGCTTGCAGGTGCTAAGAACAGCAGCGTAGATGTTGTGGTTCAGGCCGGAGCTTGGGTTCTGGAACATCTACATCAGTATTTTTAGTGGTGTACCATGAGCCGAAGTCTGTACACCCGGGGTCTGTGACTCACTGCTGCAGGTTTCTGTTTGCTGTGTAGACGTACCCTGAGACAGGTCTTCTGACTCCCAATCTATTTATTTATCCACTACCACCCTGCAAAGTGAATTTGAAATATTTTAGAATAGGTTTACTGTATAGGTTTACAAAATTTTATTGCTTTGTAAATTTATCCATCAAACAACTCATGTCTTTCAGGTAAATCATTATTTCCGCCCCCCCCTGCAGAGTCCATACCAATGGGTTACATTTTCAAAAGCACCTATGTCACTTTGCCTAAGCCCCATTGATTCATGTATATATGTTACTTACACTTGTAAATTAACAGAATTGTACACACATGTTACTGTACCAAAGGATTTATCTAAATGAAATAACTAAGAAAGAACAGAAACCAGCTGGGTGAGTACATGCATTACTAATGAACTCATAGTATGCATTACCCAGTATTGAGACAGAGATGTTTAAGTGAAATCCAACAGAGTCACTCTGGAGTTACACCAATACAACAGGAATTAGAAACTAACGCTTTATTTTTAGCTCTCACACTGAAGTTTTATTGTTTTGTTACTATTTTATGCAGTTTCTTTTTGTTAGGTTCTTTCTTTATTTTAAATTGTTGTTAATTTCACCCATGCATTTTGATCTTTGTCTTGGCATATAATGTACTTAAATTAAAAGTTATGTTAGTCACTTGTGACCCTAAGTGGAGTCAATGGAGTTCCTCCAGCTTTGTCCTAGGATAAGTAAGAATGGAATTTGGCCATGTGTTCAGATGGTGATATAAATTGTGAAAACCTGTTTTTACATCTTCTCTGACGTAGTAAAAAAATTTAAGCAAATCTGTTTTATTAATGGCCTGATCCATGTCCAGTTGAAGTCCATAGGTGTCTTTCCATTAGTTTTGGTGAGAGTTGGGTTAGACTCTAGAAACATTTGGAAAGAGATTTCACTTGCTCTGTTTGGTAGGATGGTAGCAAGGGCCTATTGATGTTAGACAGGAGAAGCTTGTCTCAATTTCATTTAGTATGTGTCACCAGCACTTTCCTTAACGTACATTCGTATATTGTAATCCATGTTTGAATTTGATCATAAAGATGCTCCATTGTTACACAGCAAGATTAAACTGAGATCTGCCCCTATGGCTGTTTCCAGTAATGAGAGAAGCTAGCATGCTTGTATTTAGAATGAACCCTCATGCCTATTGAGATTTGTTTGAATAGGTTTCCATCACAACAGGTGCACAATTGTTTTATGAGTAAAATATTATCAGCCTTCCGAATTAGCCAGGGCAAAATGCAAGTTGTCTGATTAAATAATCAAACCCAATACTTAAAAATGTATTTGATTTCCACAGGAATTTTATGTTGCTAAGTCCCAGTCTATCATACAGATTTTTCAGTGGAAACTGTGATTGTCTGCAGCATGCAAGTAGCAGCTTGCAGCATAACCAGTTTGGTGTGTTTTACATAATTCATCATAAATTATACAAGACAAAACCACTAAAAAAGCATATAATAATAGGTTTTACTTCTAGTCTAACATTTGTAATCTACCAGTGAAGGTATTATACTGTACATTAAATCAGAAAAAAGTGGGCCTCTAGTGGAAAATAGTTTGAAAGTGTTCTGCGTTCAATTTGGAGGCACATCAGTTTAGAAATATAAAACGCAGTGTTGTTTTTTTAAATAATTCAGTTTATGTGAGGGAGTAGGGGAAGAGAGAGAGAGGGGGAGAGAAAATCCTCTGAATCTGAAGTGCAGCTTACAGTGTGGAGCCCACATATGCCACCGGTTACTGAGTAGTTTGGTAAACACAGACTCAGAGACCCAAGATGTGGATAAAATCTGAAACAGTAGGTTCACTGAGAACAAGCCTTCACCACGAATTGAAAGTGTAACAGTGCAGCTGTCAGACACCAATTACATGCAGGTAACTGTTTATTTTCATATCTGATTCTGTTTGTCAATCAAAGAATGCAATGAATCAGGAGATGGGATCTCATATACAAAACCACAAAGTCAGAGACAGCATCTGGAAGAACTCCAAGCCACAAAAATTAGGGAAGGAGCACAGAGGGAACAAAAACTGTAAATGCTTGCATAGATTCTGCCTCTATATACATTGAATTTAAATAATTGTGTTGATGCATCAGTAATAATAATTGCTGATAAAAATTATAGTCCTTATTTTGGGCAGCAGTATGTTTTAGTAGATGTGAAATTAAATGTAATTTATATTAATTAGGGATAATATGAACAGTATACAAGTGGTTGACATTTCTGACATTTTTAAAGCATACTATGATGTACAAAGATGCTTCTTTTACATTTGTTTTGACTTTAAAATACTGGAGATTGATAAGTGCCCCATATGCGTTCTGTGTGCATAAAGACCACAGTTCTAATCTCAGAGGTTTGAAGGTTATTTATAGGCAAGTTTCACTATACTATGAAATTCATTTATGGGGGTTTATTGTTTATTTAACTGTTTACAAGGAAACTTTATTCTCCAGGCCCTGGAATGCATTCTGACTAACGGCACTAAACCAGCTTCTACTGTTAAAAATGCAGCTGCTGTACTCAAATTGCAGGATTTCAAAAGACAGTGAAATACACAGAAAGGCTTTTACACAGGTTTGTACAGCCAGAGTTTTACTAAGTGAGGAAAAGCCTATAGGGACTTCCAGGTTTTGATTGATAACATAAAGGGAGCACAAACAGAAGTTTATTAAAAAAGGTAAAGAAAATGAAACGGGCATAACTGTTCTGTGGTTTGCTTGAAACATAAGATTTCAGATCCATTAAGAATCAGAGTTCTTTTTAATTTCTAATGAAAGAGCTTCTCTTTACCTTTGGTGCCTAAACATGATGTCACTTAGGCATTTGCCTAACACATAATTGTGATTCCCCAACAGCCACAGGTTGACTGTGGATATCTCTGCATATAGTATCATAAATGTAAGGTTTCCTCCATTATTGTATTTGCAAATTTATTGTATCTTCCTCATTTTTTGTCTCCAGTGACGAGTGGCTACCTACATTATAACTGCAAAGTCTAATCAGGGGTGGCTCTAGATATTTCGCTGCCTCAAGCAAGGCGTCATGCTGCGAGGGGCTCTCTGCCGGTCGCCGGTCCCGCGGCTCCGGTGGACCTCCCGCAGGCACGCCTGCAGGAGGTCCACCGAAGCCGTGGGACCAGCGGACCCTCCGCAGGCATGCCGCTGAAGGCACCCTGCCTGCCACCCTCCCAGTGACCGGCAGAGCGCCCCCCGTGGCATGCTGCTGTACTGGGGCCTGGAGCTGTCCCTGTGTCTAATATAAAAATGAGTGGGCCTGATTTTTCAGAGGTGTGTAGCACTTGCAGCTCCCACACCTACCAAGGGTCACCCAGCTGGAATGACAGCCACACAGCTGCCCCTGCTGTCACTCTTTCTCACTCATTCTCAGTGAAATGTCACTCATAGGCACGGCTGCTGGCAGTGAGCAATGTTTCCCCTTTTGCTTCTCTTCCCACTTACTGTTCCTGGCTTTTAAGCAGGCGGCCAGTGCTTCCTCCTGCTTCCTCTCCCTTTCCCACTACTCCCTTTGTTGGCTACCTTGCTCCCAGTCCCACTGTGCCTGTCAGGGCAGCACAGTGAGGCAGGAATAGGTTATCTGCACTGCTGTGAGGCCCTGGACAGCAGCACATTTCACCTTCAGGACACAGTTGCAGGAGAAACAGGACCAGAGCGGCTACAAAGAAATTCAAGAACAAAAAGGACTGAGAGGAAGACTGCTCTGTTTAGGAAAAAGGGCCAGTGGGAAAACGGGAAAGAGAAAGGAGAAGGTGGCAGCAAAGAGGAGATAGTGATAACAAAAAGAGAAACGAATGGGACAGAGATTGGAACTGAGAGAGGGAAGGAAACTGTTCAGGGGCAAATAGGGGAAGAATCGCCTTATGGTTAATACACATGATATGGCGTGGAGGAGGGGGGGAGGAAGTATATGTCAGGACTCCTGGGTTTAGTTCCCAGCTCTACCACTGACTAGCTAAGTGACTGACCTTAGGAAAATCACATAATCTCCCTGTACCTCATCTTTACCAATCTGTAAAATGGTGTTAATAACATTTACCTACCTGTCAGGTAGGTGAAATTACCTTGTCATGCTGAGATGGCAGTACCATAATTAACATAAGATTATCAAATAGAGGGAGACAGGCTGAATCAGAAAAATGTTGGACACTTAATGTGCTTTAATCTTTGAGCTACACAAGAATTGGTAGAGTGGTAAATAAAAACAAGGACAGGTCAGTTCTGCAGAGAAAGCTGGCCATATGTTGACAAATTGGAAAGGCTTCACAAAGACTTACAAGAAGAATTCAAGATCTGGAAAACCTATCTAACAGTGAGAGACAAAAGAAGCTCAATCTATTGCATTTATCTAAGAGAAGGTTAAGTGGTGACTTGATCAAAGTCTATAAATACCTACATGGGAAAATCATTTCAGATAGCACAGGCCTCTTTCGTTTAGCAAACAAAGGCATAACAAGATCTACTAGCTGGAAGCTGAAGCTAGACATATTTAGACAAGAGATAAAACACACAATTTTAAAAGTGAGGATAACTAACCACTGCACCAACATACCTAAATATGTGGTGTCGTCTCTATTACTTAAAGTGTCTAAATCTTGACTAGATGTCTTTCTAAAAGAGATGCTATATAGCTCAACCAGATGTTATGGACTGGATGCAGGAATTTCTTGGTGAAATTTTCAGGCCTGTGTTATACAAGGAGTTAGACTAGATGATCACAGTGGTCCTTTCTGGTCTTAAAATCTATGAATAGGACTGGCCAGGAAAAAAGACTTCCAGGAATACATTTCAAGGTTTTGAAATATTTTCATCCAAAATCATGACAAAAATCCAAAACAGGAAGTTTTTAGTGGAACTGGGGGTCTGCAATGTCTTGTTTGGGAAACACCAAAATGTGCCCACAGCAGGAGCGTTCTGGTATTGCCAAAATGAAATATGCTCCCTAATTGCCCATGCTTCCCAGGAACCTGGAAATCCTGAGAACCCTGGAAGGCGGGTGGGTGAGCAGACAGGAGACTAGGAAAACTGCAGAATATTTTGATTTTGACAAATTGGTATTTTCTGGCACCGCTCCCTCCCTCCCACCTTTCCCCCCCAAAAAGGTGTGTCAGAAAATTCTTGACTGGCTGTATCTACGAACCTACTTAAACTTGGCAGCTATTAACTTCCATTGACTCCAGCTGTAGTTGTGGTGCTCATTACTTCTGAAAATTAGGACCTTATTTTTGGAATAATCCTGAGGTGTAGAGCCATATTCTGACACTTTTGAAGATAGAAGTGCATAGGAAAGGCATTTTCAGATATGACTACATGCAAACAGGTACCAAATCCTGAGTTTAAATAACAATGAGTACTCAGTGTTAAGGACTGGCTGTGGGTGGGGCTTGGTGAGGGTTTTTGAGTCTATGAGCATGAAATATGTTCATTGTTCAGCCGATAGCTAGCTTTATGTCTGGGTAACTTGCCTCATTTTTTTATATATAGAAATAAATTAGCAATGTTGTTTGTTCTAACCTTCAGAGAACAAGCCTTCATTTTCTGAGGCATAATTAATTTATGTCAAAAGACCAGGTACTCAGTGGATAGTCAGAAATATTATTTGACAATGAATCATCCAGTACTACATACAATACATTTGATGAGCTACTTGTCAAATGTGCTATAGAAAATTGTCAGTATGGCAGTTTTGCCTATGCCATAAAATATTGCTTAAAACAGTGAAATGCATAAAGAACATATAGAAATTTGTATGGAAACTAATATTAACTTACCCTATGCTGAATGAATACATAAAAGCTATTAATATTATGATTAGGTAACAAAAATAAACATAGTTTTGCATTGTTAATAGTAAACACACCCCAACTCTTCTGGAAAAAGCCTGGAAAAGGGGTGGATCTTATATCTGCTTTTAAGCTAACTAGCAAGGTTCTGATGGACTATTAAGGGGAAATGAATTCTTGAGCCAACCATCATCCTCTGAGAATACCTAGATAGAAGCACCCCAGATTGTTAAATGTAGGGCGTGTTACCTCAGTCACTGCAATATATCTCAACTGCCACTGTAAAGTGTATATGTGTTTTAAGCTAAGCTAATGTTCCAGTTTTGGTTGGAAAACTTTAAAACTTGCTGCTTTTTCTCTCTCATAAAATGAGAATGTGTGATATTTAGCTCATGTTCTGGCATGGTAGATTCTCCAGTGAGAAGACAAAAAAACTGATTAAATCATATTATGAGAATTAGAAGGTTAGCTCGTGAAGAGTTAATAATAGTTTTGTCACATTTTGAAAAGAAATAATTTTTTGTAATAGTCTTCTTTATTCTCAATGTTAGCTTAATCATATCTGAGATGTAAATGGTATGCAATATATTGAGCAATGGAAAAAATAACTATTCTTAATAAATATGAATTATAAACACTGAAATAATATTTAAATTTCTATCAACTTTTTGTTGGTCAAAATATGTAGGTTTTTTTTCATGAGAAAGTAGGTTTAAATAATACTTCCTAATTTGTATGAATATTGTTTTTTTTTTAATTAAGTTGTTGCAATTTTGTTTGTGAAAGGCGCCAGATGGATGTCTGTGGAGACTGGAGTCTTTTCTTTACCTATCCCGACCCCAGTTCTGCAGACTGCTCTGCTTGTGTGGATTCTTGAATCTACATAGAACCCATTGACTTCAGTGAGGCACCAACACAGAACATCTTGCAGGAGCAGGGCACTAAATTATACAGCCCAGGCAGCAGCATAAACTTCTCTATACTACCCCACGAGTATGCATTGAAACACACATGGAAGAGCCCTAGAAACGAGAGGGTTATATACTTCTGAACACATTTCATCTTTGTTGTCTTGGGTGAGGCTGCCAAAAAAAGTTCCAATTAGTGCCAAACTATTGAAATGGTTTAGCAAAGTGATATGTAATATTCCGGACCTTTCAGCAGCTCTTCAACATCAGCTATTTTTTCCTTTTGATACAATCACAATGTTGCGTTATCATTTTAGAATCATTTGGTGATTATGCCGTAAAAACAACTGAAAGGCAGAATCTTGAACTTGATAAGAAACTTTGGAGCTTTCTTTTATGCTGACATCACTTTCAGTGAGAATCTATGGATACATGCCTCTAACAAATCTCAACTTTCATGCCACTACTTGATGTTGCAAGTGAAGAGTGAGAAGGGAAATTAAAGGAAGAAACGAATGAAATAATATTAACAATAGTGCAAAAGAGTAGGTTGAACAAGATACATGACTCGACAATGGCTTCAAGAATCCATACAAGGAAGAATGTGTTCTTGCCTAATGGTATGAAAAGAAAACCCTTGAAACCAGTGGGAGTTAAGTACCTGGGTACTTTTGAAAACCCCACCAGGTGCCTATCTCTATCTTTAGATGTCTAAATGCCTTTAAAAATCTAGGGCTTGGGATCCAAAGTACCTAAGTCACTTTTGAAAATGGGCCGTAGGTGCCCAAGTCACTTAGATGCTTTTGAAAGTTTTACTGAGAATTTCTAAGCTAAACTTCCTGTGAATGGGTGTTCAGCATGCTACATAACCCTCAGAGAGAAAGAAGATGGCTCTAAAAGAACATTGTGGAAGTACAAATTCTTCTGCAACCCCTATCAACCTCTTGACTGATTGGTTGGAAAAGAAAGATTGATGCTTCACCTTCCCAATTACACTCAGTGTAACTTTCAAGAAGATTGTGTCTCATGAAGATTTACTTCCAGCTACAATAAATATGTTGATCAAAACATAGCACATACTTTGTACAAAATGAGTTGAAGGGAATTTCACAGGACATTTCATAGTTTTCTCCTTTTTCTGTCTGTCTGTCTGTCTGTCTGTGTCTGTCTGTCTGATCCCGTTTTGTTAGGTTCAGTGCTGTAAGAGGCAAAATAACAAGGAAACAATGTGCGCTATGCAAATAAATCAAGGAAATGTAGCTTTAATGTAGGACTGGGTCTTGATGCCTGAAGAGGAAATGGGATTTGATTTCTCTGTTTCTCCTAAATCCATCTCAGCATTTTTATGGTGTTTAGAAGTGGAGAACTATCAGAGTGGGATGCCTCATTCCCTGCTTGCTTTGGTGTTTCCAGTTGTACTCTGGGGTGCCATTAGATAGAGTACTGTAGATGGTAGCCACTTAGGCCGAAAACCTAGACTTTCTAATATTACATTAACTCTTTTGAATGGTTCATATCTGTATTTCACTCAGTGTTTATATCTCATCTGTAGAGCATTTCTGTAAATACAGATGTATCAAAACAATCTAATAATGTTTTCTGGTTTAAGGTTTTGAGCAGTTTCATTCCCAGTGACTTCATAGTAAATGATTGTGATAAATGTTTTGGTTTGTGATCAGTTTGGTGTAGAAATATATTGAATTTTTAAAATTCCCAATTCTATCTTTTAGCTGCTTCTTAAAAACATCTGGCTAAATGTACTCATGCCTGTGGTTTGGCGTATAATTAGACCAGAATACTGTTAGAACATGGGTAGAACTTTGGTCTGTAAATGTAGGCCATCTCTTTGTTGCTCTGACTAACATGATTTGCGAGTTTGTGTATGTAGTTAAGAAACTGGGTCGATAATTTTGCAGTTTAGTAGGAATTCTAGTTTGCGTGGGGGTGCATTCACTTATGCGAGTTGAAAATTTCTCTGTTGTTTATAAAACAATAAAATTCTGACAATTTCAGAAGGCTTTGTAATATTCCATTTTTTGCAGTAATGAGTTTATCTGCTGAGATGGTCTTGCAGGACAGCATATTATATTTAGCAGATTAGAAATGTCTTAAACTATATTATTCCAATTTTGAGTAAGATTTAGAAGGATCTGGAGGTTTACAAGTCTAAAGCCTTCTTTGTTTGACCACCTAATGCTACTACTAATGTTCATTGCATACGATCTATGAGCCTGATTTAAAGTCCTTCTATTAACTTTGCCAGTCTTTTGGATAAAGTCCTATATATTGTGTATTCTAAATGGGTAAAATGTTGTCTTCCTACACATATCAAAGGCTTTTGACTAAATTGTCTCCTCTAAAGTAAAGTAGGAAGTTTCCTCTTTATGGTTTTTTTTGATAGACAGAGTTTGCTAATGTCCTTGCTTCGCTTCTTCATTATTTATAACCAGAGGGAATAAAAATCTTCAGAGGCAAATATAAGTTTTTCATTGATATACTTGTTTGTATTTGTAAGCCATGAAAGATGAACATGTAATTAAGATTAGAATTAAAATTTATATTTAAAGTATATAAATCTTGTAGTACTAATATTCACTGTATTTATATTTAGACATTTCTGAGTGGTGCAGCTAATAAGTGCTAACTAGAAATACCAGAAGTACCTTATTTTACACGGAAATAAAAAGTGACTATAAGACATTGGAAACCAGGAATAAATTTCATGGGAGCAACTGCTATCCTTTACCCTGCATGTACTGTGGATCTTAGATGCAGTAGAATTACTGCAGTTCTGTTGTGTTTTAGGGCAGTAAGGGTATTCCTAGTCCCCAAGTGAAGGGATTGTTTTGGGACGTAGAGAGTCATGGTGGATGTAGCTGATCTATTACTATGTGAATCCACTGCCTGGCCTATCACAGAGTGGTAGTGCAACAGCTTCAGAGACTTTTGCAGCCCAGTAGCAGCTATGTAATGGCTTCCTTGCCTGTATGGTGGGGAGGATTCTTTCTTTGTCACATGCCCAGATTTTGTCCTTTGGAAAGCAGAATTAGAAACTGATTCTCAGAAATCTAAGGTTTTGCATGCACAAAATGTGTGTGGATTTCAGGCCTCAACTTTCTGACCATCATCCTCTTGATGGATCTACAAAAATTGAAATGGAAATTATTTTTCAAAATGTAGAACAAAGAAAGACAGAAGAGTCACATTATTTGCTGAGCAAACTTTATAACAAAATTAAACAATGGCATTTGAAAAAAGTTCCTTTTCTGCAGCTCATATTTTAAAACCAGCAAGCTTAACATATATGAAGTATTTAGTGCAGGGGTAGGCAACCTATGGCACACATGCCAAAGGCGGCATGTGAGCTGATTTTCAGTGGCACTCACACTGCCTGGGTCCTGGCCACCTGTCTGGGGGGCTCTGCATTTTAATTTAATTTTAAATGAATCTTCTTAAACATTTTAAAAACCTTATTTACTTTACATACAACAATAGTTTAATTATATATTATAGACATAGAAAGAGACCTTCTAAAAACATTAAAATGTATTATTGGCACGTGAAACCTTAAATCAGAGTGAATAAATGAAGACTCAGCACAATACTTCTGAAAGGTTGCCGACCCCTGATTTAGTGTCTAAAAGTATGGTATTGAGACTTCTTTTCCAGCAGCATTTGTAAAGTATTCAGTTGAGATAATGGTATCTTTTTCTTTGATAAGGATATGAAATAATGCCTAAACCTTTTATAGCTTCCTTTAGCTAACTGTTACCAATACCTTCTGTATAATGAGCTAGACAACTAACTAAAACTTATGGCAAAAATGTGTTATACTCCATAAACTGGTTTTATTTAGGGCAAATAGCATCTAAGGAAATCATGAGTCATTATCAGTGACATTACTTACACAAGAAAAATGAATTGAAAATAATTCAGATGAGTTTCATTCTTCAAATAAGGCATTAAACTCACTTTTCTTCTACCTTTATCTGTCTATTTAGATATACAGTTCACCTTCCAAAGTTACCTTATTAAAATAGATATTCAGCACAGACCAGTGGTTCTGCATATGTATTTTAATTAGGGAGCTTTTCCTCCCAAACTGGCATTCATTGTCATTGTGCCCTAATAATGATACATACCAGTTGCAAAAGAATGAAAAATTTTACAGATCGCTTGGATATGTATCATGTTTACGTTCTAAAAATCTAAGATTCATTTTAAAGAGTACTATGTTACCCAGAAATCACTTGTACAAGTCAAAGTTGAACATGGAAACAGAATATTTTTATCCAGCTGTACTGAGCTATGAAAGAATAATCAAAGAAACAGAGCAATTTCAAAATCAATCCTGAAATCTTCATTTACATATTTTTCTCCAACAAACTCCTAATCTTTGTGTGTTGGTGATAAGATCTTAGTTAAAACAGACTGTCATCATTCCTGACTCTGAACATTGTAATTCCAAAAGGTGCACTACCTATCATTATGTAAAAACAGAACAAATAAACTTACAGATTAAAGAAACACATCTAAAAGCAGGAGTTACAACAAAGAAAGTTTCTGTCTTGCAGATTTTACAGCCATATAGAATCACAGAAATTAGAGGTGGATAAGAACTCCTAAGACACACACCAATGCAAAGGCACAAGCACTCAGCTGGTGCAGGATTATTTTCTTATTTTTTAGGGCTTTTTCCCATCTGATTTTGAATAATTGAAGGGTTACTAACTAATCGCTCAGGAAAAAGACATGATGTCTTTAGTAGGTGGCTCAGTGGAATTCTGCTCAGTGAACATCAGTGGTCAACGAAGCAAACAAAATGTTAGGAAGTATAAAGATAGGATAGAAAAACAACATAATGCCATTTATATATATATATAGAGAGAGAGAGAGAGAGAGGGAGAATAGAAAGCCCCCAGCTGGAAAGAGTTCAGTTATAATAATATAATATTTGAAGATATCCTATCTCCTAGAACTGGAAGGGATCTTGAAATGTCATCAAGTCCAGCCCCCACCTTCACTAGCAGGACCAAGTACTGATTTTGCCCCAAATCCCTAAGTGGCCCCCTCAAGGACTGAGCTCACAACCCTGGGTTTAAGCAGGCCAATGCTCAAACCACTGAGCTATCCTTCCCCACTAGGGTAGTTCTAGCTGCCCTATCTTAGAATATGTATCACAGAAGTAGAATGGGTTCAGAGAGAAGTGACAAAAATGATTAGAGGCAAGGAACTACTTCCATCAGAAGAGAGATTTTGAAAAAATTGGGGTAGCTGGTTCAGAGAAGAGGTGTGTGTGTGTGTGTGGGGGGGGTATAACAGATAAACATAAAATAAAGATTTTTATAGAGAACGTAAAACAGGTGATCCTTGTGAGTTTTTCCCATAATACAGGAAAAAGGGGACATTTGGTGAAACTGAAGAGCTACATGTTTAAAACTGATTGAAGGAAATCCTTCTTTCCTACCCCTACTCCTCCCACCCCATGCATAATTGACCCATGGAACTCATTAACCTCAATAAGTTCTTGTGGTAAAAGTTTAGTAGGTACCCGAAAGGCTAACACACTTACATGGATAATGAGAAGACCCACACTTAGAATTTATTTTTAAATAAGCTACATAGACCTTCAGGCCATAAGCCAATCACTAACTGATGGGGTTAGGAAGAAACTTTCTATTTAGGCAAGTTATTATTATTAATAATCTGTTATTCCAAAATTATCTACAACAGGGCTTCTTGCACCTTTATCTGAAGCATCTGCTATGGACTGTTGTCTGAGGGCCTGATCCAAAGCCCACTGAAGTCAAGGGAAGGTTTCCTGCTGACTTTAGTTGGCATTGAATCAGGGCCAGAGATAGGATACTGGATGAAGTGGTCCACTGATCTGATCTTCTGTGATATATCCTATATTGGGACAGTAGAGGTAATAGAAAGGTGCAATTCTTCTCTCGCAGTGATGTGTAAATGCCTCTGAACAATTGTACCAGAGTAAAAATGGTGTGAAAAGTGAATCAGGACCATGGAGTAAGAGGTTCTATTGGATTAAAAAAGAAGCAAGTCAGAATAGTAAAAGAACAGTTTGTTAGCTATCAAGAGTATTATTAACATTATGGTTGTTACTGGGAGGTTTGACCAATGTTAAGATAAACATCTCTGCTCTTCCAGCCACAACTTTACTGATCTTGGTGTTTGAACATTTGAATAAAAGACAACCCCCTCACCCCTCCACCTGACACACAATACTTGAGGCCCAGTCTTCAAAAGGAAAAGTGCTATATATATTGGATGTCCCACATTCCCAGATGAAACTCCCTTTCTCTTGCTGTGTGGCAGCTTCCAGCATTCTTAAGCTGAGAGTTGAAGAATAAGGCTATTGATATGGAACCAGTTGTATGGCCTTTTCAAGTCATGGAAAGTAAAAGGTGTAGGTTTTCAAACCTTTTTACTACTTCGTTGTATCTCCTTGAAAAAGCTGTAACATGGGCCTGCTATGCTTTGTGGTTAAGGAATGAGCTAGGGTAGTCTCCAATAGTAAAGGGAAGTTTGATTATGTATATTTTAGCTCAAAATTTCACCTTCAGTCATAAAACTAGTGTAGGGAACCTTAATGAGCCTGACAGGGGTACGGACACAGTGAAATGTGTTGTTGCAGAATGGTAACCCTGTATATTTATCGTTACTATACACTATATAAAGCTCCAGAAATTCTGCCATCTTTACTATTGCAACTTGTGGCATCTTGGTGCTGCCCCTGTCTTGTATCCAGCAGCTCTCCTGTCTCAGAGAGGTACATTTGGTGACATTGCAGCACAGGAGTGACTGCATTTTCTTTTTACCCGCAGGCCCTTAAATCTTTTGTACTTTCTGATATAAATTACAAGTGATATTGGGACAGTTCCTCGGCACTTCCCCAGTGGCACAAATGAGCCAGAAAGCCAGCTGCTCTACAGTAGTTTCCGGCTGGCATACTGGCCTCTTGGGACCATAGCCGGCCCAGGTTAGTTTACCATGAAACTGCTCTAAACTATGATAGGGACAGGGACAACAATAGAATTGGCCCCAGGAGCTGCTAGCCACAAATTGCTCTTGTGTTTTTTCCCTTTACCAGTGCCTGTCACTTATTGGACACAGCTGAAGATTGAGCCCAGTAAGTCTATTTTATATCTTGCAGTTGCTAGAATAGTCAGTGTAATTGACTCTTGTTTATGCCACAGTGTACTATGGAGTATCATTTGTTTGTTCCCACTGTTTCATTTTAACTCTCTGAAGGTGACAGTTATACTGGTGTGATAGATTTCCTGTTTATTAATTCTTTAACATTTCCAGCTACACTGTGCCTTTAGTAGCTTGTTTTGTTGGATCAACGTAGTCCATTGATAGAGTCTTTCCTTATCAGCCTATTTCTTTACATGTTGTTTACTCCTGTCTGTATGTTTGTTTGTGTGCGCACGTGTCCAAACATACAGTGAACTAGAAATAGTGCATCTGGCAAAAAACCGAATTCTGCTCTCCAGTTACACCTGTGCAAGCTTATTGACTTTAATGAGATTGAAGAGATGTAACAAAGGGCAGAATTTTCTCCACACAGTACATCAGTTTTCAGCTGTGAACATCACAATCAAGTGTATTCAATACCTAATCTATCTTGACCTATTATTATATATTTAATATAAATATGATAAAGTATATGTAATGAATAAATTATCTATATAGTTACTATATTACTTTTCCAAATATTTATATGCTTAAAGGTTGAAGAGAGTAAGGTACTTGTTTTCTTCCAGATGACCAGCCACTATAGCTGGATAATCCAAATGAATAGAGGATGAAAAAAACCTCACACCTTCATCATCTAGTTGTCTTTCCAGGACCTTAAAATGATCTACTTTATGGAATTTCTTTTTTACGTATGTTGTTGATTATCACATGGACTACAATAAATGGAAATCCTCCATCATTGTTCAAATCATCCTTTGCCCTGCTTCTCATAACTCTTATCCTGTAATCAGCGCGGTGTATATTTGAGATCCATGAAAAGGATTAGATTGTATAATGCTAGTGATTTCACAAACAGCAGGTAAATGTCATTCTGATGAGGAAATATTTGTAATTTGATGCCTGGCTGAAGAGCATTAGTGGGTGAAATTCTGGTAAAAACAGACACTGGAATTCTTCCTCTTCATCTAACTTAGTGCTTCACAGTTATTAGTGTATTTCTCTTCCCAACGCCCCTATGAGGTAAGGAAGTATTGTTATCTCCCTTTTATAGATAGGAACTGAAGACCAGAGAGACTAAGTGACTTGGCCAAAGTCACACAGGAAGTCGGACAGAGCAGTGAATTGTACCTCGATCTCACATATCTCAAGTTAGCGCACTAATAACTAAACCATCCTTTTGCTTATCTTGCTTGTGTAGCTTTACCTGAAGCTTCTTGGAATTAAATCTTATATATTTAATACAAGTAACTGTTGTTTTTCTAACTCTTGTCTGTATTCTTAATAATAATTATTTCCAATACAACACCATCCTGTTCATTTTATCTGGATTACCAATGCAGTGTCCTAGATTACATTCTTCTGAGCTGCCGGTCAAAATTCCTCACTTCTCTTTTCCCTTCGACCTCTTATTTTCAGTGTTTGTCTTTAAATCACTATTAACACTACTTTCTACCTTTGGCCTTTCCTGTCTCATCATCCTCTAACTTAGGGAGAACGGGATATCTATTATTGAGGCTTAGTTGGAATATCTGATACATATTTCTCTGTTTCCCTTCATTGTTGACACATTTTTTTCACACAGAGATTCCAAACAGAGGTCATTGAACAGATACAAACAATTTCTGAAATCATTTACCTCTAAACTCTAAATCTCTACTTTTGTAAAACTTTTGGAATAATTAATTCAGCAACTCATGTTCCTGCTGGTTGCATGAACATGAATTAATACATGCAACCAGATTTATATGTGCAGCCATATACACTTACAACAGTATATACTTCTGACTTTGTTTATATTGAGAGGTATTTCTTTTGCAGAATTTCAGAGGGCCACTATGGAAAAAAAAGGATAGTTTTCTTTTAAATAGCATACAACATATAGAGTAGAGTTGTATAATTGCCAGAAACTGCCCAAGTATATTAATGAAGCTGAAGTGCTCTAAGGATTGTCTAAAATAGTTTTCTAGCTTTTGTTTTTATGTGTATGTGTGAACTTTATAAGATGATATTTGGATAAAAATACAAATATTCAGCCATTTCCCTAGTGGTTACTATCTGGGGAGGCTATGGACAGTATCATATTCCCCCTAAGGCCAGGAGCAATTACAGTCCTGAAATTGATTTCCTTTTAGGGCTCTGTTGTGTCTTTACCACAGACCTAAGTATGGGGCAGTGCTTAGTTTTGCTGCCCAAGGAGAAGATCAGGGACCAGTCTGTGACTCAGAGAGTCACTTGGGGGAAAGTAATGTAAGCTGGCCCTATACTTCATACAGGTTATTTCCTCTGATGGATTTGGAGCTATTCTGTAATAATTGATTACTATTGTCTGTTGACCTGGTTATTGGGATGTTCACTGTATGAATTTATTGGTTTAGTTTAAAAAGGGGGCTGCTGGGAAAAACAATCAGGAAGGAAAAAGAGTGGCACCAGATAAGCCACTTTTCAGCAAAAACTTGATAGTTAAGAGACAATGTCAGGACAGGAAAAGGCCTGCAAACATAGGAGATCAAAAGAATGTAGCAGGTTTATAAAGGACCGCTTTCTCAAGGAGAGGGTTAGTCGTTTGGGGGAACCAGGCTGAGACATAGACACTTGTTGGGAGCACCTGAAAAAGTTAGGCCTGCTGAGGTTACTATCTAGGCTAGGCAAGAGAAACATTTGTGAAGACTCTTTTTAAATCATTCCTCTTCTCCCCCCAGATGCTTCAACATACACAGTACTTGATTTAAGAAGGATGTTTTTTCACTGTAACCCACTAGTCACAGACTCATGGAGGGAAAAGCCTCAGGTCCCCAATCTCAGTACTATGTGCTAGGTAATAATGGTTGACTTACAGGGTACTGTAGGCCATGGCCTGGTAAGAATGGAAGAATTATGGAATAGTGCTCCAAGATAGCTAAAAGCACACCTGACACTGAAGGGGTGCTCTCAGAGATACCAGAGCGGGGACAGAAGTGCAGCTAGCCCTGTAATTGTGATGCTTTCCCTGTCCGCTCCCCACCTACATGCACCTGTGTGGTTGGGAGGGTGGATCATGATGACCCTGTGGAGGCTTCTTGTCCTCGCATACTGCTCCCTGTAATATAGGTAGCTAGCTTAGAACAATATGGGGGTGCAAATACATTTTAAGCAGATCATAATGTAACTCTTAAAATGATTTTCAGACCACAGGTTACTACTGAGTTATGCATTGTGTTAATACACTCTCTTTCTCCAAACCACACTGCTTTTGGTTTACCAACGTCTAAATGTGCTAGGCATCTGGTGTTAAGCACATTTGGGAGTATGGTAGAATCCTGCAGATCATCAGTTAAGCATTTAGACCACATCATGAGCAGAGCTTTCTTAAGCCACATTTTGGAGATAATCTATGTTTATCTGACAGAATTTGCACTAAATTATGATTTCATAAATTACTACACACATCTTCCAGTCTTGTTTATATATATAGGATTTTATTTTATCTTATTGTTGGGTTACATTAGGAATTGCTTTCATTTGAGGGTCGGGGGACTCTCACACCTTCACTAAAGAAGCTAGCCTGTGTGGTTTGCATGCTGGACATGTTTACTATGTTGCCTGCTGCATTTGGATGCTACAAAGCACAATAGCAGCATTTATAAAACTTTTTATTGACTGAGGACTGGACAGTAGCATATGGGAGCACCAGCAGTCGCTAACTGATCATGAAATAAAGAAATTCCAGTATTCTGGTGTTTGTATAAAAAAGAGTCTTTTAGAACTTAGTCATATTGGTTCGACTGTTGTAACCAAAGACCGATAAGATAATAGAGGTCTTTGTGGTTGTTTTGTACTCAAATCTTTTATCTTTATGATGCACTCGGGGCCCTTTAGAGCGGAAAGCTTTTGAAACTGCTGTTGGAGTTAGAACTCAAATTAGATGCTAGTGCTGGGAAGGGGGCTTCTCCGTCAGGCAGCCACCACAAACTGACTTTTATCTCAGAAGCTTTTCCATTAGATTGTTACTTTCTTCTGTTTCCCCTGTTTGTTTTTGTTGACTTCTGCTGCCCTATTTTGTGGCATTTAAAAGGTGACCCAATCAAAAAAAGGTAAATGCTAAATGCTGGACAGAGCCTGTGAAGTAGAAACATCACAGCCTATCTGATGTGTGCTGCAGACTGTGGTGTTAGACAGAATGGTTTAACCAGGTTATTTCCGGCAGCTCAGATTGAATATACTTTCCTTTATGTCTGGCACTATGTTTTTGTTTTTTTCCTCCTCAAACAATGTCCATTAAAAAAAAATTTAGAACTTCCAGGTGAATTGGTTCATAAAGACATCCTTTTTTCAAATGTGGAAATTGCTTAATTTGATTCAAAATCATTTTTGATTGTTGGTTGAATTGCTTCAGTTGATGATACTTTGGAAATGCAGTTAAGTGTTTTTAAGTCTTTCTGTAGCTGCTGGCAAAGTCCACTCTTCTTTCTTGTCTTGCCTTCTGTTGATCTTATTAAAAATACACTGTCTGGTTATTTAAAATGCCAAACAGAGGGGGCATAAGCAATTGTAATTTAGCTTTCATGTTTTATTTAGATGCATCAGGCAAAAGTTTAAGATACAGAGAGTGAAAGAGAATGATATTTATAAGGCTCTATGTTAATCATGGAATTCAAGAGAAATGATAATACTTTGCAGCTGCATAGAGATTTTGATCCAAACATCTCAAAGCACTTTGTAGATTGAACAAAACTACTTTGTTGTGTTAATTTACCAATTTTACAGGTTGGGGAAACCGAGGCAGACTTGTTCAAGAACTCTCAGTGTTTTAGTGTCAGGGTGAGAATTAGAAGCTTTGATTCCAGCCTGCTAGTCTCCTGCTGTTAGGGCCTGATCCACAGCATATAGTTTTTAATGGTGCTGTCCTTTTTCTGTTGCTGAGTACAAAAGGGCAGAGTTTGAAATTACATTCAGTAGCTCTGAAAATCTTTTGTTTCTTGTTCCTGTTTATTTTTTCTGTTCCCCACAGCTATCACCGTGCCATCGTGCCTCTAGAATCTAGAATGTAAGTCACTGACATCCAGATACACTAGTAAATAGACTGATAAATGATAGGGGTGGGAGAAACAGTGCTGGAAAAACAGTGGAGCAAATTTCTCTTCACAAACTACAAAATAATAAACTCTGTATCTACAGTTTTGGGGCATGGGGTCTTTAATCACTTTCCAAACATTTTTTAAGAAATCTGGACAGATAATAAAATAATAATAATAATAATATTTAGCTTTTATACATTACCTTTCATGTCTACCTCTTCAAGTGCTTTACAAAGTAAGATAGTGTTATTACCCACCTTTTACAGATGGAGAAACTGAGGTACATGAAGATGAAATGACTTGCCCAAGGTCATCCAGCAGGCCAGGTCTCCTGAATCCCAGTCCAGTGCTCTATCTACTGAGCTATACTGCCTCCCTGATGGAAGTGCAGCATATCATTATGCACATTTTAGTAAGGAATTTGAATGTAAGACGTGGGAAAGGATAATTTTTTATAGGACCAGAAATGCATACAGAGCTTTATAAACAATTTTAAAAGACAGGACTTTGCCACAAGGGGAATACATTTATTGTAAGTGCAATCTTAGCTGACGAGTAAAATTTAGTTGGTCTCTTTTGGAATGGATTTATAGCTGTTTTATTTTATTACTCTCTGTTAGATTGACCTAATGACCAAAATTCCTCAAATTTTCCTTTGATGTGTTGGTTCTGTTCAATTTGGTCACTTTACCTCAATGTACACTTAAAGCAATACAAGATTCACTGTTAGATCAATGAACACAATGAAGAATTGAACTGATGGAATAATTATGATTATTTATTTAGCTAATTAAGATTATAGACACCAAGGAAGGCTAGGCACTGTAATGTCTACAATGAAGAATAAATTATTGTTCTAAACTTTTGATAAGAAAAATTGCTATTATGTTTACCTTTTAAAAAAATTTCCTTAAATACTGGTGACTTCCCATTGAGCCTCAACATTTTAAATACAACCGGTAAAGGAGTCAATGGATCAAATTCAGTAAATCTGAAGTCACTGAAATAAAGGTCCATTAGAAAAATGTGTCAATTTTAAAGGTCTTTCTTAACTGAAGACCATTTTGTGATAGAGCCAAAGGTTAATAAAATCAGTAGTGAATGTAGCAATTTTACAGATAAGCTATTCACAACAAGTGTAGTTACTTGAATAAAAAGCTAATTCAGTTCTAAAATGCCACATGCAGTAGCAGTGAATAGCTGCTTTTAGGTGCTTTCTGGAGGAGGATAAAATACAGAATCACAGCACTCTTCTCTTCCAGTGTCCCTGGCTGCCTGTAAATTGCTGTGAATGGGACTGTGGGCTGACAGACTCTATTAAGACAAACTGCCTTTCTCATCGGAGAGATAAAATAAATCAGGTGTTTAGTCAAATTAAAATACTTCAGATGGAGCAGGCCTTGGGGAGTGCTGATCCACCTGACAAATCTTAGCGAAACTCAAGACAGATGTGTTTGGGGGATAAGGAAAGCCCTATGGAAAAAAATGCAGCACTGTCTTTGGAGTTAGAGAATAGATACAGTTTAGAGCAGAGAGAGAAAGCTGCATGTGTAATATATAGTATTTTATGAAAGTAGGCATATTTACTGTATATTGATATCTTTTATATGAAGTTTTTTGTTTTACCTGTCTTCATGGCAAATGCATTGTACAGATAGCTATATATGTATTAGTCAGCAGAGGAGTTTATTTACTGGTAATGATTTTAGGGATCTTGTAGCTTGGTGCAGTAAGTGGATGTGAAACAGATGATGAAGGTACACAGCTACTGATGACCTCTGTTGGCCCAGCTAGATCAGCTCAATCTGGTCTGCATTCTTAGCAAGTTGTTTTTTATTAGTATTTAAACTGTAAAATAATGGATAGGATTTTCCACTCCAAAATTAAATTATGGCATTATTCCCCCCCGGACCCCCCCTCCCACAACATTCAGGCATCTTTTATTCTTTCTTACCACAAGTAGTGTTCTGCTAGGTTGTGACACAATTTCATAGGCTTCTCATTATTCCAGTCCTATCCCATTTGTGGACATGAGTTGCATGGGACAGAATAAGGATTAATAATTGCTGGTGGTGCGGGTCAATAATTTAATGGGGTTAATTATTTTAGATGTGGTTTTCTTCTTAAAAGATTACCCCTGATGTTTCCTGAATGGGAAATTGCAACTTCAGCTTGCCACTGTATGGAATTAAAATAATGGAAAAGGAGATCTCTTAGATGCTGGTGTTCTATCATACCTATATCAAGCATCCCAGCTCAGTATAACGGAATAAGCAAACGTCTTTAGCAAGCATTTTGCATTTTGGTTTTATAACCATATTATGACATAAATACAAAGCACGCAGAATAATATGGTAACAAAGTGGAAGAGTAATGCCTGCCTTGGGTGTGTAAAATATTTGATGCTACTAAGATCAAGGCTCAGAATTTCAGTTCAGAAGCTGCTTGACAGATGTGGAAGACTCAAGCTATGGTTTCCTGAGGTGTCAGTGAATGGGTCCAAGTATCATCTTAGTCAGCAGGTTGCTTCCCATTGACTTTCTGGATTAAGTAGAGGAGTAGATCACTGGTGGCTATGGAGGGCAGGTGAGTGGGTTTCCCCTTGGCAGTGCTGAGTGCATTTTTGAGGTGGCTGTCTATTAACTGAAATTTAATGGGGGGTTAAAAATTTCAAAAGCACCTAAATCACTTTGAAGCCACAGTGTAAAATTTTCAAAAGTGACTCAGTCACAAAGGAGTTGGTTAGGTCACTCATCTGAGAAGAGGGAGACCTGAGTTCAAATTCTTGCTGTAGGGGTTTAAATCTTGGGTCTGGAACAGGGACTTGAACCCCAGGGCTTTGATCTCCCAGGCAAGTACTCTAGCCAATGCAGTATAATGGAGAGGATGACACATCATTCTCAGTTTTGTGAATGCCAGTGGTGCCTAAATTCCCTTGTGAATCTAGCCTGAAAAATCATAACTTTTCATATTGGAACTGTCAGAAAGAACTGTTTTGACATTTCTGACCCCCTCCTCTATTTACTGAAATCACACAAACTCCCAAAATGTTTTGATCAATCTGAATCTGCATTTTTTAGCAGGAAACAAAGTTTGGCTTGAAAATTTTTGTCCAGCTCTATTTAGGAGCCCAAGTTCCTCTGACTTTCAGTGAAAATTAGACTCCTATGTGCCTACATCACATTTGAAAATAGTATTTAGCCTTCTAAGTCACTTAGACACTTCAAACATTTTTACCCAGATTCTCTTTTGGAGCATTGATGCCCTATTTTAATTTCACACGAGCCCTCTGGAGTTTCACAAGAAATTGGATTAAACAATAGAGTGCCCTTTCGTTTTTTTCTTTTAAAATATAAACATTAATGAAATTAAGAAATGCACTTCAGAACAGTTACCTTTTTACTCTGAAGTTTCGGGCTGCTGAGCAAGATTGATTTAATCCATGCAGTAATTGTGTTCTCTTTCCAGCCAAATAAACAGATGTAGGTCACATTTTTGGAACACTTTAAATGAAAATCATGTTACATTTTCAACCTATTTTTTGAAAAATCCTTACAATACTATTTCTACAGTAGCATTTCAGAATAAACAAAAACTAAACAATATTTCTTCCAAGTGGATGTACTTAATATTTACAAGAGAAAACACAAAACATGCAGTAAAAACAGATTGAAGATTTCTGAAATCCTTTCACTAATCTTGGCCTCTTCAGATTTTTATCCTGTGCTCATCAGTGTGGCAGCTGAGCACTGCTGTTGACCAGTTTTGAATGTAAAACCTTCTACGCTTTTAAAAATAATATTAATCCAAAAATAATGTAGTGTAAGTAGTTGAGTCTCTGGGAGTCTCAGACCTGCTGCATAGAATCTTGTTTGTTTCCCCACCCTTGGAGAAGAAGCAGGTACTGAAACCTGGCAGCCTCTTCTTGCTGGAAGACTTCCATCCTCCTCTAGGCAGGGGCGGCTCCAGGCCCCAGCATGCCAAGCGTGTAGCTGGGGCGGCATGCCGCTGGGGGGGCGCTCTGCCGGTCGCCAGGAGGGCGGCAGGCAGGGAGCCTTTGGCGGCATGCCTGTGGAGGGTCCGCTGGTCCCGCAGCTTCGGTGGACCTCCCACAGGGGCTGCCCCTGCCTCTAGGGAAGAAGGTGGAGTCAGAACTCTGATGCTAGCTTTTCTACTCCTTACTTGATCCACTTCCCCACAATTCTCTTCTCCTTCCTCAAAAAGTCCTAAGGCTCCTTTTTACCTGAAGCTGCTTTCTGTGAGTCAGTGGGAGGGAGGGATCGTCTTAACCCCCTCATCTGACGTCATATGTCTCTGGGGCATCCAGCAGTTCACCTGAATCCTGAGCTGGTTGGCCTGCTCCCCACCTCTTGGTTATTCTGTGGGCCTGGCAAGACTCACTTTCTCCAAATCCAGTTGGAGCTTTCTTCCCAGGAGAAGGTAGCAGTTCTGCTTCCCAGTGTCCCTTCACTGTACTATGCACTCACTGCACTTGTCCATTATAGTACTCTGGATCTGAGATGCTCGCATGGGAAAGAAACTTGTGTGATTCAAGTACAGTAGGTTGAGATTATTACTTGTGCCAAAGTAAAATGTTCATATTTAGCATATTTTTTGGCTTGATTCACACAAGGTTCATGAACTCTTTACTAGGAGAACTACGCAGTTTACCCATAAACAGACTGCTAAGCACCATTCATATAAAGATTAAATGTACCATAGTGTCATGTTAATTAAACATGCTCTACACAGTAAACTTTGAAAGTTAAATGAGAATTTTTTGAAGTATTTTCTCAGGTTGAGCCATTTCTCAATGACTACAAGTGTAGCTCACCTTGTATACTTGTTCCATAACAAAGGTTTACCTTTGCCATGATTTCTAAATGACAGTAAATGACCTAAATGACCCACATGCTGTAGTGTTCCTACTGCATGCTATCTATGGATGGAAATCTTCTTAAATAAATGACCCACAAAGCATTAAACTGCTGTCCTTATTAAACAGAATATTGTTGCTTATTTTATTTTTTTCAGAATGTACAACTAAGGGAAAATTATATTAATCAAAATGTGAATTTGGAAGTACATGAAGTAGTTATTACACTGGGAAGGTTTAGATGGAAGGGAAAGAGAGAATTGATATTGCAGAGTACATAATTAATTACTCTTGTCACAAAAAAGAAATAGTTGCTCTCAATAGCGCTTCCGCTTCACAATTGTTGTAACGTCCCCTACTGCTTGGAACATAGCAAGGCTGCATGCTGGGATCTTTTAAGGAATTTCTAGTAAAATATATGTTCAAGCTGCCACTTGGAAAAAGCACTTTGGTACTTAACCAATTTCTTTGTGAATATTGTTCAATAACTGCTGTCTTCCTGATATTCACAATGTATCTTTCTCCTCATTTAGGTACACCAGAAAGCCTGGCAGAAAAAGAGCGACAGCTCTCTACCATGATCACTCAGCTGATCAGTTTACGGGAGCAGCTCCTGGCTGCCCATGATGAACAGAAAAAGCTGGCAGCCTCACAAATTGAAAAACAACGGCAGCAAATGGACCTTGCTCGCCAACAGCAAGAACAGGTGAGGCTCCAAGAAAGAAATCTGTGAAAATGTTTCTTTCAGAATGTTAAAAACTCCTAATAAACATTGTTCTGTTTGGAGTTTCCTTTCATCAGTTTTATTAAAAGAGCTAATATTCCTTTGTAACCAATAGAAATAACGAATTGCTTTTTTTATTTTCGTAAAGGGAAAAATATGATAGGAAACTGAGGAAAAGTGGTATTTGGAATTTCAAGGCATTTCTTTCCTACAATTAATTCAGTAGATAGACTGTTTGATTTCTTGCTACTCATGTGATGAAGGGTAGCAAGTTACCAGTGAGCCACGCTATCATAATTTTTTAATTCTCTCTCTGACAACTCAACAATCAAAGAAACAAGTACATAAATGAGAGACCAGAATATCTACAGAGAAAAGAAGGTAACTAATATCTTTAAGAAACACAGTTGTTCAAAAGAGCTGTCCTTGTCTTGTAGTATAAAAATCTAACAGTGATCCCATATACTAATCCCCTAGGCATTAGATCAGACAGATCCAAATTAATGTGCAATTTTTAGGAATCTGACATTATTACTAGAATTATCTTTTCAGTTAAATGTATTTTATAGGTTATATAGCGCAATATATGCTCTGTTGATTTTAATGAGTTGTGAAGTCTGGTATTTTATGTGCTTGAATATTTGCCCACATGTAGGAATATGGACTCATCCCTTAATGGAAAATAACATGAAGGAACACTGTAAAAAATCAGAAGTTAGAATGTCATTTAGCCATCCAGAAATGACACAGTAATTAACTATTGACACTTGTGAATAAGCTAGCACAAATTAATCTTGACACATTTGCAGACGAGTGATATCTTACAGTGAACACTTTGTAATTATATTTCAAAATGAAAATTAAATGACACTTAAAACTAGGTTGTCATGCTCAATGAAGCGAGCATGTAGCTCAACCGATTGGCAAATAAAATTCAGAATTTGAGCCACATGGTGCTTATGTATCATACTTCACTGTGTCGGGCCTATACATCTAGCCTATGTTAGGATAATTGCACTGTCGTGTTTTCTATGCATTTTCCATTACAGCAGTATACCATTTAGAAGGAACCATCAATATTAGATGCATAGTGGAGTTTTGTTGATTTCCATCAGGAAATGAATATTCAAATGCTACTGTATTGTACTTAGAGATGCAGCGGTCTGTACACCAGCAATCTGAACTCTAGCAAATTAGCCCCTCCGCATGCACAAGCTAAACAAAGCTCTCAACAGTGCCCTGACTAACTTAGGATGCAGAGGAGTGGCCAGATCGCCAGCAGTTCAGAATGGTTCAATACATAGGATCTAGTAGCTGTGTAACAGAAAGAAATCACTGTGTACAATTTTCATTCTGAATCTGATTTGGGGGTGGTAGGGGCAGTGGATGTTTGCTTGAGCTGATTTGGGTACCACCGTGGATTGAATCTTGAAAGGTCCACTTGCGAACATGCATCAAGTAAGACGTAATACAACTTTAAGGTGAAATAGCATCATGCATACATCATTAATTAAAATAACAGTACTTAAGCATTCATATGGATGTGTGAACTGTCTCAGTAAAGAGGATCAGCTGCAATTGCCCCTCTGAGCATAGGCTGTACTGGTGATCATAATTATAACAATAACCAGGCACTCTGAGATCCTGGCAGCTGTCCCTATATTACAGGGGTGGCCAATCTTACTGACTCTCTGAGCTGCATACAACAATCTTCAGAAGTTGAATAGCCAGGGTGTGCCTGCCAGGGCTTGGGGCTTCAGTCCTGCAGTGGGGCTGGAGGGTCTCAGGGCTTCAGCCCTGTGAGGTTGGGGGGGCTTGGGGCGTCAGCCCTGCTCCCGCTGAAGCCCCTAGTCCCGGCAAGATTGAAGCCCCAAGGCCCCCCTCCCTGTGCTGGAACTAGGGGTGCTGGGGGAGCTGTCGCACCCCCTGGCTTGAAGTGGTTTCCATTATACACAGGATTTACAGTTTGGTTCAATGGCTCTCAGAACCCCCACTATAAAAATTGTTCCAGCAAACCTGCCTGCTGGGCAGAAGCTCCTAACCCCACCACCCCGCTGCAGGGCAGAAGCCCCAAGCTCCCGCAAACAGCCTGATCCACGGAGAATGGGGGGAAGGCAGGGTGGGCTCTGAGAGCCTCACTTTAACTGTAAAAGAGTCACATGAAGCTCATGAGCCACCCCTGCTATGTTATCTAGTCACACACCATCCCCCTCTACAGCAGGCCTTGCTAGCTAATGCAGGACCCTGTTTGAGTTAGTTGCATAAGTAGCAGGAGAGGGCCTGATTCTTCATTCCTCACTCACTAAACTCCCATTGACTTCACGGGGAGTTTAGCCTTAGGAGATCATGCCCATAAAGATAGTTTGAGCCCATTAGTAGGCAATTGTTTGGCAGTCTCTGAAAGTGGGTTTTGATTCTGCTCCTGTGCTAACTATCCTGTTTCTCAGCTGCAGGAACTGGTGGACATCAGTTTCCTCTTTTGAGGGTGTAATTGGGACTCTGTGTGGTGCATAAGTCTTGTATTCATCCCCTGCACAGGGATGATTTTTTCCTATAGCAATGAAATAAATGTATATTTTTTCAGATCCTGCAATTTCAAAAGAAAAAGAAACCTAAAACTGATCATTTTGTGCTATACTATTGCCTCCTCCTAAAGTGCATAAAGATACTGCATTTTTGTTTGCATATTACGCAGCTGATCTGATTACTTTGCACTAAAGTTAGTTGAAAATGCAATCGTGTTTCAAAATCACCCTCAGAGCATTTACTGTATTTTCTTTATCAAAATATTTCTACTGCCCATTTTCTTAGCTTTCCTAACATTGAAATATATGCACGTGTAAAATCATGTGCTATATTGGGGGAGGAGGGAAGAGTGAGAGAGAGCAGTGTTCTTCCCACACACTGGGAACTAGGTACTCCTGAGTTCAGACTTTATATCTGGTACTGACTCTTGCAGAGGTAACTCAGAAGAAGCCCGATCATCCCCCTTCCCAAGAAATATTTATAGGAGGGGAAATGATACTTGAGAAATGAGTCACAGGGTGAGACTCAGACCCTCAGGAATGAGAGGGTGGTGTCCTAGCAGAAAGAGAAGTCACCAGGATTGCTGAGGCTGGGTTTCCTCAGCCACATAGATTCAATCCCTGATAAGATCTTCTGAGCAGTTATCCCTCCAAGACAGCAGTCCCAGTAGCTCACCCAGCTCCTCTTGGCTTCTCCACGGCGGCAGTATGGGAAGTTAATGTAACAGTGGGACAGTTAATGCTGGTCTGTATTACCTGCTGCACAGATTTCTGCTCAAAAATACATCTTCAGCCGAGATGATCGGGCCATCTCTTTCTGCTCTAAGAGATCTTGGGATGGCGCCCCTCAATCTGCACAAGCCTCTCTGCACTCTGTCCCACTGCTATATGAACTTGCTTCTCTCAATCCACGTAAAGGAAAAGGAGCCTCAGACCCCTAACCTGTCACCTTCATTTGCCCAGTTGATAAAAGGAGAACAATAATATTCACATATTTCACAGAGGTCTTCTGAGAATTAATTATTTAGCCCCAGATTCTGCCCCTTTACACATTGGGTAGCACCTTTCTCACTGAGCAGTTCTACTTAAGGCAGTGGGACCTACTAGGGAATAAGGTACCAGTCAGAGTGAATAAGACTGGCAGATGCTTGCCCTTATATGCTGTATTTTGAAGCACTCCATACAGCCCCAGTTCAACAAAGCAATGAAGCATGTCCTTAACCTTAAGCTCTGTGGATAAGGATGGAATCACATACCTGTATAAGATTAAGGACATGCTTATGTGCTTTGCTAAGTTGGGGCCTAAATATTAAGTATTAGTACATAAGTTTTACTGGATAGTTATGGTCTGATGTTACATTTAAGTTTGAAATGTTTCTATTATTTATACAGGTACCTTAAAAATATCATTCACTAATCTTCCTCGCAATATTTTGGTATCTCTTAACAAATGGTGCTCCGTAAAAAAAAAAAAAAAAAAAAAAACTATTTGAAATGATCATGAAGAATAACTCAGAGGTTGTTTTCACTCAAAAAGATTGAAGTTTGGACATTACTATTTTAATTTAATGAAAAATTTATTTCTAATAGATTGCAAGACAACAACAGCAACTTTTGCAACAGCAGCACAAAATCAATCTACTGCAGCAGCAAATTCAGGTCAGTGTGTTTTATTGCTCTCTTCTGATTATGCTTAAATTCCATTTACAGAGAGGGAGGGATTTAAGATAAAACAGCCACATGCTTTACGCATAAACCCCCACAAAGAGGGTCTCTGTGTCTTTGAAAATAATTGTCAACAATGTTTTGATGGAAACTGCTTTTGGTTAATAAGCAGGTTTTTTGAAAGTTGTGAATTATTTCTTAAATCTTGCCATTTAACTCTAGAATCTGCAATCATTTTGATTTATACGCCATGAAGGAGAAGCAGAGATTCAGTTATTGTTTATAGATTACTTTATTGTACAAAGAGAGAATTGGCTTTATAAGGAGAAGATTATTATGGAAAACAGTCCATAGAAAACATCTGAAACTTCATTAACAAAGCAAACAGCTACAGAGCAGGAAGATAGCCTTTGAAATGCCAGCATTCCCCAAACCTATTGAGACAAAACTAGGTGTCCAGGCTCTGATATCTTGCCTAATATCCAAATGCGTGCACGTGCACCATGACCCACAATGCCTTTTGGTGCACGCCATAGGCAACCTTGTAGCTGTGGAACCCACAGTCTCTAGCTTGATCATGTACAAGTAGACTCTCGAGTGTCTATAGAGGTGGAAAGTCAAACTTTATTTGCAGGTGGTGCTGGTGTGTGGATTTCCCCACTGTGTCATCCTCCCTTCTTCCCCGTTCTGCTCAGAAGCCTTCCCTTGGCCTATTGTTCTATTTAAATTTGCATCCTGGCTGTTGACAAGCTATTGTGTGGCTGGTCACCTGCTGTATTGTTGTTTATGTTGTGTAGCCAGATGCACCAGTGAGAGCCACCTGCCTCTGTCCCTACTATCCAGCAGTCTCTGTAGGCAGAAGGTGCACTTATTCCTTTCCTCATCCTCACCCCAATATATTTGCATATTCTTTTTCAAATATCACAATGTTATTTTGTTTGGACTTTAATTGGTTTAATTAACATTTGTCAAGTACACTGACACCCTGGGATGAAAGGCACAACAGAAGTGCAGAACATTGTCCTCATTGTTTTATTGACTGAATGTAGTTTTGAAAAGAAGACTGCGTGTCACTCTATTAGTTGTGGTTTGGGGAAGAAGAGCATAAAAATACTTGAGGCAAATAAATATTACATATTCCTCTCTACCCCTGTCTTGCAGAACAGGTAACATTAGTTTTAGAAAACCATTCATTAGTTTATTACATAAAAAACATCTTGAATTGGCATAAGAGCTAAAAATAAAGCATAATTTAAATGGTTTAAAAAATGTAAAAGAGACCAGAGAATCATGTTACTTTAGGAAAAATAGGTCCTGGCATTTTTTAAGGTGAATGGGGTTTAACATATTAAGCATCAGTTTGAGACCATTCAAGGAATCTCTTGAATGCATGCAAACACTTACTCCTAATTAGAAATGTATGTATCAGTAGAATTTGTTTGCACAGAAAGAGTCAAATTATGACTGTTGGAGCCTTTAAAGCACTGGAATGGGGGAATCATCCTTGGCATAGAGTATAGGACTGCCCTGGTCACTCCCCACCATCCCACAGCATATTCTCCTCAGTCACCTTTGGCTAGCCTCAGAATTAATGAAAGAGCTAAGCAAGAATTTTTTACTTCTGTTGAAATGTGGGATGCACAGACATAGGAAAATGTGATGTAGCAAAAGTCAGTTTTTCTATCTATCTGGCAGAACGTGGTTGGCTTCAATGGGAAGAATCTTCTCTCATATTCCCAGTCCAAAAAAAATTAACTCTTCTCTGAGATTTTTGGAAACCTTCCGGATACTACTATCTGGCTCTCTCGCATTCCCAAGTGATTCCAGCTGAACAGTATTATGGGGAGATCACCAATCAATAGAACACCATAGGAATCCTCACTAACCTGCCAGACACCTCCGAAAGGTCAAAGTAGGACAAGAACCAAATGTATGTTAGTTTTAGGAGGATTTTCATACCCTAGTCTTTAGTGCTTCTGTCCACGTATAATTTGTCTGCTAATGCAATGGGTTTTGGGTACAATTCTTGGCATATTTTCAGAAACAATTTTATTTTTGCACTCGTCAGTTTTTGATGAACTTACCAAGAAAAAAACAAACAAATAAATAACGCCCTCCTACACACAAAGAAGAGGCTGTGAAACTAAACTTGTAAATTTCACGTAATGTATAGGCCCTTTTGTGGTAGAAAGGGTGGAAGTTCCCACATACACTGGTTTCTTTAATGAGAAAGTGCTAATCTGCTTGCAAGAATATATCGATATAAAACAAATAATATTTGGGTGCTGGGTGCTACCTTCATTATCAGAATTGAAAATCTACAAATTTCCCTGAGACTCATTGTGAAACCTTAACTTGCTTGTAGCATGGCCAATAACAAACTGACTGCAATTTTCACACAATGAGAATAGCTCTGGAATACCCTTATTTTTGTGCCCAGTCTCATTTCTTCTTGCATTGGGATTAATTCTGATTCTGATTGCATCCATGATTTTTAAAAGGTGAATTCTAAGGCTGCCTTGTGGTAATAAAATAATAGGGACTTACCGTCTTTGTTATAACCTATATACATGATGCCATGATAGCAGGAATCTATCAGCAGAAATTTTATGGCTGCTGTTGTTCTGCCAGTGGTGCAGTGTCTTCCATTGGATTTGAGAAAGGTTTGCTCTTTCATTGACCTGAGCTGACAATGCATTGGGAGTGACTTGCAGCTTTTTTCTCTCCTCCAGCTCCATTTTTTTCTCCTTTATAGGATCCTCGGTAATTGTCTGAATCCTTGTGCATCACTGCACATGAAGATGTGTAACAGGACTTCTAGTGGGAGCAAATGGCTATTTTTTGTCCCTCAGTGACTGCTAAGTCTTTTCCCACTTGACTTTCCTAATATTTATTGGTCAATTAGATGTGGAGGCTGGGCCGATATAGGGTGCTCTTACTCCATGTTTGTATAGTGGTTTGGGTTCTATTGCATGTGAAATATTTGTAGAGTGATTTTTGCTCATATGCATAGGATGGAATCTAATCAATGTGTCTGAGGCAGGGAAAGAATTTTTCCTCCATATCTCGATGGCCAAGCTCAAGGTGGGCTTCTTGCCTTCCTCTGGAACATCCTGTAAGACTCCGCCTGTCAGTTATTAGGGTTGTGGGGGATGTGACATATCAAACAAGCATGTGGTCTCTCAGAAGGGCTGCTAGGAATGCTAATTGTTAGGTTTATAGAGGAAATCTCCTATTTTAGCTGATGTTTAGCCTACATAATCCACAGTTGCCATCAGCCAAGTGGTTCTTCCTTATTTATTTGTTCCTGCTTATTTTGTTGCAGGTTTGTTACTCAGGCATTCCTTGTGATAGAAGTTGATTACCTTAGTTGCCTCCTTTACAGCTCATTGTAGGTTTGGGGATGGGGAGAATCTCCTTGCTATTTAGTTGATTGAGACTGTTAAGACTGGGTGTCTACATTTCTTGTACCTGAAAATGTACTGTTGGCAATGGGTGATATGTTGCTGGGCTAAGGATAGGCTGAAGGATGTGATGCTTCATATTGCTGTGTCTGGTGTGAAATAATAATTGTCCTCCCCTTTATAAGAGATTATGAAATGTGAATATTGTAGGTGTCAATTTCATCTGGGCACAGGCCTGTCCATGGTCCAACTACCTGGAAATCAGTTCGGTATGTTCTCTACTGCAGTATTCCGGGGCAAGTGATTGTGGATGCAATGTTTTCATCACATGAGATGCACTGTGTACCTCTCTAACCTTCTGAGGTCTGTGGCATATAGTCTCCAAACAATAATTTTGACAATTTAAGGAATACGATTTATGTAATCCTTTGAACAATTAGAAATAATCAAAGAGGTTCACTATACTTCACTCAACAATAAGTAAAAGTGAAAAGAATCCATTAAAACAATCACTTATTTCCCCCCTAAATTGCCATTACTTCAAACATCTTATTTTATTTATCCGTTTCAAGGATCACTTTCACACTCCATACCTGATTATCATATGTTGTGCAGCTTTGTCAACAGCATGTCAACAAGAAACATATCAGGTATTTCAGGCAAAACCAGTACAGTCATCTTAGGAGTGATGAGCTCATATATTTACGTATTTGTTCACAGTCAGTTCAGGATTCTGGGGGTGGATTTTGGGGAGGTAGTTTTGTCTAGTAGTTAAAGCATGAGAGGTTCCCCTTCTTTGTCCACTTCTGTAAAGGGCTTTGAGAACCTGTGATGAAAGGCTCCAAATAAGTGCAATATTTTATTACTCCCCAGCCCAATTACTCATACCCCCGAAGCTTGCTTCTCTCTCTGTGTGGACAATAAACACCCTTCAACAGGAGAAGTTCAGAATTAGAAGAGCTAGTGTTCCCAGTTATGATCCTTTATCCCACCGCCCAAGGCAGGCAAGTCTCCCATTGATTTCCATGGACTTACAGATGAGGAAAGACTTCAGGGCAAGCCCAAGGCTGCAGGATCAGGTTCTGAGCTGTTTTATATTCTTTGAGCCAAATTCATTTCTGATCTAAAATGTAAAAAATCTTAAAGCAGTAGGAAAAAACTAGGCTGCTCCAGGGCAGGGTAAGGTGGGGAGATATTAATATATGCTATGCTGGGAAAACTCATCTTAGGGAATATGGGAAAAATCCATTTAAGGAAAGACTTCTTTAATGTATCATAAACAGAAGGGAGAATTCACAGGATGGAAATGCTGAAGTCTGACTCTGTATAATGGGCCCAACTGTGCAAGGTGCTGGATGCCTTAAACTCCAAGTGAATTCAGAAACTTGTTGGAGACAGTCAATTCCTTGCAGGATCAGGTCTGCTGAGTGTCTGTCCATGTTCTGCTGGAGGAGGAGGAGACTTTGAGCCTAATTCCTCAAGCACTCTGCATGCAGAAGATCCATTTAAGTCCGTGGAAGATACAGGTGTAGAGGACTTAAGGAACCAGGCCCTTTGCTTAGTCGCTCAGACATGTGCAGCTGTCATTGTAATGAATGCTAAATGTAGACCACAGTTTTTGAAAGAGCTCAGCTTCTACATCTGGGGCCAGCACAATGGATGCGGAACTTTTTCTGAGAATCTGGCAGTAGGTGTCACAATGGGAACTGAGCACTTTTGAAAATCTGGTCGTAAGTGCTCCCATCCCTTTCCCTTCTCAGTGCCCTTACAGTGCAGTGTTTTGAATCAGGTTTAGTTTCCTTTGCATAGAAAAATTGGGTTCTTCTGCCCTAATAAGTATTCTGCTTTAATTGAACCATAGAAATTATTTCTAATAGTCATTGTGTTCTAGTTTTTAATGTGTATGTTCATGCTGTGTATCTTAATATCAACAAGCTTGCATTGTCTATTTCTATTAAAATGAGTGAACATGATTACCATGATAGTAAACAAATAAAAGAATGGTAACATAAAAATGACAACTGTTTAAACTGTTCTTGAATATGAATCATTTGAATCGTACTTAAAACGTAAGAGGCTGATCCAACAAATCTCTCTCCTTATCCATGATTAACTACTAATATTTCAGGTACCTGGTGAGCTGAATAAGGACTATCTCTTTATGTGAAGTGCATGTCTAAAGATCAGGAATAATTACATTGCACATTAGCCTCCATGGCCTGCATGACCTGGTTAATTAATTTTTTGCTAGGATAATAATAATAGAAATATATTTAAAGATATGCTTCATCATTAAGTATCTAATTGACCTCCAATTTTAAGAGCTGGACCTTTCATTTATTGCCTTTCAGAGATGGCTTAAACCTCCTAGCAGTAAGCTTGCTGAAAAGGCAAAAGCTGGAATCTAGCTCTCGTCAGTCCCCAGTTGCTCTGTCTTAGATTGTCTCTCTTTGTTTGTAAACTGTAGTTAGCATTGGCAAGCAAAAAGCAGTTACCATGCTACTATTCTGGAACAAGGGAATATTCCTTTTTTTTTTTTTTTTTAAATCATCGATCATGAAACTGATCCTCTTCCTGCAAGCTCTGAGCAGGACCAAATAAAGCCATTGAAAGCAACTTGATACCTCTATTGGCGTGGTATATGGATCAGATACTCGCTTGAAAGAAAATGAGTGTTATAAACATAGCTTAGAAGTCTAGGAATAGCCCCCAGCTTAAGCAAACCCTTAAAATATTTTGTAATTGTATCTTCAATCATGAATTAGCTAGGAAAAACAGACCCTCTTTTCCCTTTTATTTCACTGCTGAATGCTGTTTTTAATTGCCCACAGGCATGCTGTTGTGATCTTCTTTGGAATTTTCAAACGAGGATAAAAATGCAAATCTAATTATTTCTTTTATCTAATCTAATTAACTTTTAAAAGTAATGATAGATGCACTATAGCCTGCGTCAAACATTTTAATAACCCAAGTTACTGGATTAAAGAATAGGTAAAACTACAGTAATTTATAAACAGTGACGATTACTGCAGTTCAAAATTTAAATTATTGTGGTGGCTGAATAAACTGTAGCAGTAGCTTATTAATTTGTAGTAGAGATTATACATTTCCTTTAAATTCCAACATGCTTATGAATTGAATCCAAACTATCATTAGCTTCTTTTGATTCAGTTCAGTACCAATGCATTGCTGCAAAACTAAGACTAACCTCCTTCTTCCAATGCAGTTGCCCACATGGACTATTTGTAAACGGAAGATGTAAATGCCAGCATGTTACTGTAATTTGTACCCTTGTTATTTAATCAGAGACTGAGATTTCCAGAACTCTGCTGTGTGTGTAGCCTCACTGCTTCTGTCCAGCTCGACTGTCTTGTTAGCAAAGATGGCAACTAGTCCAATGTGCGGGGCAGAGCCAAAGAAAAAGGAGAAAAACAGAAATATGTTGAACATTTATGAAGCAAAGCAAAACATTTCATGTTTCATTTTCTAATTTTTCTGTGAATTTTTGAGTAAATAGATTTGTCTCTCCTTCCTAGATCTAAACAAATTGTATATAATGCAAAAATTAAGTCTTGTGTATCTCTTTCATATCACTTTTGTAATTATAGAGCAGTAAATGGTAGAATAGCATATGTTAGCAACATGAGCAGCAGTCTATGAAATGAGCTACCAGTTAATAAAATGATCTTGTGGTGATGTTGGCCAAATGCTAGCACACATGTTTCAGAAAGTGATATTTCAACAGACTTGAAGAATAGGACTTTGGCACACGGGTGCTGAACGTGATCTGATGTGTGGAAATTAGCTAAATCTACAGTCAATGTCATTGTTCCTCAGGCTCAAGTGGTGCAGAAAGTGATAGTAGCTGCCCTTTCTCCCACTCTCTTCCCTCACGCTCCCTTTTTAAAATTAACTGTGGTGTTTGGGGAGGGGCGTCACACATCCATCTATACTCCTCAGTCCAAGCACTCTTGTTTCTTTCATTCTTATGCTGTATTGCAGACTTGCCCATGGGCAATACTTCTTTTTCTTCTTTCAGTCCACCCTGTAGGCCTGTTCCTAGAGCTGAAATCCTCATCCTCATCAAAACCAGTGGGGCCAGGATATTACCCTCTGTGCTTTGCTTAAGTGAGTACTGCAGGCTTGAGCCCTATTTGTTTAGCTCAGATTATGAACAGCCCCAAAAAATATGCAGAGGAGCAAGCAAATATTACCTACCTCACTCATGCTGCTGCTCAGGGTCCACTTCCAGCATCCCTCACAGTGCTCCAGGAAGTCCAATTACTTCACCCACATTTGTGCAGCTTGCAGCCCCAGTAGTCACTGTGCCTCTCTGAATGCCTCTAGTGCTCCTCCTGGGGCAGTGCATCTCCAAATCACCAGGCTGTGGTGTTAAAGCTACAGCCTAACCCCTAATTAATTGCAAAATCATCCTGAATAATTAGAACTGTTTGCTTGACCGTAGAAAGTCAACTTCCACCCTCAGTTGCACCTGCACAAACAAACTAAAGTGTGTAAGTGGGAGCAAAATTTGGGCAATTGCTTTCCTTCCAAAGGGCCCAATCCTGCAAAGTCTTATTTACATGAGTAACCCTTACTAGCCCAACCAATATCTGACTACGTGTATATCTAAGTATTACTTCCACTGCAGAATTGGACCCATAATACAGAAGAATGTTCAGTTAATTACATTAGGTTTGCATTAAAACATATCCCATAACTATGACATAGAAACTACATGGGATGTTGGCCTTTATTTTGCAAATAGTTCTACTTGCTAGGGAGTTTTCTGTGACTGTCTATAATATGGTGGCCAACAGGGAAAAACAACTTGGGTTTAGATTATATTTTTTTTCTACAGTGCATACTACCCAGAATTCAGTGAAAAAGAAAACAGTTAATAAAAGTACAGAAACAACTTGATTTATGGTGATATCCATGTATGCAAGCAACACTGGAATGTGATGATATCAGAGGTCAAAGTTTCTGTCTTCAGAAGCAGGTATTTGGAAGAAAAATGATGAAGTGCAACCCCACATAAAAAGGCCAAAAACATTTAGAAAATAAATTGTAAAGTACTTTTTGAAATCTGACAATAAATTGTTGAATTCACCAGATGGCATAAACTTTGACCTAAGAGATCAAAGTGGTTTTTAGTTGTTATACTTAATGATGTAAAAAAATTCTTTTATAAGATAAATTTGTTTGCCTGTTTGCAGTAGTTGTGAAAATTAGTTGAAGAATACAAGTGCATTATTAAATCAATTTGGGGAGAAAAGTGTGTTAAGATGGTAATTGGTTTCACAATAATACAGAAAAAATAAATGTATTCTTATCTGGATTCACGTGGAGATTATGTATCCATATGGAGAACAAGATAGAACTGAAAAGGAAAAAAGAGAAACCACTTAACAGTCTGTAAATGTTTGGACTATTTAAACCAAAAAAGTAAAAGTGAAGTGGATGGCCATTTGTCTTGGTCTTAAGCAACCAATGCCATTACTAGCAAGAACTGGTCCCTGCTAAAGGTGATCTTTATGAAAAAGTTGAACAACATTGCACTGGAGATCACCTGGGAATATTTTAAAGTAGTTGTGTAAGTAAGAGGCAGCTGGCCTTTCAGTGCAGGTTCACCGTATTGCATCCTGTGCTTTACAGATTTTGAAAGAAAATGAAATTATATGATGTAGTTGCGTCTTTGACCATGTTGTATACAAGAGATTTGCTTGTTTAAAAAAACTAGTTTTTTATATAAATCTAGTATATACCATCTTCTGTGAGTCAGGTATTTGCACAGCTTGTGTAAATTATGTCTATATTGAGAATTTAAGAAGTTGTACATTATGCATTCCACATTTAAGGGATGGCAAATAAAAACTGATATACTGTGAGACACATGAGATAACACAGTGAAATATCTTTTAAATTCCAAAGGATGCACTGACATCACCATGCTTAATTCACATACAGTAACTCCCACACATTTTATTAATGTTAGATTGAAGTTTGTAATCATTCAATAAAGGAAAACAAATGATGCAAACAGTATACAATGGTTCATTATGAAATGCTGAATTCATCTTATTCACCCACCCAAAATGACAGTGTGTTAAGAAAACATTAAAGTTGTAACACCAAATAATAAAAGTAAAGAAATTCACAGTTGAGAGTGAAGTGAGAAATCCATCCTGAGACACATCATGGTCCCACAGCATTTGTTAAATGTATTTTTTAGTTAAAGAACTTCTTTAAAAAAATATGTAATAATCTGTTGGTCATTTTTACTGTGTGGACGAAAGTTTAGCCAGGTGGATGAACATACTTTTGCTTTGAAATATAGACCAGGTGGACAAACATTAAGTATGTGGACTAAAACACAGCTGCTCTATGTGTGTGCTCAGGACACATGGTAAGTAATAATAAAACTGATGGAGTGATGGATAGCTATTGGCCTGGTCCTCGGACTGGAACTCCCTAGGCAAAGCAAAACAATAAACATTTTCTGGAGAGAGAGAGCTTGGAGCCCATCCTTGCTCCCCCAAGAAGTGCTGAAAGTCACCTTAGATGGAAGGACTCACTGGAAAGTTGTAGTGGGCACTGTATTTACCCTCTGCTGATATTTGATTGTTTATGTGAAAGATCTATCTAGCCCTCATTTGTGATACCTCATTATCATAGTATGTAAGTACCTTACAGATTTTAGTGCATTTATCCTTACAACACCCCTGAGAGGTAAGGCAATGCTATTATCCCCATTTTAGAGGCACTACGTGTCTTGCACAAGGTCACACAGGGGATCTGTGGGAGAACTGAACGTGGGTCTCCCAATTCTCAGCTTAGTCCCTAACTGCTGGATCTTTTTTCACCATCATAATATTTCACTCACATGGCCCTTTGTTTCATCTGCTGTAGTGGAGTTCTCAGTCATGGAGAATCCAATACCAACAAGACAGAAGCCCTTTAAACTTCTTCCCCAGTTTACTTAATCTCAGTTGGCTAGGTAAAGACTTGCCTCTTCTTTTCTCTCTCTTCCATAACTGGTATTATTATCATTCCCATGAACGTAATTATACCATGTGATCATCAAGTTGATTGGAAACATGGAGTCCATGCCTGGAAAAGGAGCAGGCATGGAATGCATTATGAGGAGTTCTGCTGCTCCTAGAGACCAAGTATTTCCCTTCCTCATAGGTAGCAACCTCCAAGGTTCAACCAGGAACTTCCTGGAGAGATTAGCCTTATAGAAAGATTGTTTCTTGGACTATGTCTAAACTACAAACTTGAAGTAAGTCCCCTGCTCGTGTACATACTCGTGCTAGCTCACTGAGTGCTAGCACGAGTATAAATAGCTGTGTAGCCATGGTACCTTGGGTATTAACAGTGAAGGCATATGCCCATTGGTTTCAGGCAGGGTTATACTCAGCATGGCTCAGCTGTGCCTCTCAAGCCATGACCAATGCTACTGTGGCTACACTGCTATACTTGTGCTGGCTCAGCAAGAGCTAGCATGAGTATGTGTACATGAGCAGGGGATCACACCCCTCGCTTGTCATGTAGACATAGCCTTGATATAGTATACTTATGCAGTATAGCCTACATAAGTAATGTTCCTGGGGGAAGATGGGAGGAGGTACTTTTAAAAAATGCCTAAATTTCATGATTGTACTTCGCATGGTGTGTAGGTCATGCAGGTGACTTAAAAAGCTACATTACTTGCCTGAAACATCGGTCTAATAGTGTTTTTTAATTCAATCAAAGTGTCTGTTTCGTTGCATGCCACATTTTAGGCCAGAGTATATTTTTACAGCCAAGTTATAAACCCCTGAAAAAAGGGGCTTATAAAGGAAAGGTTGACACAACATTAATTCTAGTGTTGCGAACGCAATGCTATAATTTTGGAAAAAGACCTTTATAGCTTTGTTAAGATATTAATTGCAGGAAATTACAGCATATCCTATTAAAGTATTATGTCAGTGGCATACATAGCATATGACACCTTTTCATAGTCTCCCTTGTGTTCACGTGTTGCCTTTGTATCTTAATGGAAGAAGTGGGTGAAATGGATGGGAGTTTCTTTAGTCCTCTGAGGTATTGATCAAGCTTCATGGAAACAAAGCCTATAAGTAGATTACCTTATTTTCCCATTTTAAAAATTGGTCCTCCTCCACACAGGTAATTCAGATGTGGACATCTAGGTCTTGATCCAAAGACTATTGAAGTCAGTGGGAGTCTTTCCATTCATTTCAATGGGTTTGGATCAGGCTTTCACTTTGACCCCAAACCTTACCAACCCAAAGGTCCCATTGACTTCAATTAGAGTGTTTCAGAACGAAGAGTTGCATATTTAGGCCCTTTTCATTAATAAGGATCTGGTTCTGGATCATTTACGTTTATATAACTTGACTGATTTCCATGGAGTTACTCCTGATATATGCTGGTGTGAGACAGAATCCATCTCTAAATGTAATTTCATGCAACTTTAATGTATTCACTGCATGTATGTACAGTAGGTGCAAACTTGCAAAAATTACTGTAGGCTTCCAATTTGTTGAATGATATACATTCATCTGGTTCTATATCTTTTATTTTGAGTAAATGGCGTATTTACCAAATTCCCACTACCCCTCTACCCCACCATAATGCGGTCGTGGGGAGCCCAAAATCCTTACCACGTTATAGCTGAAACCATGTTATATTGGAGTAGGGACAGCAGGGCTCCGGCAGTGATTTAAAGATCTCCGGGCTCCAGCCGCTGCTGGGAGCTCCAGGCCCTTTAAATTGCCGGTAAGCCCTGCTGCTGCAGCCCCAGGGTAGCAGCAGCAGGGCTCCAGCGATGATTTAAAGGGCCCTGAACTCCTCACAGGAACCGGAGCCCTGGGCCCTTTAAATTGTCGGCAAGCCCCACTGCCGCAGTCCTGGGATAGATCCAGTGGGATTTAAAGAGCCCGGGGCTCCTCTCAGCAGTCAGAGCCCCAGACCCTTTAAAGCGCCGCCAGAGTCCTGCTGCTATTGTGCTATACGTGAACCCGTGTTATGTCAGGTCACGTTATAGCGGGATAGAGCTGTACTTTTTAGGTTTGTAGAGGCATTGTGTCATACTCAGTTTAAACAACTCTATGTTCTGATAAGGCAGTTCATTGTACTATTGCGTTTTTAATATACACTATTTCTTGGCATTTTGATATATTTTAAGCCCAAAAGGGCATTACTTGTTTTATTAATGATAGACATTTGAAGGGGGAAGGAGAACTACTCTTAGAAAAGTGTTCTTCAGCTGTTAGCTCTTCAGGGCACAAAGGACTCAGACTTCCTATCTATTTATACTCTGCTTAACACGTGAGACCCTGATCCTGGGAGGGTCACTATATTGGTATTTGTATTGATAAATATGGAATAATAATAATAGCATATCCTGAAACAAGTGGAGTTTTGAATCCCCATTTCAAAGCCCAGTTTTTCCTTCCAAAGACAGAGGAGCACCCACAATTGCTTGTGTTTACACAGAGCTTTCATGCCTGTTGTACAGTTGATTAATATCTAACAAGATGGGAGAAAAGGCCTTCACAGAAAAACCACTCATATGCAAGCTCATTGGACTGTCGATGGTTCCCATTAATTGCAGGCTTTAACATATAATTATTGCATAGATCTGGTTTTACTTATCAAATCCAGACCTGCTTTTTCTCTGCCTGCTGTGCAGGGGAAACTCCATGCTGTACCAGCTTCTTTTTACTTGGGGCTCCCAGTATCATCAGGATTAAAGCTGTCAGAACAGTCATCCCTCTTTGTTTTGTGGTTTTAAATACAAAGGTTAATATGGTTGCTTGATAAATATACCGCTTTGGGTTTGTTTGTAAGCTACAAATGCTTGGAAAAAACAAAAATTCTTTGTTTTTAATACATAACATTTTAATTTTGATAGTTATTACCAAATTCCCTCACATTTCTGGGGAGGAAGATATGAGGACTGCACTTTAATTTATGTCTCTAATCTGGCCAGTAATCTGTCACTAAATAGGCTCCATTGGCTTGCTCCTGCCCTCAGATTCAGGATAAACTGCCACTGAAGTCAATGAGAGTTTTGTCTCATTTGAAGTTGTGCAGGCAGAAGATGCCATTTCCTTAGCTGGTGTAAATCAGTGTTGTGCCACTGAAGTCAGTCCAGTTCAAGACATGCAGGATCCTACCCCTAGTTTACAGTGTTTTAAAACAAAGGTAGGTTTGAAAGAGAAGCAGTCTGTTGTGCTTTTGTTATTCATTGTAAAATCTTCCCTTTGTACCAAATATACGTTTGTGGAAGATAAAGTAACTGTCTATTTTGGACTTCTTTCAGACAGGAAGTACATTGTGCTTGTATATTTTTGCTTTGCTTGCTTCAACTACTAGTCTGACGTCATTATTACCTTTCAGTGGACAGACTCTTTCTGTTCTTTTTTGTTGATGATGAATAGTATAGAGAAATCTTACTGAGGACACTTTGCAGTCATCAACAACATAAATGGGCAAGGAACAAAAATAAAACAACCTCCACTAAATTAGTAATTAATTAATCATTGTCTTTTTTATTTTAATTAAGAAAACACACGTTTCTTAAACAGGGCAGCAAATCTGTCATCTAGAATGGAACAAAGGATCATTTTATTTCCCTTTGTTGTTTTCCCATCATTTAGATGTACATATATTTTGGATGTAACTTTAGAAGGACCAGAATTTACTAATAATTTATACAATAAACATTGATGATTATCAACCTTTCAAAAGTAATAAACATTTCCTGTGTGAAATAGATGTGACATCAAGTGTCTTAATTTCTGACAGTAAATGGTTCAGCTTTACTACACAGGCATTACCATTTAATGGTAAAGTCTCACCACACTCAGAAAACATAAGTCACCTCTTATAAAACTAACAGAGTTGCACACGAAAGAGAAAATACTTTGAAGAAAGATCCGGGCTCATGTGTATATTATCCAGAGCAGATGAAATGATTTATTGGGTTTTATACACAATCTGTAAAGGGTAAGCATTGCTAACAGAATGAGTGGCAGCCTCAGGGAGCTGAGTAGCCCTCAGGGAACAGCCTTTGTTCCTCTGGACTTGACAGACATGTGTCTCTGTTAAATGAGGGCTTAATTTCTCTCATATGTGCACAATTTCCAAGCTCAACAAAGGCAGCCAGGACTGGAGCTATTTAAAAGAGCCAGCTCAGGAGGAAGCATTCCTGAGGAAAGGGGATGCTAAAGGGCTAATTACTCACCATAGCTTAGCAACTGTTTTTTTTTTCCTAAGCAAGGTTTATTAACATGGAACTGCCACTTTCATTTTATATAAACATGCACTAAAAAGACAAGAGTATTATTTTTCTATGAGACATAGCCATTTTAAGGGTCCTGCTGACCTAAAATAAAATAAAAAGTGTGTTCCATGTCAGGTCTGCAGTGAACATAGCTAAGTTCTTCAGCTTTAGGAAAGGGGAAAGACTAATCGAGTTTGGACCTTTTCTCCCCAAGGGTGAAGAGAAATAAACTTATTTAAAAAAAATAACTGGAAGTCGTCATCAGTGCTGTTGTTGCACTTATGTAAATATGTTAATTCAAATTGCCCATCTACATGATTCAGCTTATGTAAAGCTTATTAATATTTAGCCAGTTACATGTGTAGTGTGGTATTCATTTTATACGTCTCTTTCTACGTATTTAAATATGTATTCAGGCACAATAAATCTTAATGGCTCCTTCCAACCGATCCATTAACTCCTGTCCATATGAACTTGATTTTTTTTTTAGTTGTTGTGCTCTCCGTTCATGGCCCTGTCAGTGGCAGTGGCTGTATTCTATGGAGGGCAAGGTAGTGTTTGCCTCAGGAATTCCGCTAGCGTGGACATTTTTCAAGCATAGAAAACCAGACATGTCCTCTGGCCAGCACTGCCCACCTTTGGTGACACCTTCAGAGGAAAATAAGCCAACCCAATACACACATGTTCTAGTATGTGGTGGTTACCACTAAGCAGTCAACATCTGCACTGTTTCAGACTTATTTCCTTTTCTGTAACAAACAGGAAACTCTTTTAAGAAATAGGGCAGGTTCAGTTAATTCTTTCTTATTATGATATTTTGATTCTCCTAAAATTACATCCAAAATGTTGGTAAAAAATTAAATGTGCATTCCCATTCCCCTGTGCTATGCTGAGTGGGGTTCTGGGGATAGGCAGGGGAAGTTTGGGATACAGCTTTTGATTTGTGGCTGTGGAAATCTACTGACCATTCCCTACACAGTGGAGATGCATGACAGACAGAGACAAGTTACTGCAGACCTAAGACAACAGTAAGAGGACATTTGTGTTTAAATCAAGAAGATTTTGGGGTGGGGGGGAGGAGAGGGAAATGTTACAAAGAGCGAAAAGATGGACTTCAAATGGATGCCTCCTACAGCATTAACTTTAGTATTGGTTCAGTTAACATAGCAAACTGTTGTTCTAGAAGTGAAGATTTTGGAACTATTCCAGCAAAGACCATACCAGTGGAATTACTCATAGTACGTAAAGTTAAGCATGTACTTATGTCTTTGTAGGCCTGGGTCCTTTATGTTTTTTCCAAACACAGTGTTGACTCACTGATGCTGTTTTGATTTTCAAACAGTATCATTTTTATCCATCAGATATGTCTGCCTTCTTCATCTCTTCAAGGTATGTATTTACTATAGGAGGCATGACTTACCTTTATCAGATTCAGATATTAAAATACGGAAGGAATTTTTTCTATGATGGTTTCTTTGGCAGGTTATTGCATTTTCTGTATAAATCTACAAGTTTTTGGAACCACCCATATCTCATGTTAAATGTTGCTTAACCACTCAGTTGTCTTTGAAATCACAAGTGGACTCCATAGACCCTATTCCATACCATCCTTTTTAAAAAAGGCAAATCTAAATGCAGTAAATCTCTGAGGGGTTTTTTTTAGTTCTATTTTCTGTTTCATATATAATCTGGGCAGCATACCAAAGTTTTCTGACCTGCCTACATGAATAACAGATCAAATCATCAGCTTTTCACCTCTGAAGCACAATGGCAAAAGTACAAACCACAGGTTGCATCATAGGGCTGCTGAGAATGAAACGAGAATTGTCAATCTTTGCATGTCTGCAGTGGATTGCACTATGTAAACCAATAATGCTGCTTCCATGAGCAGTGTTCTAGGTGTACTGAGAATAAAGTTTAAAGAGAGAGACACTGCTAAGCCAACAGAAACAAATTTTTTTTTTTTTGCCGGTAAAAAGTGGGTAGAGCAGAGCATCAAGTTGGTAAACCACAGGATTGGGATGCAGGACTCCTGGGTGCTAGTTTTTATCCAAGTAATGTAAGGCATTCTGAGCCTTAGTTTCCCCATGTCTAAAATGGGAATAATAACATTTGCCTATTCCATTAGGAGGGAGGAATGTGAAGTGATGTTTAGGTTTGCTGAATTAGCAGTTTTAAAGAGTTTCAGGTGTAAAGATGAATAATTTTTATTATCAAGAAAAAAATTGTGAAAGGGAAAATTCTTCTCTGAAAAATGAAAAGTGAAGTTATAAAAAGAGACAAATGAAAAGAGAAACTATAAACTTGTATTTATTTTTCACTAGAGAAATTCTCACTGTATCATTTTTCATTATGTTAAGTCCCATGGACCTGACCCTGATCTCATGTGCAGCTGCATAGATCAGGAGTAACTTCACCAAACAGTAACAGGTACATCTTTCTTTGTCCTGATGATGGATTCACAGTTGTTGAGTCTCAGATTCACCATTTAATTCCTTTACTTTCCATAGATGACAAAGTACATAATGCTTGATGAACTGCAGCTTCCAGGAATGCTCAAATGTTAATGCTACAAAGGAGATATTGCAGGTTGAAATCTTGCTTGGATTAAAATTCTGCTTTGGATAAGGTTAAGGAGTAGCATATATATGAAGGGGCATTTGGTACTGTTACACGACCCAGGGAAAATGGTTTAACCTGGATTCCATGAAGATTCTGATTAAGCCTCCCTCTAAAGATTTGTTTTCATCCTCTGGAGGAGGAGGGGCTCCTCACCAAGAGAATTTCTTTTCCATCTGATTAGGGGAAAGTACCTCCTATCATAAAGGAAAGTCTCACACAGGATTATCTTCTTGTCATGCAATGACAGGACCCAGATTTTACTGGGGCTTTTGTGAAGAACTGTGGAGAGTGTTTAAGCTATGGCACCACAGTTCTTAACTTTGATTTTATAAGAACTACAATAGACACCAGAAGAAGCACGCACACTCACTGTTTCCAACTGAGACTGGATTCCTCTCTTTAACCCTTTGCTGCATTCTTGTTTGGTTAATAGCATGAAATATTAATCATATTAATCATTTAAATGCACTATATCAGAGGCTATTGAAGCAAGAAAGGATAACCAGCACCTCTCTTTGTCCCTCACTCACCCTCACAGTTTCACTGCCTGAACTCTCTTTCTGGATCCTAAGCTTCTGTGTGAGTAGGCAGATCATGCTGTGTATTTGCAAATAGTCTCCCTTTCCTTAATAAAGGTTCATTGCAGTTGCTTAAGTGTATCTTTGGTGATTATCATGGTTGTATATGAATTTGCAATACAATCTGCCTGATCTTTTTTGTTCCATAGTTGTGTAACATTTTGGTATTTTACAAAGTAGTTTTTAACCATTTATTTCTTGTGTGCAGCATTAAAAATACAATACAATGCAATCCATAAAGGCCAATGAGAATCCTGGTGTTTACCTGTTTCTCAAAAATTATTGCATCATCGATCCCTTCTGTTCCTTGTTCAGTGGATCTTTATGGTCAAAAATCTGGCCTACCCTGTATGTCTGTAAAATGGATGCATAGCAACAGTGCAACTATGGTGGGGACAGAGGACCCCTCTCATAGCTCCAGCTTTGAGAAGATTTTTCCTGAAAGAATAAATAATCTGTTGCAGAGATGGTATCTAGTTCCCATTGCTGAATTTGTGGATCCACAAAATCCACATACAATCATGAACCTTGAGCCTTAGGACCTGACCAGAATGCAGTCTCCCTGCCACTACTGCTGATGGACTGCAAAGTGCTCTGACCATAGGTTTTGGGGGACAGAATTCAGGTGAAAATATTTGACTGTGTGCTCCCTCTCCTCCTCTGCCTCAGTATTTTCTGTGGGGCACCAGCCAGAGTTTGGCCCATTGCCTGGATAATTCACCTTGAGTATATTTAGTAATATCTTTAAGATGATTGTAAGAGTCTACTCTAAACAAGGAACCAACCTATCACCTCTGTATTCACTCAGTAATTTTGCCCCCATTGTTGTATTTGCACCTTGGAGGCTATCTTAGAGTGTTTCCCATTTCATCCATGAGAAGTTTTGCGCAACTAACACCCACTATACTTTTTATGGCAATACTATGAATTTGTTGGTAATATCCATATTTAAATTACTGTCCAGGCACCCACTAAAATACTTAAGGTTTATGTATATGGAGATTTTATGTTGTGTTTGTTAAGAATATGTTTCACATCATTTTTTCCCTCTCATCTTGATATTCTGGTGTTGTACAGTACTGAGTGTTATACGTAATGTACTGGCAGCAGAAGTGTTTGTATTTCACTGGAGAATCTGCAGTATCCTTAAGGTAATAGGAGTTGAGAGGGAGCTGTAGTCTCCAAAAGTAATCCACAAATTTTAAATTATTTCTGAGTAATTCACAGCCAGAAACAATTAGCTTCCTAAACATACTGTGCTATTTTTGTGAACGTTAGGAAGGAAGTATAACCTAAGCGTCTGAACAAAGTCTGGCGCAAGAAAGTCAAATAGTTTGGTATTAATTTTTATCTCTCATCCATAATTTTCTCTTGACAGTTTGTATATTTTCCATATGTTCATTGATAGGTTTATGGGCAATCCTGTTTGAATGTAAAGGGCTTCCTAGTTTCCTAACCGAACCACTCCAGGCTTTCATAATGGCTTGTCTGCATTCCCTGAGAATGCTACAAATAGGGCTGGGCAAACTAGTCATAGCAATAAAATAAAATAAAATAAAATAAAATAAAATAAAATAAAGTGGTATTTTGGATCAAATTTGCAGCTTTTTTAGTTTGTCAAGTTGTCAAGGTTCCTTCCCCTCTCTGAATGTTAGGGTACAAATGTGGGGACCTGCATGGCACTTCTAAGCTTATTACTAGCTTAGATCTTGGTAACTCTGCCACCATCCAGAAATTTAGTGACTGGAGCACTTCCTGTCCCCCCAAAACCTCCCCTCCCTGGGTGGCCTGAGGACTTCACAATTCCTGGGAACTCAGATCCAACCCTTGGATCTTAAAACAAGGAGAAATTAACCATCCCTCCTCCCTTTCCCCCCACCAATCCCTGGTGAGTCCAGCTCCAATCCCCTTGGATCTTAAAACAAGGAATAATCAATCAGGTTCTTAAAAAGAAAGCTTTTAATTAAAAAAGAAAGATAAAAATCATCTCTGTAAAATCAGGATGGAAAATACTTTACAGGGTAAAGTAGTTCGTATAGCCCAGAGGAAGCCCCTCTAGCCTTAGGTTCAAAGTTACCTATTTCCATTTCCAGTTATGAAAAACTGAACAGAGAGAAAATCCTCTCAGCAAAAAAAGGACATTTACAAGTTGAGAAGACAAAAATAAAACTAATCCACCTTGCCTGCTGTTACTTACAATTTTAAAACATGAAAGACTGATTCAGAGAGATTTGGAGAGCCTGGATTGACATCTGGTCCCTCTTTGTCCCAAGAACGAACAACACCCAAAACAAAAGCACAAAGACTTCCGTCCACCAAGATTTGAAAGTATCTTGTCCCCTTATTGGGCCTCTGGTCAGGTGTCAGCCAGGTTCACTGAGCTTCTTAACCCTTTACAGGTAGAAGAGGCATTAACCCTTAACTATCTGTTTATGACAGAAGTAGTCACATGATTGTGGGAAATCTTATTTGAAATGAAAGAGATGTATGAAATTTAGATCGATAGACAATGCAAAAAGTTAAAGGAGGAAGAAATGATGATAGATCACTAGAGGAATGAACTCAGATATGGAAGGATCTATGTATTTTTACCCTTTAGGCCAGGTAAAGGGCTGGAGTGTCATAAAGGAGCCCCTAAAAGCCCTGTATCCGGCTCAGGAAGGGTTCCCCCAATGCAGGCACCATGGATGACAGCCATAAGATTGACTCCCAGGGTTTCCCTTACGTGCTCCAATATAGGGTGATGCTAGGGGCAGAAGGCGATCTTGTAGCTCATAGGGCAACCCCAGGAAGCATCCCCCTGAGCAGCCCAGAATTGTAAGGTTCACAGGTAGATTAAAGCCACATTTAACCTCTTCTCTTTCTGGGGTATGAATTCTGTGCTGTGTCTCAATCCACATGTTTAGACAAAGTTTGAATTAAAATAGTATATTTCTATTCCATTCAGTATCTATTCAAGTTAATTTTCACATTCTTCTTGGCTTCTTGACTGTTTCCTGATGTGCTGTAGTGATATATCAGAACACAGAGCCATCTTTCAATATGTGAACTGACTTGTCATGTCCTGACAAGGAGCACTTATTACTGAAGTGTCCATTCACTGCAACCATAATGGATGATCTGGTGGTAGCAATATGATCCAATTAAATTTCTGTGACAGTACTTTTGTCTTCTGTCATGCTGGTCTTCCATAGATCTCCAACTGCTTTACATAGGAGAGTTAGCGTTATCATCCCTATTTTACTGATAGGAAAAAAGGTTCAGAGAGGTGAAATTACTTGTCCATGGTCATACAGCTGTTCAGTGGCAGAGCCGGGGACAGAAACCCAGCCTCCAGGTCTAATGCCCTAAAACAAAATAAATGCACACCTCATAACCATTATTATTCCCTATAAACACACACCTCCAGCATAGCAGTTATTTATTTAGCTCTGTAGTATGGAAGTAAAGAACTTGAGTTTTGGAGAGGATAAGATGTTGGCCGAACATCAGAGAGGAAATGCCAGAAAGGCAGTTTGAGATGGTAATCTGGGCAGAATGGGAGGGAATGGGGGTAGGTAGTTGGATTTGGGAGTCAGCCAAAGAAAAGTGGTAGGGGGAATCATGGGTGAGCAAAAGTCACCTTGAGAGTATAATGAGAGACAAAAGAAGAGGATGGAACCAAGAACAGAATTCTGGGGGACAATAGGTTGGGTGGAGCAACTAAGTAAAACTAGTAGCTGAAAGTTGTTAGTCTCATGGCTGGTAAGTGGCCTATGAATGAGTTGATGAGGTCAGTCCAGTTTATGATCCAGTTCACAGTTGTCCTAAACAGGCATTCATGTTAGAAGTCTAGCTGGACTAGAATTTGTACGAAATGGACTGAATCGGTATGAAATCTACTCTCTTTTCCTGGAGTTTGGTGCTTCAGGGCTGAGTTGAGACATATTGGTGGGCAGTGTGGAAAAACCTGTATTGTATATCAAGTAGGAAAGAAAAGAGGACTTCATTATCTAGAGCTATCAATTCAGCACTTTTTGCATAGAAAAGAAAAATTCACTTTTTGCATAGAAAAGAAGATGTTATTGCTGGCCCAGTATCTTGTGAACACTGTATTGCACTTTGTCGTAATAGTTCAAGATCCAGAAACAAACAGATAGTGGAGCTGAAATATGAACTGGCATTGGTTAATTCACGAATTGGTACTTGATGGCAGCTTAGAAATGGCCCTCGATGCCAAGGATAGTGATTGACAATGGCAGACACTTATGGCTACAAGGTAGAGGAAACACTGTTAAATTATGGCCTCAGAATGACCTGCTCTAATGAAAGAAAAGTCATGAACTTATGATTGATTTTTTTGGTCCCTATTCAGTACATCACAGAGAGCTCATGTTGAGTTACGTTGGCGATCTATTTGAAAGTGTCTGTGTATATGCACATGTGTGTATGTAGTACATATTGTGGTGTGGTGGGGAAAAAAAGTTTTATGGGCATGCATTCAGAATAGTTGCATTACCTATGACTGGAAAACCACATGTGAGTTATACAGGTCATCCTTAAGAAATTATTGGGGATGCTATTCTGATTTTGGGAAAACGGACACATAATGACACGTAAAGTGAACGGAGTGAAAAGAGACTGGAAAAAATAAGCAGAGAGAGAGACAAAAAATTGAATACAAAAAATGATACTTATATCATATATGTTATCTATTTATTCCAGCAAAATGTTTTACTGGAGAGTGATTCTTTTCTTATGTGCCTAATAAATAGCATAAGCTTTCTTTAGCTATTTGGATAATTATTAGGAGAACAGTTAAGTGGGATAAGTTGAGCAATGGAGGTTTGGGAGACACATGCAGTGAGAGGAAGAAAAATATCCTCACTTTCACACACATGAAAAATCTCTGTACATTACAGTTCATTGGAAAAAAACTTTCTCACTCTAGCCACTTTTCAGCCTTCTTTGTCCCTTTTCCTTCTGTTTCTTCTTTCTATCCTTTTCTGTTTCATGCTCACTGCTGGAAAAGCCCATTTCTTCCCAGTGCAACAGCAGCTCAAGCTAGAGGCCACTGTGGCTAATTGTGAGTGGATTTAAAATTCAGAGTTGGAGTTAAAGCTGAGGAACCATAGACAGTGAATACCTCACAGGGGCACTGTATAGATTAATTAATAAATTAATGTTAGCAAAGCACTTTGAGGATGAAAAATATGATCTAAGAGCTAAGAATTATATTGAAGAAATTAAATGTCTCTCTATTTGATGGAGATACTCGAATAAGGACTATTTTTGGTGACCTTACATCTAAAAATATTTTTGTTCCCAGTACAATATAGGTATTCATTTCTTACATTTTAAAATGTGTCAAATACCAATTTATAAAGGCAAAAACAAATTCCAGAAGTTTTGTTCTAGATACCTACACTTCCTGGGTGGTATAACTGCATATCTTGTCATATTTTATTGCTTTCATACACATACACACAATGAACTATATCCAGCTGCACTATATCAAATTGTATTTTTATCAAAGATAACTGGTGACAATATAAACCACGAGAGAGAAGCTCATATGGTTTGTACATGTCACCAGAAATCTAAGATAAAAATACAGTCTTACAATGTGTTTTGGTGTCACTGATTATATGTGGGTACCAAGGAAAGGACACAGACACAAAGTGTAAAGTTTTAAGACCTTTATTCAGTAATATATTTGAAACATCCTTCAGACAGGAAACAATGGACATTTTGCAGCCATTTCACTGCAAAATTAGTAATTGAATTCCCATGAAACCACGTAGTTCTTTTGTTTAAAAATGAAGTCAAAGTTTTCCATGTTTTTCCGGAGTTCATCTTCTGCTGAAACATAGATATATTGGCCATAGTTAGTGGCAAGATGCCAGTCCAGAGGGGCTTATAATTTTGAGACCATTAGGATGGCATTGGTGTATATACACTCATCTTCATTACTATAGTTTATTTGTATTTGGGGCCCCCAACTGTGAATGGGGCCCAGCTATGCAAGGCCCGTACAAATATATAGCAGGGATATTCCTTGTGCCAAGGAATTTAAAATCTAAATAGAGAAGACAGAAAGAAGAGTGGTAGAAAGGACATATGTTGGAGACAAGAAATTCAGGCACAGAAAGATTAAGTGTCTCGCTTAAGGTCACACAGGAAACTTGATAGTAATGAATATAAATCAGAAACTAGGAATTGTAGAAAATGTATAAGGGAAGCAAAAAGACCCAAGGCGAAGTCTATCGCTAGCAGAGTTAAGGACAATAAGAAAGATTTTTTAAAGGTATATTAGGTACAAAAGAATCATACAATATTATTGATCCATTGCTGGATTATAATGATAGAATTTCCAATAATAATAAAGCAGAAAAGGCATAATGCCCAATAAATATTTGTTCTGTGTTTGGGAATAAAACACATAATGTAGCATATCATATGATAATGAACCATTTTCCATTCTGATAGAAAGTCAGGAGGTATTGAATGTTAGATATTTTAAAATCAGGAGGTCTAGATAATTTGAATCCAAAAGTCATTGGACCATTAACATTAATTTTCATTACTCTTGGAACAATTGGGAAGTTCAAGAAGACAAAAAGGAAGTTAATATTGTGCCAGTATTTTACAAAGGTAAATGGAATGACCTGGGTAATCATAGGCCTGTTAACCTGACATCGATCATGGGCAAACTAATGGAACAGCTGATTCTGGACTCGATTAATAAAGCATTAAAAGAAGATAATATAATTAATGCTAATCAATGTAGATCCTGTCAAACTAACTTGATAGCTTTTTGGATGGGATTACAAGTTTGGGTAATAAAGGTAATACTATTGATGTAATATGCTTAGACTTCTGTAAGGCATTTGACTTGATACTGCACGTTTTGATTAAAAAACTAAAATTTAACATGGCACACATTAAATGGATTAAAAGTTGGCTAACTAAACAAAGTGTAATTGTAAATGGGGAATCATCAACTGGGTGTGTTTCTAGTGGGATCTGGCAGGGATTGGCTTTTGACACTACGCTATTTAACATTTTTATCAATGACTTGGAAGAAAACTTAAAATAATCACTGATAAGGTTTTCAGATGACGCAAGAATTGGGGGGAGAGGTAATGAAAAGGGCAGATCACTGGTTCAGAGTGATTTCTATCGCTCAGTAAACTGGGTGCAAGCAAACAATATGTGTCTTAATACTGACTGTGAATTCCCAGTGTGATGCGGTGGCCAAAAGACTAATGCAATCATTGAATGCATAAATAGTAATGGCAGGTAGGAGCAAAGAGGTTGTTTTACCTCTGTATTTGGCACTGCTGAGACCACTGCTAGAATACTGCATCCAGTTTTGGTGTTCACAATTCAAGAAGGACTTTGAGAAATGGGAGAGGGTTCAGAGAAGAGCCATGAGAATGATTAAAAATTTAGAAAATATTCCTTAGAGTGACAGACTCAGGGAGCTCAATCTATTTAGCTTAACAAAGAGAAAGTTAAGGAGTGACTTGATCACAATCTGTAAGTACCTATACTTGAGCAAAAGAAAGGTATAGCAAATCTAGCAAAGAAAGGTATATGGTGCAATGGCTGGGAGTTGAAGCTAGATCAATTCCGACTAAAAGTGTGATGGACATTTTTGACAGTGAGGGTTATTTAAACATTGGATCAACTTACCAAGGGTTGTGGTAAATAGTCCATCAGTGACAATTTTTCAATGACAATTCAATGTTTTTCTAAAAGATATGCTCTAGTTCAAACGGGAATTGATTTAGGAACATTCTACAGCCTGTGTTATGCAAGAGGTCAGAGTAGATTGCAGTGGCTTTTTCTGGCCTTACAGAGTATGTCTGCAATAAGACACTCACGGATGGCCTGTGTTAGCTGCCTCAGGCTCGTGGGGCTCAGGCTGTGGGGCTATGAAATTTCAGTGTAGATGTCCAGGCTGGGGTTGCAACCCAGCTTCTTGAGCCTGGGCACCAGCCTAAGCCCAGACATCTACACAGCAATATTATCGCTGCGCAGCCTCAGTGCTGCGAACCTCAGCTGACGTGGGTCAGCCATGGATGTTTAATCCCAGAGTAGACATACGCTTAGTCTGTGAACTTGTGGCAGAGGTAGGAATTGAACCCAGAGTTCGAGTGGCTCAACTACAAAACCATCTTTCCTGACTTATAAAAGTTAATTATTTAAAATGTGTATTTGTATGTGTCCATCTATTATATAGCAGCTATATGAAGCTAAACGAGCAGAAGACACATGGTCGGACACATGTTAAACACAGAGCATCGCCTAAATAGATCTATAATTTTTTCATATGTGCCGTACAAACACTTTCACTACTGTTTCAGGCTTAGGTTAATATAACTTACAAAGTGCCTCAGTACACTGAGCACACACTGGAAAACACTACAGAAAGGGAGTTTTTAGATTGCTAATGATTTCCTTTTAAGGAACATGTGACTAAGGGCTGAGAGAATTTGCAGCTGAAACTGTTCGCTACAAACCTTTGAAAATTCCCTGACTATTTAGTCACTTAGGAAATATCTGGTTGCAGGCATACTTGGCTGTGCAAGCTTCCATGGGCAGATACCCCAGATTTCAAAAAGCCTTTCTGTCCCATTCAGTCCTTTGAATGTAGGAAAATTGATGGAAAGTGGGCTTGTTTCTACCAATCCTGCTTTTAAGGGGTAATGATGAACCTGCCCTCCTTGACATTCTAGCTTGTTTTATTGTGATGCATGCAATATGAAAAAATGGCATACATCATAGATGCAGATAAAGACAGAGACAGATAAAGTCTCTGTTCTGAAGATATGTTAATTAACACTGGGAAAAGGGTTTCCCACTTTCCCTTGTAGCCCTATTGTGTGGCTACACTGAGCTCTACAGATGCCAGAGCTCTCAATTCAGCTTCCTTTATGAGCAACTACATTCACTTAAGGCCACATTTTCAGAGGCCTCTGAAAAGTGGACAGCAAAATTTGTGCACATACCTAATTGTGACTGTAAAATCCCATAGCTGTATGTGCTAGTGGGCATGCCTGCAATTTGCAAGCATGATGAAGGAGGTCTGTTGAAAATCGAGCTCTTCAATTCTTCTCCACATTTTATCTAATACCGGAGAAGTATTTTACCATTATTGCCCCCAAAGCAGGTGTTGATGATGCTGTATAAATGAGCTACACAATGCTGTAGAGCTATCGGAAACTTTTGTAATAACAGCCTAAATAGATTTCACTTGCAACCTTGAAGCTCAAACCAGGATCACCAGACTGTTCACTAAGACTTGCAAACTAGTTTTCAGGTGAGCCCGCCATGATTTGTGGCCTTTGATGAAAATGAAGTAAAACTCTGCTGTTGCTTCCCTTTGAGTAATGGCGTTCAATTCAACCCCAAAAAGGGAAAGAAAGGGTCGCACAAACCTTTGCAGAGTAAAATTGCCAAATTTTCTCACCACCCTGCTATTTAATTAACCGTTTCTTTTTACTCATGAAAATGCTGTAAATAATTATCACATAAAATAAACTCTTGTATGTATCTCTGTCTCATGTACACAAGGGGAGGGATGCTTACTATTCATTTCTACTACAGAGATCCCACATAGAAATTGTTTTCTAAATGTTACTAATAGGTCTTGGGCATTTAACTGACATATTTAAAGGCCGGCTATATTCCTCAGCTTGGCCTCCTTTTTGTTCCTGCAAATCCGAGGGTACAAATTATGGCAGGAGCAACTTTGTGTCAGCAGTTAATTCAAGGTGCCAGTGAAGTCATTTAAACATCTAACACCCAAGTGCAGCAGCCAATCAGGTCCTTAGTTTTCTAAGTTACATCATTTGCACGTTCATCTGTTTAGATCCACAATAGCTATGTGCAAAACACTTGGAAAAATCAGGGGTAAAATCCTGGAATTCAATGGGGTCGGGCTTGTTATGTGTATATGCTGTTATATGAGTGACAATTAATGTGCATAGATATGTGGAGATATATGTAGAACTACAAATTCAAAAGTAGTGTGGCAATCAAGATTACTTGTACTTTTGTTGGATTCCACAGGAAAACCTATATAGTAGAACCTCTGAGTTACAAACACCTCGTGAATGGAGGTTGTTTGTAACTCTGAACAAAACCTAATGATTGCTCTGTCAAAAGTTTACAACTGAACATCGACTTAATACAGCTTTGAAACTTTACTATGCAGAATAAAAAATGATGCTTTCCCTTCATTTTTTTGAGCAGTTTACGTTTAACACAGTACTGTACTGTATTCACCTTCTTTTTTTTATTTTTTGGCTCTGCTAATCTGCTGCCTGATTGTATACTTCCGGTTCCAAATGAGGTGTGTGGTTAACTGATCAGTTTGTAACTGATGTTTGTAACTCTGAGGTTCTACTGTGTGTAAAAACAATTGTATAGATTTTCTAAAAGAAATAGACCCACAAAATTGTTTAAATATGGGATCAGATGCTCACACATAATTACTTTCTATGTATGTGTTGGCAAATGAGAGGTTAAGTTTAGGGGAAATAATGTACAATAAGTTGCCAACATAAATCTTGAGAATTTGCATATACAGTCTGTATTTTACGCTTGTTACCATATTTTTGTCTGCCTATTTGCATGTACAAATATTAGATGGGTCCCAGAAATTGCTCAAGCAAACTCAAGAGTACAGTGACACAGAAAAAAGGATATCAGTATTGAGCATTTCAGCCCAATTGTAGTCTATATAGCTCACAGCTAGATGATTGCAAGCATTTAGTATAAATGGAGAAGAGAAATTACATGAAAGGGAAGGCACAACACCAGAAAACCGACAGAAACATCTGAGCAGCTAATTGCTGTAGATTCAGTACAACTTAAAATGAGACCTAAGGGGCCATCAGTAAACTTCTTTCCACAGGGATATACTGTCAGCAATGGCATTCCAGTGGAACAGCGAAAAAAAATTTCAGGCAAATTTACTTTAACATGTTAGTGAGCGGTTATTTTTCTGCGATAAAGGTTGTTATTATCCGTGCTTTTATTCAGCATCTGACCAAAAAAAGAAAAATTTTAAAAAAGATAAAGAACACTAGTGGTCAGTGTTTTGAATTTTTACCCTATATGTATATCACCAGGACCTTTGCTGGGAAGCTTAGTTTAAATTAAAAAAAAATCCAACAGATTTTGCCATGCTTTAAACTTAATATTGCCCAAACAGCATTTTAATCCAATTTAGTTGGCTAGTGTAAAAGGAGCCATACTATATTAAAACAACAGTACACTAGCCTAGACACCTACAGACATTTTCCTGCTACTGTTGTCACTGAAATCAATGACAAATTGGACTTTGGGCCTTTTCCTCACTGAGATAAGTTCTTTACTATATACAACTGTGTTTAAACACAGCTGCTACCAGCAGAGTTGTAGCATAGTGTCCTTGATTAGCATGGGCAGATTTTATTCCATCCGTAAATTAATCTAATCCTAAATTTCAATGAATTTATTTCTAGTACATCCCAATACATTATATCTTAGGGTTAGTCTACACAACTGCGCTACATCAGCACAGCTGCATTGTGCGCATAGCACAGTGTGGACAACACTTTAAGTTCATGTAACTCGTATTGTTCGGAGCGATGACTTTTTCATACCCCCGAGCAATGGAAATTACATTGACTTAAGCGGTAGTGCAGACTTGCCCTTAGACTTAGGCTAGATTTTAGATAAAGAGATGGCACAGTTTTATATCATGCTTCTGAAACAATTCCTAGACAAAATAGTATAATAATAATAATAATAATATAATAATAATAATCACTATAGCTGCTGTACAGGGAAACTGTGCTACAACTCTGCCAGCAACAACCAAGTTTTGTGAAGCTTTTCGTTTAAAAGCACTGCTACTTCTTTCCCTACAAGCCAGTGTGTGTGTTCTTGTGGATAGTCATGTATGACAGTGTGTAGAACTTGTGTGTTTGCACCAAAATGAAAATTTACTCTAGGAATCTAAGTGTAAGGGGAAAAATGGTGGGAATTCAACAGATATTAGTCATAGCATCACATTGTTTGACCTGAAAGCTGTTCTAATTGATGGACAGTATTAGTCTATCCTACTTTGAAATGTTGCATGACTTTTAAAGAAAATACATTATGAAAGGAAAAAGACAACAGTATATCTTTTAAAAGAGTCCATGATTAACTAATGTTCTTAGGTAAAAATGGGTTACTTTTGAAATGAACTTCCATTTTAAATGATCTTGTGCTAGCCACAGGTACAGCAATATTTGTGGTTTCCCCCACATACTGAATGATTCTGTATGGTGGGGTCAAGTGCTCTCGTGACATGTAACCATTGGAAATGTAGGAAAACATTTGTGGTGTGAAACAACAGCATGTGCTTGACCCTCCAAAACACATACATTTATAAATGGATAAAAGTGACTATTTAAAGTTGTTTTGAAAGGGAAGCACTGTGCCTGCAGAAAAACCCTAAATTAATGTTTGAAAAAGCAAATGATATGTGGGTACAAAAACATACATTTTTAAAAAAACATCTGTGGTGTTCCTTGTGATGCATTTGATCTTAGTGGTAAATCTACAAAACCAAGCTTTAGAGGGACAGTGAAGCCATCCTATTTTTAACAGACTTTTATGTGTTAAAGTAACCACTAACAATCACAGCCTTGCTTTAAATGATTGTTTAGATATTTGCTTGGGGCTAGATTGTAATTTTACAACCTGACCTGAGTAAGAGGCAATGCATAGCTGTGTGTCCCCAGTACCAGACTGGAGAAATCAGAGTGTCACCATTCCTCCCCTGTTCCCTCTTTGCTGTGGGGTAGAAAGTAAATTACTTGCCCTCTCCCCTGACCTTTTGTGGATCAATTTACTCCTGCCTATGTGCATGGCCAGCTACTTTAGCAGATGAGCAGGAGCCCGTACTCTCATATTTCCCACCATCTTCCAACTTAATTGCAGTATTGGGCATGGGGTTACAAGCTGAGCTGGGTACAAGGTAGGACCCTTGATCCTCCTTACTGTTGCTCCCATGCACTGCCAAAAAGGTCCATGATAATCTAACCTTTGTTGATTAATTACCCAGTTACTTTTTTATACAAGTATAATCATATGATAATTTTTAAGTGTAAGAAAGAGTCAAAAAGCTTACTCTGATATACCATAGTGAACACCTAAATAAGGTATGAAAACTTGACTGGATCTCAATCAAAACAACTTACAGGTAAAAGCTTTTTTTTTTCTTTTTGAAGGGTAAAATGTCAGCAAATATTATTTCTAAACAGTCTGGACATAATTGGATTAGTAGAAGACAACTTCAGAAAAGATAGCTTTCTTGAACCATCTACAAACATTTAGTCAAAGGAAGCTGAACTATGACTAATAAGTGAGTGGTATGAATTATTAGGTGATGAATTTTAGAAGTAGTGTCCAGATGTAAATACTGAATGCATCCAAAATATTACTCAGCAGCTGCAAGAGCTATAGGAAAAGCTGACATGACAAATTTAGTCATTGCTTAATCACTTTTGTTAGGTGGTATTCTCAGCTCCGAGAGGCAAATGTTGTTCTTGATTTACGCCCATAATGGAAATAGTTGAAAGATAAAAAGTTCTCAAAATCGTTTACTTACAAAACACCTTTTAGATCACTGTGGATGCTTCCTATGAGCTAGTAGGAGCACTCATGCACCAAGGCAACTCAGAAGTGCAGCTTATATCAACACAGTGCATTTTCCCCCTTAAAATGACCGTAAAATTTATTCCAGTTTTAAAACTAAAATGTATTATTTACAGCTAGATCTAAATTTATTAATTAGCTGCCTTTGGTTTAAATAAAATTGATTGTTAACGCAGAAAATAGAGGATGATATGAATCCTATTCTGCTATAGCCTTCAGATAAAAGAAGCAGTGACCCAACTCATTAGCCCTTTGATTTAATATATTGACACTCAGTTTCGAATAATTCCGTTTAGTGGCTTTTGCTTCCCAGGGATCAATTTAATTAGTTATAAAATGTGACTTCTTGTCAGGAGCCAGAAGAAATGCTGACGTTAAATAAAGTCATACACAATTTAAACAATAAAGCTATCGATGCCTGGTTAAAAGTTAATGATGCACAAAAAATGGCTTAATAGAGACAACCTCAGCAATGAAAATGATGGTAGGAAAATTAAGCTAAGTGGATGAATGAGAAATGGTGGTGATGTTGGATTGTTAAAACAAATCCATGACTAGCCTGATGGTTCAGGGGATAGTACATCATGTTTCCGCTTTGAAGACCTAGGTCTGAGGATAGCTCAGGATGCTCAAACTAACAGTTAAGGAACTCTCTGAAACTGGTCTCCTTTAGATTCTAGGAAAGGGGAGGCACATAGCTGGGCACATCTCTCTTTATATAGCCCTATGGAATTCAACTGAATGACACCAGAGGTGCGTTTGAACCCAGGTCATTCATGATTGCCCCCAATTATTGTGTGCATTGTGGTAGAGTCCCTATTCAGAATCAGGGGCCCCTTGTGTTATTGCTGTGTGTGTACAAATAAGACACAGTATCTGCCTTGAAGACTTTACAGTCTAGAGGCTAGTGCTAAAACAGCATTTCATTTTCAAAATCCACATAACCCAATGGGCACAATTAAATTGTATGCAGATTCAGAGGGCTTAGTGAGGAATATGGCAGCCCTATCATGGATGGCTATAAAGTCCATACACTCCATGCTTGGACTTTCACACAGCCTTGCCTTTCTGCATTTCAATTTCCCTAGCTTGTGATGGGCATGGCAAGAGAAAGGACATGTTAGTTACCTTAAACAAGCAAACAAACAAAAACTCACAAAAACCCTCACAGAGGAGCCCCCGCCACACACAATTGCCTGAAAATTCATTGTTAAAACAAGAGATGAATCTGCCCTTTTTACGTCTAACAAGATAAGGTGAGGATTCTGTTCATTGAAGTCAATGGGAGTTGTGCTATTAACTTCAGTGTGAACATCAGAACATATTGACAGTAATTTACCCAGATTTTATTGTGAATTGAAAGTCACCTCACTTAGTCAAATACACCAGATCGATACTAACCCAAAAGACAATGTAGAGATAAATACGGATGCTTAGTTTAAATAATCACTTTGGTCAAAAGAATATCTAATACATTAATTATGCATTTAAACTATTTGAGACAGTTTTTAGTTTGTTGTAATTTATCACTATCCTTATGAGATTCAATGCACTTGTTAAAATCAGGCCAGAAGGGATTGTCTCCTCATTAAACCTGTGGTGAAAATTTGGTATCAGAGTGAACCGATTGTTGAGCTGAATTGGAATTTCATTTGGAATAGCTCTTTTATGATGCAAACAGATTCTGATAGGGAGACAAATGAAATTTTGAACCTGGGACAGTAAAGAAGTAGGCAACCTTATAAAGTAGATAACTTTAAATAGCTGCACACAATTCTGTTCCTCTGTAATTTACCAGCAGTCAGCAGTTATTGCCTGCTAAAAGAATTAACAGTAGCTATGGTAACACGCAGAAGGACAGAAGGGATAGGTCTTAAAATAAAACCTCTGTGTCAGAGGGATTTTCAGACTGTACGAGAGTTATGTTTTCTTTTACTAATGTTAGGCAAACTGTTTTGTCTTTGCATTGACTTTACATTGGCCGCAGCCTACACAGAGGGGACTACTGGAAAAAAGGGGGGCATTAATACTTTTTACTGTGTGCGGGCCAGCCAGTAGTTAGAGAGGGGGCCGGTGTTTACTTAGGGCTCAGATGGCAAAGCTAAGCATTCAGCCTACGGGAGGAAAAAAGTGCCTTTTTTGTTTTCTGGCTAGAGAGTCCAAGCATTCCCAAAGGAACACAATGAATGGCCCATTTTGTCTGACACTGTTTCATAGACATAGAATTCTTGGTTTTTCATAATTATTCTTGCCCGTCAGTGGGTGTGCACATGACATTCGAGCGTGTTTTAAAGTCTTAACACACTCATGTGCCTGCAATAAAGTTACTCGTAACAATCCAGGCTTTCTGCAGACAACAGAGCAGGGTCTGTTGTTTTCACAAGTCACAGCAGCTGGGAGGCAATTGTGAAGACAACAGCTTAATCTAGCTGAAAAATACAGGAAGAAGAGAATATACACTAAATTTCCTTCCATATTATTGCAAACAATGCAGAGAGTTTTATTTTTTCCCCTATGGGTGGTCTGACTAAGACTTTGATTGGCATTGAACATTCTATCAAATTTATTTTAAACGTTTAACTTGTTGCATTGTTGTGTTTACACTGATATTCTTGAATCTGTTGAAGTATTAATATACCTAACACTTTAAAAATACTTTTATGGCCTGATTCTGATCTCCTTGCAGCTTTATAGGCTTCAGATGAGTTACTCCTCATTTTCACTGACCTAAGTAAGATGAGAATCAGGTCCTTAGCAAAAGTTTGTTTACCGTAAATCTGTTCCTAAAAAACAATATTATTTAAATAAAATAAAATTATACAGTCTTAAAGATATATTTAATCTTGTTTGAAAGTTGTGCTTTAGCTTTTCTGAAGAAAGGCAGCGGCATCAAGTAATTTCTGTCTCCATTATATGCTACTGAATCTCTACATTAATATTGTTTTTAAATGCTTTATTTCTGATTTCAGAAGAGTTGAGAAAAGAGAATATGCAATAAATTAACATACTAACTCTGTTGAAAAGGCATAATTGTGAATGGTGATCTGACAGCTTTTTACCTCAGATACACTTTCTGACAAAGTTGTGTGAAATAACTAGGGTGGGTTGCTTGTTCCCTGTGCAGTAGGAATGAAGCGTGAAAGAAGAGAACATATTCCAATCATCACTCTAACACTGACAAGTGTAAACTCCAAATTCACATGGATTTGATTGGAGAACAGGGTACAGTGTTAACAGGAACCAATGGTTATTATTTCAATGAAGGTGAATGTTCACTATAAAGAGCCAATATTTACCTGATAACTACTTAAAAGCACCTTCCTTTAGGGCTGTTGTGAATGCAACACACAGCAGATTTCCAGTAACCATGGCAGGCAGCTCAGATGGAAAAGATTGTTGTTATGGGTAGCTCGCAAGTTATGGCAGATGGTAGTATCAGCACAGGCTTAGTCAGATGGTAAGTGTGGAAAAATGACTGGGTGATACGAATGCAGTCCAGAATTCCATGGGAGAGAACCAATAACAATTGGAGGTTAATTGGAAGAGTACAGTAAAAATTCTCAGATGATATGGCTGTGGTGCGAGAAACACTGTGATCTCGGTGATGCGTATAAGAACATAAGAATGGCCATACTGGGTCAGACTAAAAGTCCACCTAGCCCAGTATCCTGTCTTCCAACAGTGCCCAATGCCAGGTGCCCCAGAGGAAATGAACAGAACACGTAATCATCAAGTGATCCATCCCTTGTCACCCATTCCCAGCTTCTGACAAACAGAGGCTAGGGACACCATCCCTGTCCATTCTGGCTAACAGCCATTGATGGACCTATCCTCCATGAATTTACCTAGTTCTTTTTTGAGCCTAGTTATAGTCTTGGCCTTCACAACATCCTCTGGCAAGGAGTTCCATAGGTTGATTGTGCACTGTGTGTAAAAATACTTCCTTTTATTTGTTTTAAACCTGCTGCCTATTAATTTCATTTGGTGGCCGCTAGTTCTTGTGTTATGAGGGGTTTAACACTTCCTTATTTACTTTCACCACATCAGTCATGATTTTATAGACTTCTATCATATCCTTCGTTAGTTGTCTCTTTTCCAAGTCCCAGTCTTATTAATCTCTCCTCTTATGGCAGCCGTTCCATACCCCTAATCATTTTTGTTTTCCTTTTCTGAGCCTTTTCCAAAATATCTTTTTTGAGATGCGACAACCACATCTGCACACATTATTCAAGATGTGGGCATACCATGGATTTATACAGAGGCAATATGATATTTTCTGTCTTATTATCTATCCTTTTCTCAGTGATTCTCAACGTTTTGTTCGCTTTTTTGACTACCACTGCATATTGAGTGGATGTTTTCGGAGAACTATCCACAATGACTTCAAGATCTCTTTCTTGAGTGGTAACAGCTAATTTAGACCCCATCATTTTATACGTATAGTTGGGATTATGTTTTCCAGTATGCAGTACTTTGCATTTATTAACATTGAATTTCATCTGACATTTGTTGCCCAGTCACCAGTTTTGAGAGATCCTTTTATAGCTCTTCACAGTCTGCCTGAAACTTAACTATCTTGAGTAGTTTTGTATCATCTGCAAATTTTGTCACCTCACTGTTTACCCCTTTTTTCCAGATCATTTATGAATATGTTGAATAGGACTGGGCCCAGTACAGACCCCTGGGGGACACCACTATTTACTTCTCTCCAGTCTGAAAACTGACCATTTATTCCAACCCTTTGTTTCCTATCTTTTAACCAGTTACCAGTCCACAAGAGAACCTTCCCTCTTATCTCATGACTGCTTACTTTGCTTAAGAGCCTTTGGTGAGAGACCTTGTCAAAGGCTTTCTAAAAATCTAAATACACCATAATCAGTTGGATCCCCCTTGTTCACATGCTTGTGGACCCCCTCATAGAATTCTATTAGATATGCTGTTGGAAGTGCAGCACATTGTCAACCAAAACATTCAACATTCAAAGCAAATAGGAATCATATTCATACAGATATCTGACCTGTTTTTTAAACAAGTCTGAAATGAGCACAGTGGACCCATCCTACTGCTGAACACCAAGCAGGGCTGGCTCCAGGGTTTTTGCTGCCCCAAGCGGCATGGAAAAAAAAAAGTCATGATCGGCGGCAATTCGGTGGTGGGTCCTTCCCTCCGAGAGGGTCTGAGGGACCTGCCGTCGAAGAGCCAAACATGCCGCCCCTTCCCATTGGCCGCCCCCGGCACCTGCTTGCTGCGCTGGTGCCTGGAGCCGGCCTTGACACCAAGTGGTGCCTTCTCTCCAGAAAAAATGTACAGATAAGATATGCATTATCATAGCTGCTATTCATAACATAATATCATAAATAAGTCTTGCAGTATGTTTGTCATCAGTTCATTCCATACCCAGAATCACAGGGATGCCACACTAGCAGAAATATCTGCTGTGGTCCAAATTGTGTGGTACTGGTTGTCACAAAGAAACATGGGGAAGCCCTAAAAATATATCAGAAAAAGGTCATTAAAACTGTAGTGCATCCTACACTACATGCTGTCATCTATCTGAAAAAGGAAAATGGATGCAACTATTCAGCCAGCTAAAAAGAGGAGTCTGAGGGAGCACAACACATACCAGGAGGTCCTTATGTTCATGGAGAAGAGCATAGTATGAAGAGCATAGCATAGTAGTATGGGGCTGATTTCATTTTTGCTTCTCCCGTATGGATGTATCTTGTGGTCTCAATTCTTGTGGACATCCTAATTTCCTTCCACATTCCAACTGACCACACTTGTTAGTATGCTTGAGCCTTTCTCATGACTGCCACCATTAGTCAACCAAAAAGCAAGCCAGCTCTTATTGTTCATGGTGGCAGCATTTGGAAGGATAGTGGCTTGTGGGGAGGTGGGGGAGAGCATAAAAACTCTTTTGGAGAGGATCTGGGGTAACGTGTTCCCTTTCTTGTCAAATATTATATGTCAGCAGCCCCAGATGTGGAATGAGTAGGTTTACATACTCAGAAAGTATCAGAGGGGTAGCTGTGTTAGTCTGGATCTGTAAAAAGCGACAGAGTCCTATGGCACTTTATAGAGTAACACACGTCTTGGAGCATGAGCTTTCATGGGTGAATACCCATACATCTGAGGAAGTGGGTATTCACCCAAGAAAGCTTATGCTCCAATACATCTGTTAGTCTATAAGGTGCCACAGGACGCTTTGTTGCTTTATACTGAGAAAGAGTGCACTACTTTATTCAATATTCAAGGGATACAGTGAGAGAGAATGTCAGAAGTTTTGCAGGGAAACTGAGATGGGGAGAGAGAGAGAGAGAAAGAAGGAGGTGATAGAACAGAAGAAGAAAAAAGGGGTCTGGGAAGAAAAGAGGAGAGAGAAAGATGAGGAGCTGAGTGACAGACAAATGAGTTGCTGCTCTGGTTCAGTTCCACAGAACAGAAAGCACTACCGTTACAACTGGCATTCTTATTTCTCCTTTCAGCGGAGAAACCATGAAATGAATCAAACCCAAACTTTTTTCTTTGGTCTCTCCAAAATAAGGTTAAGTGCTAGTGAGGCTTTGTGGGTCCAAGAAACTTGAACAGTGACTGCATGGGAATGCAGCAAGGAAAGAGTGCTGGAAGATGGATCCAGGAGCACTGGGAGAGTACCATGAGTTGTCTCTCATCAGGATTCAACAGCTTTGGCATAGAATGATTAAAATGGATTACAATATAAAAAATATTGAGAATCAGGGTAAGGCAATTCCCTGTAACTTACTTGCTCTTTTGAACATTCTACCTTTTTCAGCCCCTACTTCACTTCTCAAAAACAAAACAAGAGGTCCCTAGCATTTGGGAAATTCAGCCACAACAAAAGAAAAATGGTGTTTCAGGCTTAGAAGAGTAGAAAGAACTTCACCTTCACTGTAGAACTGTGTGTCCTGCGCAGAGCACAGTAGTTTACAGCAATATGTTAGGGTGAGTGTGATTTCTGAATTGAACCAGCCAAGAGAGGTGCTGTTTGTCTTCTCCTTGTCCTATGCATGCATGCATTGCAGGGCATATCTCTTAAGATTCTACCCTCCAATTTCTCTCTTTATTACTGTCCTTAAAACCAATTAATCAGGTAACACGTTCTTCTGGATCTGGCTCCCTCTGGATTCTGTCATTGCAGCTCCGGGTTTAGCATGATGTGCCCACTCAGGAGGCTTCCTCTTATTCAGGGCTGAGCATTTTGGCTGGTCTCATACCCTGCTAGTTCAGCCCAAGACTAGAACTTCAATTTGTGAGCTGATGACATGTTGGATGGTGATTGTACCTCTAGGCCAGCCCTCATTCTTGTTCTCTTAATTAATTTTTTCTTCTTTCCTTTCTTTAAATCTCTTTTATTTTTCCCTGTTCCAATGTCAGAGAAAAAAAAGCCAGTCCTAACTAGTTCCTACTTTGAAAAAAAAGTGGCACTTCAGCTACTCCTGCAAATTCTTTCACTCTCAGAGCAGTGATTAATATCCAGGTTTAAGAAGAATTTTTAAACAAAACCTGGAAAAAAGGAAAAGAGAAAATATGCAGGCTAATGCTGTACCCTGAGGTGAGCAAAATGATTTTTTTTAACTAGCCAAGCATAGCAAAGAAGCTCTTCTACAGTGAAATTAATAATTACCAAAAAAACTTGTTAATTTTATTGTTGCATCCTTTAAGAGAATGTGGGTAGCATGTGAAGTGTGAACCAAAGCCCTAAGACTCAAACTGGTCTCTAATTTGTCAGGTGGAATCTTGTCAAATGCTCCAGTGCATAGAATGAAACATAGTTCTGGGTAATTGCTTTAAAAGTTGTGACGCTTAACCTGAAAATTGGATCTGTTTCCTAGGAAGGTGGATTTCTAATTTTCTTTACAGTCCTGCCTTAACAAAGCATTAAAGTAAGAGTGCATCTCAGTGCCACATATTTTAAAAGGCAGGGGCATAATACATAATTCCAGTCCCAAATATTTTCCAAAGGCAAGGTTTGTTTATTAACTGAACCCCACGCTGAGATCAAATCAATCTAATAGAGCCTGAGTTTGAAGTTGAACATTCAAATATATGTCCATATATCTTGGGCATATATCTTACATAATGATGTTGGCCCCAGACATCTTTCTGGGTTTGTTTACATCTGTTATGGATTCTACTCATTATCCATGCTGTTTGAGGGATTCCCTGTGGATTTAACCAGTTTATTGCATACTTTTTTAATTTTATGCCAAACTGAATGTTTTGAGTGGCAGCTTCTGTGCTAGCCCTGAACCGCTTCCCCTCAAATCCAGAGATGAATGTTGCAAATCAATTAAGATTAAATAAAAAAAAATAAAGAACACTAACAGATTGCAAAAGAGTACGTAGAAGAATGCTCTGGGAGAGGTGTGGGGTGGTAGAAATAACTTGAATGATAAATCTTTTAAATGTTGACCACATTTCGTATTTTGATTCCTCGTAGTTCAGATTAACCATTAGAGTGACAATCCTCTTATTGATTAAACCCCCTTAGTGAACGTCTATCGTTCTAATACCTGCGAAATGTCTCATTCTGAATTTCACAAAGAAATTGTTTAACAAGCCAGTCACTGAGTGCATCTCTCCAGTCAATTTGTGCATGAGACTTCTGTTAAAGTTGGAGTTACTCATGGACATCAGCTGGAGAGCAGAGTCTTAAATATAGAAAGCAGAGCTGGATGCAGGACCAGTTCTCCCCTCAGGAGGGTATGTGTATGTCTGCTTATGTTTGTAGGGCTCCTAAGGATCCTCTGAGGCTTGATGTGGCCCTTGTAATTTCCAGTGTATGCTGACTTATTTCTTGTCAGAGAGACTTACAGAAAAGTAGTATATGGCCATGAGGAAATAGAGCTAAAAAAAAGTTTTCTTGTAAAGCCTTTTAATTGGAGGAAAAAGTAATGTTCAATATGGAAAATCAAATTTATAAATACTTAGTTTCCTTATTCACTGTACCTTTTATTTTAAATAAATAGCAATCAAAATTATTTTAAAATAAAGCAAAAATTGTAACAATAATTACACTGCAGGATGAGACCCAGTGTGTCTGGAAAATTCATTCTTGTTTTGCAAAGTAGTCCTTGCAAAATATTCTCTGGTTTCCTGAATCTTAAGGCTTCCATTGATTGTCTTGTTTATTTTATATCTATTGGTGCTATGGGAGAAAGAAGAAGCTTTAAAACCTGAAAATATAAACATCAGTGAACCACCCACTCAAAAAAAAAAAAATAAAAAAGAGAGAGAGAGAAATTGCAGTGGATGTTTTCCAGGAGAGAGCATGCTTTACTGTGTAAAGGGGGCTCGTGTAACAAGAAGTAATCTATTCTTGATTTCTTTAGACAGCTAGAGCTTTGTGCCTTGTCTAGTTTCTACATTTTAAGAGCTTGTTCTGTGTAGCAGAAATAATACAATAAATGGGTTTAACCACATTTGTCTCAGCTAGACAGTCTGCTTTGTCAAAGATTGCTGGTACAACATAAACAAATTATGTGTTTGTAGTGCTTTGCAATGAAAGCCTATCTAACAGAACGGAGATTGTGTTTCGGCAGCTGTAGATTTAATCTTCTACCTGTCAGTTAAAACAGGCATTTCCTGAGCAGATAAGACCTGGCTATTGAGGGGGGGAAATAGTCACAGCTGGACAAAGGTCCATTGTTATTGACCGATAATTCTATGTAGATTTGCCTGTGTATTTCATCATAGAAACTATACTCACAGTACAGTTGTAAGGGAACTGTTTAGTCAGGCAGACTGAAAGTGAATCAAATCAGAGCTTTGGGTTATTGATTCTGGCTGATTGTCATGAGGAACTGAAGAAAATATCTATGACTTTGAAAACAATGCCACACCAATGGGGATGTGATCATGGGACTCGTAGCAAAGGTCTTTTCACGAGCTAAGGGCTATCTTTAAATAACATTGAAGTTGTGACACAAACTGGTAAAAGCCAGGAAATTCAAATTGAAGGCTTATGCTCCTCCTTCAACATCATACTGCTCTCAAGAAAAGGCACCACGATGTGGATTCATGTTGGAGATGTATCCCTAGCCCTGGCTGCAACACACGAAACATGGTGGGTTATCAAGTGCCTGTGTTAAATGTGAATTTCTTAGATTTTACCTTATTTCCTTCTCTCTTATTTTCTTCTCTCTCGCTCTTTAAATTAATTTTCGTAAAGAAACAGACAATGAAAAGTACAAAAGATAAATGTTTACAGTTTCTATATATTTCCAAATCCCGCACACTTCAAGGGATCTCCAGTAGAATTATGCAGTTTTACGGCTAGTCAAAGCTGTAAAACCAGGCAGTACAAAACTAGACAATACTACATATACATAATATTTTAGTGTGCGTGGAGCAGTAATACAATATTTTTATCAAGTATCTTAAGTGGTCTGGAAAGTGAAGAACCAGTAGCACTGACCTGAACCAAACATAGCTTGTATATGAAAGAGGCACGATCTGAGTATACGATTGGGAGTTAGGAACATCTGATTTCTTAATACTAAAACTATAATTGTTAGTTTTCAGTGCCAATCCACCTCAAACCTAATTTGCACATATACCTGTTATTTCAGTCTTTGGGCTTCTTTTGAGCAAAGATGGTCAGGTTATGCAGGGTGCCAGGAAGAGACATCAGCAAACTTGACTTTGATCTCCAGAAACAAGAGGTTTTGTGTTATCTTCACCTAACTGCCTATTATAATTGTGTCTCAATCCTAATATTCCATAACATTATGTCTGTGATTTACCCAAATTATTTTCCTTTATATACTGTTTTTTAAAAATAAACATAAGTCAGGCGTATTTTCCAGACACTAAGAATGCAGCTTTGCCTGTCACTTGGGTAATACATTTGGGCTTCTGTACATTGTGTACATTCTAACCCTATGTAGGGAGTTAGACATTTTTAAAGCCATAGGGCCAGATGCGTCCCTACTCTGAATGGCGCAGAGAGGAGCAAATGACTACAGAAATGGAGCCTGTAGCCAACTCAGTGGGGAAAAGGCATGACGTGCATAGTTTTGACTCACCCCTATGCTCACACTGTCCCAGCTGACTGGCCCTCAAGGATCTGCGTGCAGGCCACGTGGAACCAGTTGTGCACCTGCTCACAGGCCACTTACATCAGGTTCTGCCACTGACCTGTGCAAGTCATTTGACCTGCATGGGCCTGATTTTTAATACTGGATATTTTAATATCCAATAGATGGTCATTGTTAGAAAATGAACCCTGTATCAGAGAGAAGGTCTAGGAGAATAAAGCTGAAATGCTAATACGAACTGCAAAGTTTAAAAAAACTTGTGTACTGAATAATTTCATCAACTTGAGATTTGAATGAAGTCCAAAAATTTGCACATTTTGGTATTACCATTAAAAACATTAAAAAAACTAATAAAGTCATAATTTATGTTGGATATGAGCTCAGGTATTGGTGTTTCTGTTAAAAAAATCCAAGTTCATTGACTAATATTTTCACATTTCTATGAAAATAAGATGAGGTGGAAATGAGAAACATACATCTTCACTAGTCTTTGGAAATATCTGAAATAATTGACTTGCTCAGTCTTCTGTGATGGCTTGGTGACCACTAACTGTGAAGATTTGCATAATAGTCAACTCTTCACTTCTGTAGTGATAACTGTTTGTATCTGATTAAAATTAAGACTGTTTTAGTTCTTTTGACTTTTCCAGAAGTTGCAGAAATTGAGATTTGCTGTTATGCTTTAACCAAACAAATGCACACATGGGGATAACAATATGCTGAGTTTATGCAGATTTTACAACCGGAATCTGAATAAAATACCCACTAATAGACCCTTAAGGAGTAATAAACACACATGAATTTTCCTTAGTTGCACTTTAAAGTGATTTTAACATACTACTAGACCTTAACAATAATATTTAATTGACAAGATTATGCATTTGTATGGATTGAAAAGGTGGTATATCTCTAATTCCAAATGAACTATAAATTCACTTTTGCATAACATGTTTTATTAATTTCTTTATGGCAGAGATGTTCTCCTTCCCTCCTAGTGAGAGTTTCTTAAAACATGGACAATTTAAACAATTTAATTACCATTTATCATACTTTTAACTTGAGAAAGTCATCTTCAAATAACACCTGCATTTCCACATACGCTATGTCCACATAGCTGGACACAAATTGGGCACTACAACAGGAAGCTAATGGAAATGGAATGATAGATGTTACTTAAAAAAACCTACTTCATTGCATTCAGTGGTACTTTTTCTATTGCTCCCCATTTGATTCCCCAGATATGTCACATTTAAGTTCAACACATATGTCATAAGGTATAAGTCCCAAATCTGAACCTTAGCGTCCAAATTTTGGGTACCTGCATGAAACCTCTAAGCTTAATTACCAGCTTAGATCTGATAGCACTGCCACCACCCAAAAATATAGTGTTTTGGGGCACTCTGAACTCCCCAACCTTCCCTGGGGACCCCAAGAACCCAAATCCCTTGGATTCTTAAAACCAGGAGAAATAAACCATTCCCCCTTCTCCCCCCCCCCAGACTTTCCCTGAGAGAGACAGTAATCCTGGCACAGAGAGAAATTAGCCTCTCTCTCCCCCTTCCCTCCTCCCCTACCAGTCCTGGTGTTTAAACCCAATCCCCTGGGATAAAACAAGGGAAACAAGGAAAGATCAATCAGGTTCTCTAAAAAGAAATCTTTTAATAAAAGAAAGGAAAAAGTAAAGAATTATCTCTGTAACTTCAAGATGTAAATATTACAGGGTCCTATAGCTTACAGACACCAGAAAGAAACTTTCCCCTCAGTACCAATACAAATCAAAATATTCCCAGCAACTACACATATAAAAGTTAACCAGCCAGATTCACATGTGCAGACAGAGTAAAACAGTTAAAAGACCTAAATCACCTGTTCTACTTACTTAGAGAGCCTGTAGTAACGTCTGGTCCCTCTCATACCCCCAAGAGAAGAAAAAAACAAACCAAAACACAGAACAAAGGACCCACACCCAAACTTCCCTCCACCCAGGGTTGAAAGTATCTTGTCTCCTGTTTGGAGCTCTGGTCAGGTGTTTAGTTCCCTGTTTGTTAACCCTTTCCAGGTGACAGAGACATTAACCCTTAACAATCTGTTTATGACAACATACAACTAACTATCAAAAGAAAAAGGATTTGGAATTAAGAATGACACTCAGTCTATCATTGTGGCTGAATACTGCAACCTTTACATATAATGTCCATGGAATCCCACAAGAATTTAAACCTTCAGTTCATAATTCATCTCTGAGAAACATCAGTCAGGGTTGGCCTAAAAATTCAGTAACTATATTTATTTTTCTTAATGGATTCACTAATAAATATTCTCACTTTTCAAGTTTGCAAGATCTTTTCCTAATAGCTAAGCATATAAAATCAACCTGGGATCTGATTATCAAACTGCGTTCTTTGTGGATCATGCATTATCACAAGAGGAGCATTTCTTCATTTAGAATGTACTGAACAATTCAACTGATGTTACATGAGGTAGAATAGAATTCATCTCTCTTTCCTATAGTTCTTTCATTCTAACAGGAATAAAAAGTAAAGGAAATTTATATTTCAGTTACGCCAGTAGATCTAATGCACAGCTAGCAAATTTGATGAGGAGGGTATCATATTTACAAAGTCACTTTCATCTATTTGAACCTGTTTCTGCAGTCCCTGCCTCACAAGAGCAGTCCTTACTTATGTAGTCACATTCATGTGAGTAGGGACTGCTCATGTAAATGTTTGCAGAATTGGGTCTTATGATCATACTTTACCTTTATGTTTTGGAAGACTAGATGTTGTATAGTATTAATTCAAAGAAGATATTAATTCAAACCCTGGATCGGTCACAAGTGAAAATTCTAAGGTCAGATTTCCTAGTGTGCTCTGGCTACTTTGCACTACTCTGTTGATATGAAGTAGCCATAACCCCATTATAAGTGATCAATTCAACTATTCTGCATTATCAGAGTGGCATAAAGTAACTGGAGCATACCAATGAATACCTAATAGACCTTTCTTCTCATCACAGTACTTTTGCGTAGTTCAACAGAGTAGGCAATCCTGGAGACCAAGATCTGACGCTAGTTTGATTTTTGTTGCAGTTTTTTATTGTGGGGCATTCACAGAGCTGCACAGAGGAAACATAGGCTCCACCCTGCAAATATGTGCATGGTTAATTTTAAACATGAGGTAATTTTAAGCAATTTAACCCATTGACCGGCACGTACATAAGTGTTCGTAGGGTAAGTGCCTCTTTGCTTATGCCATACTATGTTCAAGGCCGCAGTATTGTTGTTCACTCATTTGCATAAGCTCCAAATTAATCTAATTGAAATATATGGATGAATTTACAACACCTCTTCAATTTCTTTCCTTTAAATAAAATAAGAAAAGTATCAGTTATGAAAATAAATGAGAATTGAAATGGTAGCATAGATATAATGATCCTTTCTGTCATACACAGACTTTTGAAAATGCAGATTAGGTAAATATATACAGTACACATGGAATTTAAAAACATGTATTACTAACACAATGGACACTAACAGCTCTGTTAGTGCTATTAAGACCTCTCATGTAAGTAAATTTAAAGAGGGCTTAAAAAACTTACCATATTGACTTGATGGATGGGGTTATTATGTTCTGTCATGTAAAAACATATTTTGGAAATTTTGAAGATGCATATTTTTGCTTGGTATGCTGCCATTACCTGGGGAGTTGTTCTGCTATATGAATAAGAAACTAAAGAATTTTGAAAACTCATCCTATTAAGGAAGCTAAATGTGTGCAAAATAAAGTTGTGTTTCTCTGTTTATGTGTGTTTTCAACAATTACTCATAGACCATTTCGCAGACTAATCACATGCAGTATTTATTATTTTAATGGAAATACATTTTTCAGTTATTCAAGTAGCTCAAATACCTCTCTCACTCTCCCCAATATAACCTTAATTTGGTAAAAGATCGGGATGATACTTTAAAAATTGTGTTCCTGGTCTAACCTTATATGTATTATTTGGGACTTTGGATGCTCACTCATTACTGGTATTGCATGCAGTGGGCACCATCCTTGACACTTGTCTCTTATTGTGTTCTTGTTTTTCCATTGTTTTCTATATTCTCCATTCCAAGTACAACGAGTAGTACAAATCCTATACTGAAGGCAAATATTGTGTTTCGAAGTACATTTCAAAGGTCAGATTTTCAGCTGGTATTAATTGGTGCAGCTCCATTGTGTTCAATGGCGATATGGTGATTTGCACCAGAGAGAGATCTGGCCTAAAGATTATAATGACATAGGAAAAATGGTTAACAAGAATGATGCTTGGTTATTATAGTCAATTAGAGAGCATTGTTTACTCCATAACAGTGTCTCGTACAAGTGAAAAGCAAAGGAAATTGAACAGCTATCAAAGGATAAAATAATGTGAAGATCATGATGAGAATCCAGAAAAAAATGGGACCTTATTCTCCCCTTTGCTGAAATAATCCATATAGGAGAGGGGAAACTGAAACTGGGAAATTTCAGCTTGAGGAGTTTGTTATGAATTCTACTGCTGAGTAGGATGGGGCTTGTTTCCACTGCAGAAGTCTGTGCTCCCTTAACCAAAAGATCCCTGCAGTCAACCAGAGGTAAGAGTAGTGTGCATGAATGTCCCCACCACCTCCCCGTGGCTCTTGGAAGCTATGTTCTGTGTCCACTTACTACTCCCAAAGGAAGGCTCCATGGTGAAGATAGCACATATTAGTAAAGATCATAGAATTCATTTTTGTTGGTTTCTCCAGCAGGTTTGGGGAGAATGAAAATAAGAATCTGGAACTCCCCATGTCTCTACCACACTCCTTTCCAAATTTGGGGACTATGAAGCTCCCTTTTAGAGAGACTTCCACAGAGATGGGGAGAAGGGGACAGGAAGCCATGAAGATGACTCTACCTCTTTCTGCAGGTGGGGATTCTGCAGATGGAGGCTCTGTTTCAAGCATGGATATAGAGGGGAGCATGAGGTTCAGAGAAATGTACATCGCATGGAGAAGGTTTATAACTGGAGAAGATTCTGTAAGGCAGCAATTCTCAAACTATGGGTTGAGACCCCAAAGTGGGTCGTGACCCCATTTTAATGGGGTCAACAGGGCTGGCTTAGACTTGCTGGGGCCTGGAGCTGAACCCCAATTCCCACTGCCCAGGATCTAAGCTGAAGTTCGAGGGCTTCAGCCCTGGATGGCAGGGCTCAGGTTACAACCCTTGTCCCCCACCCAGAGCCGTGAGGCTGGGGCTCAGTGGGACTTGGGTGGGTTCAGGCTTCAGTCCCCCTTCTTGAAGTCATGTAGTAATTTTTGTTGTCAGAAGGAGGTCATGGTGTAATGAAGTTTGAGAGCCCCTGTTTTAAGGTTAACATACATGGTTATGCTTAGTCATTGTATTCCATTTTATAGTTTGAGAGGCCTTACCAAAGTCTGTGATCTTACATACCATACAAACTGCAAAATGTAGGCACCATAAGATAAACTAAGATGTTTATAAAAGGAGGAGGCCATACTTGTCTCTGAATATCCTTTCTTTTGTGAATCTAATATTACTTGATGAGGTACTTTTATTTGTACAAAATATCACCTTTCCTTTCTGCTGATGGAGGAGGTATAACGGAACTCCAAATAAGCATCTCATCTATCAGTTAGCAAAAGTTTTCTAGAATACAGTTTCCAATCCAGTTCTTGACTAACAAACTGAGTTGAAATAAACTTGATTTGTATGTGCTGAAAGATGTTTTTTTTAGTTTAGAGCACAAATCGCATCTCAGCTCTCATGAAACATGCTTGGTTCCAGATTCAAGAAGGACAGAGAATTTTCACTCAAGCAATTATTCTTTCATGCCATGTTCCTTTTGTAATCCTGGGCATTCTCCTTTTGTGTACAACACTAAGCATCAGTGACTCTGTAGCTGAGAGGATTGTAATAGCCAGCTTCTTCTGTGACTGATATTCCTATCACTCCATGGGACAATACAAAACATGGCCCTCTTTATCATGTTACTCACCAGCCCTTGCTCTTCTAGGGAGAACAAAATCCACCATTGATTCTTGAGCAAATCAAGGTTGTTTCCATCCAAGGTTGCTTCCTGACCTCACGCTAGTTAATATTGTTAGCTATTCCCAAGAATTATAAGAGTTGTGTGATACATTAAAACCATATTATGGTACTGGCTAATATTTCTATAACTTGGTGGCTTCGGATATTTAATAAAATGTACTCCATTTATTACATCCAAATACAGACTTAAAATTGTCATAGAGAAACAAGTCAGTATAGACAGATTGCTTGTTTTATTGTTCCTTAGAAATTATCTTATTGAAGGTTACTTTGAAAACGGAAGTATATCCATGTTTTTTTCCTGTTGATCAAAATATTGAAAAGAATTGCTTTCAGGACCCATCCGATTCACTTATACAGCTCAGTGGAAGACATTAAACAGAATTGTTCAGATACAAACATTTATTGCCCATCACAAAAAAGTTAAATAATCTTCATGAAAGAGAAAATTAGTCCCCCTGAGTGTCACTCTGTTTGCGTATTAGCACATAGCAAGATCCCTGCCAAGTTACTCTCTGACTGACTGCTGCAGATGCTCTTTCTCAAGTATTTTGAGTCAGATCTTTAGTGCAAGTCTTTGGGGACAAACAATAGCACCTGTTCCTCACAAGATATCAGGCCAGTTAGTCCATTCATGTATCTTTAATGAAGCTCTAGGGCAGATGGCAAAAAATGGCATCATCAATAACTTAGCACAGAAGAGACAAAAGAGGAAAGTGTCGATACAACAATACACATTTTTTCTGAATGGGAAGAGCCAGAGTTTGTTTTTCATGCATCTGCTGCTGTCTTGATTTTTAGAAAAACCTGAAGAACAGTCTAGCCCTTAAAATGTCTAGGAATATAGCTAATTTTATGAAGTACATGATCCCACCCTCTCTCCCCACCCAAAAAGAAACAAACCAACAAACTTGAGAGGCACTAGGAGTACATAGTGTATTTTTTTTGACTTACTCTTTAGTTCTATAAAAACTAATTGATCAGTCATCACAGTGTATCCACTATATCTTTAATATTCATCTGTGCTTTACAGTTGATGCGTGCTAAGCATAATGACAACTATTTGTAAAGTAATTCTTGGTGAAACCATCACTGAATGTTTGTGTAACCAGCATTGTTGGAGCTATGCTGATTGACACAGGCTATGATCAGGCCAGTATTCAAGGAATATTTTTAGTAATGATTATAAAGGATAGCCAGAGCATACATTGATAATAATTTATTGTTATCTAGTCCTTTTCATTTGGGGCATCTCAAAAATATTTGGAGCCCAATCCATCTCAGGAAGAAAATCCCCATTGAAATCAATGGGGCAAGGAGGGCGGGGGGCCAGTATTGGGCTCTTATTACTTAACTTCACTTGCCTGCTGTGAGGTAGGTTTTGTGGCAAAAAGTGATACTGAGGCATGGAGAGGCTCAGTGAAAAACTAATTTTGGGTGCCCCAGTTTTTGGGTGCTCAACTTGAGATACCTGGGTCTCCTAAATAGTGCACCCAACGATTGAAGCACCCAAAAGTTATTGGTCACTTTAGAAAATGTTGGCCTAAGTAGCTTATCTAAGGTAATTTAGCAAGTCATTGACAGATCTGCAAATAAAACCCATCGGACATGACTTCCAGACTTCTGCTGTCACTGATAAATGAGGATGTGCACATGCATTTGCTCTCCACTAGGGGAGAGAAGCTTAAATCTACCCCCTTCCCCCATCCGTACCCCACCCCCCCAGGGGTCCGTAAGAGCCCCACCGACAGAGGCTGCCTAGTGGATGTGCTGAATCAATGCATACTCTAATCCCATTCCCCACCCTGGTGAATGCTGTCTTCTTTTGTGCCTGGGCTGGCACCCTGAAGCCTCCTGGTGGAGAGGAGTTTGTGGGTACCTTACCCTGGGGAGATTTTCTGACCAGGAGGGAGCTATCACAGAGCCTGGATCATTTTGATTAGTATCTACTTGGAAAGTACTATAAGTGATTGTAAAACACGTTGTGTTAAATTCTTTCCAGATGCTGTAGCTGTATTCTCCATCAGCCACTGATATTGTTTTCACTTGTTGCATACATTCTGAGCCAGTATGCACTAACATCATACACAAAATTAGCACCTTTAAATCAGAAGTTAAAGGCTGGTACTGGGCACAGGGGGATCAACTCCAATTTAACCAAGTTAAGCTCATAGCTGATGTTCACAACCAGGCTTACCTCAGCTAAAATGAAAGAAATAGCTGCTCAAAGCTGGTTTCTTTCACGCCCCAGTGCCATGGCAGTAATTGCACAAAGACCTTTTTATTATAAGTTGATTTTCCTGAGAAATGGATTCAGAAAAATACTGTAAAGTGTTTATTTTTTGAGTGACCTTTATTAACCTACATCTTAGGGCTTTCCCCAGAGAAGAGTTGTTGGTAAATTAACCCTCATAGACACACAGTAGCATTTCTGCACTGCATCAGGGGTTGTGAAAGGAAAGGAATATGACAAGAAAATTTGGCACTGTTTAAACAATGTCATAGGTCAACATATGGGATTTGACCAAAAAAAAGTTTTTAGGAATTAAAATAAAAAGAAATCACTAGAAGTTTAGTTTAACTTTTTAATAGTATTTAATGCCACCCATTTATGGCAGGATCAGAGGGCAAAAATTCTTTCTGACTGGAAAAATAATGCCATTCTGCACTTCCTGGTTTTGATATTTAAACCATTATGTGTTTACTTTTTTACTAATCAGAAAAATGCTGTAATCAAAGCCTTCAGTGCTGTTGGGGTTTGAGGGATAGACAAAAACTCCACGTGATCCCATCCAGAGTCTCTGATATATGTGTAGCATAAATAAACCAGAAAATTAAAATGTGAATTGAACAGACATGTTAATGTCACGTCTCTCATTTTCTATATGTGGAATACAAATGCTGATATAAGGTGAAGAATTTTCTGCTTTTGCATGTTTGTGCTCTTTGATACATTTATTAAGGTCAAATGAAATTTGATATAGTAGGATTTATTGTGAAATGCTCTCTGAATACAACTCCATAATTACTGAGCCACATGATAGTGCATAAAGCTGTAAAACTGCTTAGACAGACAAGCAATTTATATGTTACAGCGAGGTGTGTATGGTGAAGGATATTAGTTTAATTGGGAGCCAAGATGTTATAGCTTTAAATCTTAAGAGATGGGGTGTTGTCTAGGCGACTAACATACTGTGGTGAGGTTTTGAAATAACATACCTGAACTATTGGCATATATACTAGCAATACAATAGCGTAAGATCTCTGAAATAAAATTACCTCCCCTAAATATGTTAAAATATGAAGATTAAAATAGCTCTTTAGATATTAGGCTGCCTTTAAAGTGTTTGTCACTATGATATCTAAGCTCCCAAAGAGAAATAAAAATGTGATAGATTAATACAAATGTAAGCCACTTTTTTCTTTTCTCAATATGAATCTATAGTATATGAAAATGTTGATTTCTTTTTGTGCAATGAAATGTAAACACAAGGAATAATTTTAAAAAATCAGCAAGAAGTGGGATAAAGTGCAGTTCACGGAGACTGTTACACCTTTGACACTGAGGGAAAACAATGTTAAGGGGGGCTTTGATGTGATAATGTGAAATTGGTGAGGATTACATTAAGAAGAAGGTTCTGTGGGGCTGTGTGACCATAAGAATACTATCAGTGCCGGAGAAATACCTGTCAAGATAAATTTGTGCTTTTTCTGATCAGAGGCTCTCTTTTGTTTAGCAGGTTCAGGGTCACATGCCTCCGCTCATGATCCCAATTTTTCCACACGACCAGCGGACATTGGCAGCGGCTGCTGCAGCCCAGCAGGGATTCCTCTTCCCCCCAGGAATAACTTATAAACCAGGTAAGTTGACAGGGATATGAAGCTATTTAACATGTTCAGATATTTCCTGAGACTTCTCTTGTGATCTGTCTGATACAGATGATGTTACACAAAAGGACTGGCTGCTTGAAAACAATGTGAAGTTTTGTAAGTCTAGCTGAAAATATCTTCCGAGTTTATAGGGGATAATTGGAAGATTGGTAACTGAGCCCCATATTAATTTCACTTCTGAAGCCCACAAAATCAACTGCTCTGAATTTATTGACCCACTTGCCTACCAATTTGCATTTAGCATACCCTAATTCTTGATAGTTCTTTTATTGCACATCTTATCTGCAGCATGTACACATACATGTCTTTTATGCAAAAATGCTTACCCTTAATTAGCAATAAAAGCAAAAGGCAGGTATAATTTAATTAGCATGCTTCTAATGGGCAACTGTCTGTTTGATTTCAATCTGAATAATAAAGGTTTCAGTAGTTCAATCCCAGTTATCATTCAGACTTGTAACAGGTCACATAACCTTTGCAGTGAAATATGTTTTGAGATGATTTAGCAAATGTTATGATTTCTTTCTTTATTCCTCTGAGTTTACTGGACTCCTGGGGAATTCAATTAGGGATATAATGGTTTGAAGCTACTTTCAGAGCTTTCTTCTAAACAGGGTTTTAAATGTTTAAAGACATGTTGCCAAAGGAATTCAATGTAAGAAGATAGTTAAGTAAATAAAAGTCAACCTTATTTTCATTTGTACATTCTTTGTAAGTGACCTCAGCCCAGAAGCAGCAACCTTATTTTGCTCATTAATAATATTCCCTGCAAAGCTCTCTTTAACATATTAACTTGATGAATATTAACGACAAAATCTGAGTATAACACTTTCTTTGGATTTTAAATCTGAAATTTCAAAGTAAAGGATTGATCCAACTCTGAGTAAAGTCAATGGGATTTTTGCAGTTGACTTCAGCAGGAGCAGGATCAAGTCCAAAGTAAAAGCTTCATGAAATATAAGATGTGAACAACCTATTAAATAAAAGTAAGATTGAGCCTAAAATCTCTTCAAGCAAATTTACTTAAACTTTATATGAAATGGTGCCAAATTGGATTTCAGCAAGCATTTCCATTTGTCCCATTTCATTTTGTGTCTTTATTCTGGATGAAGGAGGATCATTTCTCTTTGGAAACAAAAAGTCTCTTTCTGATCATTATCTTTCTTCTATTTCTCACTTTTTTCAGCCTGAAAAACCCCAAAGCACTTTACAAACTTAGCAAATTGATAGCAGGGAGAAGAGTTCATCCACCTCTGAAATTCAGCCATCGCTGGCAAGTAACTAACTGCACTCAGCAACATTTCACAACAGTTTGGGGCAGAAAATTAAGATTATCTTTTCCAGCTGAAGTCTGATGTGTGCATAGAGAGGCAGAGTATAATGATCAAACTTTGAATTTGTCCAGGAAACTAGGGTTAACACCCTTACTCTTATATACCCTCATTCAGAAAAGCACAAAAGCATGTGCTTTAATCTGATTGATTTTATTTTTCCTGATTAGAAAGGCTTTCCTGAATTGAGGATTTAATGGCCACTAATGATCAGGACCTGGGCTTTACTTCTCATCTCAAAGATGACACCTCCACTAGTGTCTTTTCAGGCTATGTAAGTGAATTGGTTCAGTACTGATTCAAAAGGAAGAGTGCCACCTATTTGTCACCAATACCTTTTCCTGCAGCATATAGGTTTGTTTAGAACTCCCCCAAGGCCTCACTAATTTCCTATTGTCCTCTCAACTCACAACACCAGCTGGTATGGCTTAAGGCCATTTTATTACTCTTGTGAATGAAGAAAAAATGTGTATAACAAATATTAAAATATTAAAGTAACTGACTAAAATGGAGGCCTGCGTGTCTCAGGACATTGCTAATGGGATATGAAACTATTCACTACTAGGTTACTGGTTTGAATCCAGCTCAGCTTGGTAGAAACCAGAAGTCACTATGATCTGACACTGTTCAATGGCTTGTGTGAAATGAACATGTTTATATTTTAATGTATTTATGAAGTTCTGTAGCACATATTGCCAAAGTAGCTGGCTGTGTTAGTTCAGTTTCTGTTGGACAGCTCTCATCATTAAAAAAAATCACAATTGCTATTGATTAGCATTCTCCCTTCCCCCCGGCTTTTTTGACAATCTCAGTAGAGAGGTTCATGAAATAATGAAAATGGAGACAAAACTACACTTCACTATCTTAGAGGTTGTTCCTCTAGGTCAGCACTGAGGGACTTTGTGGGAATTTGCACTGCTGCTATTTGTGCTTTACATCTTCCATGAGTAAACAGAAAACTTTCATCTCCAGGACTATAAGTCTAATTTGAGCACCAAACTCACTTATGTTTTTAAAGGAAGATTAAGAAAAGAAACAGACAACCCTTTAAACATTACATTTTTTCTTCTCAGTTGCTTGTTTACTTACTTTTTAATTTCCACCTTTTTTCATTTAGGCAAGGCATTATGTTTATAGTGCTAGCTCTCCTTTTCATTTGGGAAGCACAGAGGGACAGATTTTCAAAAGTTTTCAGCTCCCAGCTGCTTCCACTTGTAATAACAGGAGCTACTGAGTGCGGAGTGCTTTAGAAAATCTGGCTACTTTGTTTAGTTGCTTAAGGAAGGGTGAGGTCTTTTGTGAATTTGGCTCAAAATTCTGTACTATCCTGACCAAAAAAAAAAAAAAGCTATTCTTATAAAAGACTGGGCCTGATCATGTCCTTTCATGGAAAAACCCAGTGGAGAGAGCAGAGCTCTGTGTCATTCCCCTTGTGAAGCCTTGCGTTTGGATAGGTTGGGGGGAGACCCTGCAAAATGTACAGGCTACAGTTCCTACCAAAATCTGCTGGGAAAAGAATTCCCTTCTGCATGCAGCCAGAAGTCACGGTGGAAGGGTGCATGGCCCTTCTCTCCAAACACTGGAGCTCCAGGAGATGAATCAGGCCACTGTTAGCAAACACACATTACAAGTAATTAATACATAGGGGAAAAAATGAAGTCCCATGCACTTATATCTTTTGTGTATCTTTAAGTGGTATAAGGTAATTTTCCGGCATGGTAAGTACTAATTGAGAAATCAGAGCTTCATAGATCACCTAATTAATTTTTCATACATATTTCTTTCAGTATTTATACTGTATACAGGATTAATTAAAACTTGGGGGCGCTGTGCAACTGAAATTGTTGTGACAACTGACCCGGAGGTGCTTGATGAGCCTCCCAGAGTACATGGCAATGGAGGTTGCACCATATTCCAGTGGGATGCTTAGAGTGGCAGCTGTTAGAAAGCCAATATTTGCCGAGAGACTCTACACAGTTATTTTGCACTGGCTATTTTGCATTCTAATTACAGCGAAAGAGCTGTGCTATCAGCAGATTGGCAAATGCTGACCTTTTAATGGTAAGCACTGTACTTGCTGCTTGGAATTGATCAGCAATGTAGGTGCTGGACTTCTACAGCCATCCAATACTCCCCCTTCCTCCAGCACAGAATAAGAGATTCGATTTAGCTTGACTGCCACGTGTATTCAGGCTTATAGGAATGTTATCAGGTTGGAGCATCATTGAACGTGGTCACTGAGACCCTTGCAATGCCCTATCCTGCGGCATGAGTTATTTCCTATCCACTGATTTGGGCACTGTGTAGGAGAGTTCTTCCCCTTGCACTGAGTCAAGGTATTACCTCCTGCAGGCTTCATGACCCTTGTGAGAGAGCGGGAAAGGAGGATAAGGAAAGACCAAGGATATGGATTAACTGTAAACAGGAGTCAGGCCATTCTGTAAGCAGCTATGCTCCTTCTTTCTGTTCATGTCTGAGTGGGAGCTGACCTGCTTTGGGAATACATTAGCTGTCTGCGTTACCACTTTTTGCAATCTATGTAGCTTAGAAGACCAGGGATAATTTCTGCTAGAGAGAGACTTCTGACAAACGTGTGTTGCAACAGTTCTTTTTCAGATATACGAGATGCAATGAGAGAGACCAGTAAAGTTAGGAACTTTGGGTAGTTTAGGGTTTATCTAAATCAAGGGACATAGATTGTGAAACCTGATCTTGTATTTGTTTGACTAATAGGCTATCGTGTATTTTCAAAGCAATTACTCATACCTCATGCATAAATTTTATACAAATTTTGGTTAGAAATATTGAGAAATGACTTTTATCTGCCTAACGGGTGTACTTTGCTGTTCATTATGTTTGCCATACAGAGAAATGTAAAAATAGGAATTATTATTCTTGGTTGCTGTGAGTAGCAAAAACATCTTTGGGCTGATTCTCTTCTGTTACACTGGGATAAATCAAGAATAACTTTGGAAATCAGTGGAAATACATTGGTGTAAAGCTGATAAAAGTGAAGGGAGATTCAAACCAATAGTTAGTAGACTGAACTTCAGACAGTTCTCACAACTTTTAACGTTTGTTGAAAACCCGTAATAACTTCCTCAAATTACATGCCTAGCTAATCTAAATGACTGGCATCTTGACATCTTTGATTGATACTCTTTGTTTCTGTTTCCAGTTGTTGGAGATGACCTTTCATAAAATTTTAACAGTAGTTTGAAATGTTAAAACAGTGTGTGTATTCTCAATGAGCCACTCTTATTGTTGGCATCCAATCATTGCACACTTCTACTTAGTGAAATGGCTGGACATCTCTGAGTGACAGAGGTGCTTAAAACAAACCTATGAGAGTCTTGTTCCTAGTGGAAATTCCTTAAGACTCCACTAAAATTCTTCAAACAGTTCCTATTGGCTTCTCCTGGTTGGAACCATGAATCAGTAGCCTCAGGAATCACTATACGAATACATATATTGCTCAGTCTAAAACCTAACAACTGTAGAACCAGTAGTAGTCAGATGAACAGTTTCACCTGTGAGTTCCACTTTTTTACCACAGGCAAATGCTTGTCACTGCAACTGCATTTACTGAGGGGTCAAGATCGCAATATGACACTGCCGTGGTGATATCTGTCCCACACAGTAGCACAACTATTGTCATTGTATGGATTAGACTCTCCAAGCCTATTCTCTTTATTAAAAGTTTGACTAATTCTAATGTCCATATATAAACAAAACTCCTATCTTATGCAAAGACTGCAGGACCAGGCATCAGCTTTGTAACCTTGATGCAACATAGGAACACTGTGATGGAATGAAGTAGAGGTAGCTGCAAACTCTCCTCAGACTCTTTATTACCACTGGAAAATGCACAAATGTCAGTTTCCAACCCCATCTTAGGTGTCTGTAGAATTTCAAGTAAATTTACCAAAATGAGTAAATATCTGGCATACCTTGCAAGATGGAGTGGAGCCATATGTCTTTCAAAATGTGTTAAAAACAAAGAGAAGTGCAAAACTGAGGAGAAAATGAATCTTGTCCATTCCGGGTTTCCTGCCTCATAGGCCACCAAACCTTGAACTGAAAAGCAAGTCCTATCCTCTTGTGAGTAAGATCAAATGAGCTTAATTGCTGAATCCAAGACAAACTATGTAAGAGATATTTAGTTGTTCTAGATGAAGAACATTGTGGTACAACTGCGTGCTGCCTTTATTCAGTTAGAAATGTTGCCCAATCTTACAAGTGAAACAAAAGTCTTGTAAAGTTTTGTATGGCCTGTAAACACCAATTTATATATAAACAATAGCAGCCAAACATAAATAGACAATCAACAAAGCAGGAAGATTGAAGAGAGCAGTTTGTAAAATGAGAAGGGTGGTTCAGATTTTCTTCTTCAGGCATTCTTCTCACTCCCTCATTATCAAAGGCCAGTACACACCGGTACCTCAAGCAGACCTGTTTCAACATGATGTGTCTTCCTTTCTACAAATTTAAAAAGAATGGGTCCTCACGCAAGCATTCCAACTCCAGAAACAAATTTGAAAAAAATTGCTACAACATGTTGACTGATTTCTTGCCAAGACAGCTACTGAGAAGCTTCTTGATCCATTCTTCCATGGAGAAAATTAGAGGGGGAAAATATGTATCTTCTTTAATTAAAAATTAAAACCAGTCCATGCCCTGAGTGCTCGCTTTCCTTGAGGCGTGGGGAAGGGGAAGTACCTTTGTTCTGGGTGTCAGCAAAGCATTCCCTAGCTCTGGAGGTATTAAGTTTTGTTCTCAGAATAATGATACTACAATATACCAGGATTTAACCATGCATGGATTACTTTAAAATGCTCAAATTTGACCCAAAAAAAGAGAGAGAACTTTTTTTTTTTTAAAAAAAAACATAAATATCAATTCATATTTTTTCATTAAGAAAAGGGAAAAACTGTAGCAGCAGGTGAGCCAGGGTGTGGTAGAGAAACTAATAAATTAACAGTGAAGCCAAATATATATATATATATATATTTTTTTTTTTTTTTCTAGCTATTTCAAACCATAGAAGCATGACAGCTGTGAAAAAGGAGTGCTGCAGGGAATTCTTTTAGAGTTTGATTTTTTTAAAAATATGTTTGACATGGAAAATGTTTTAGTACAAATAAAGCAACTGGTATTGAACTTAAAAAGTGGAAGGAGGGGGAGAGAGATTACTGTGTGGAACGGAAATGAATAATTCATGATATTTAAAGAAAGAATGCCTCCAAAATGTTCTGCAAGGCAGTCCATGCTGATAGGTTGAATGGTTATTCCCCCCTCCCCCGCCATTTAAAGCATCATTAATTCAACATCTTTGTGATATTTTTTAAATCTGGTAAGATATTTACCAAAGAAACATTATTTAACTTAGATTAGGATATTCTTTATTCAGATAATTTAGTTTAGATATCTAGGAGATAAGCAGAATTATTTAAACATAAAGAGACAGTCTTGTACTATCAGAAAATAATTTAGTTGTTTAAAAAAAAAACACTGCAAATTAAAATCAATCTCATGGAAGGGGGAAAAATAAGATCAGATATTTTGAACATTACTCCATAGGATACCAGCACAATATGGTGTTAGTGAATGCATTGTAGCAGAGCTCCATATGCAATCAGAAGCCAATTGTTACTGGACTGTGTACAAACACATACTGTGCTCAATGGTCTGATGAGGTATTATGGATATGATGCAAAGAGACCTTGTGGATTAGAAACTCACAATTTGTTAAAAAGTGAAAGCAACTTAACATTTACACTGAGCTGGCTGAGTATAGTAGCACTTCAGGTGGTAAACAATTCCAACGAATCCAATGACTTTGTTACGGCTTCAGGTATTAATGTATATTTGGAAAAAAAACAGCCCTTGGAATTTCCTCACTATCCTAGTCTGGATCCCTTTGCATTGTGTCTTCATTATTACATTCTACTTTCAATTTAAAAAAAAGTTGAAAACAATCTATTATAAATATAAAAAATGTTCAGAGGAGCAGCCTATTAAAATATAGCCTAGAGATAGTACATAACACTGACTTTACATAAGTAGCCAGAGCCAAAATGATACTCTATTAAATCATGGTTATAGTGTAATTTATCCATCACTGTATTAATTTTTATATTACAGGTTCCACAGTTCCACTGCTAAACTATTTTCTTTGCCAGAGTTTCTTCATCCTTTACATTGACTAAGCATGTTAATGTTACTATATGACAGGGATCATTGCAGTGGCTTGGAAGTGGGAGTCCCTATAGAATGTTATAATAAGCAAAGTTGCAGTGCTCATTGCAGATAGACAACATATCTTATTTTTCAGCATATTAATCATAATTGAAATGCACAATTATCTAAGGATGCTGAGTTCCTTAAGCTCTCAGAAACGGAGGGTAATCAGAACCTCCCTGTGATGAGATCTAAAATGTTATGTAGAAATTAAGTTTTTGGCCTGTTCACATGCTGTGAAGTTTTCATATAATCTTTTCAATAAAAAATCTGCTATGATTAAAATACCTTTCATATGGGCATCTCAAAGCACTTTTCCAATATCGGTTAATCCTCACGGCAGCCCTTTGAGATGAGGAAGTATTGCCATCCTCATTTTAGAGATGAGAAAACTTAAGTCCCAGAGAAGTTCCAGAACTTGTCACGCAATGAGTCAATGACAGAGCAGGGAACAGAACACAAGAATCATAAGGCCTGATCCCTAGATGTTCTGCACAACTGCATCTCCCATTATCTTAAGAGGGTCCTCAGCATGTCTCAGGATTGGGCCCCAGCTCCAAGATCTAGACCATATTATATCTTTCAATCAGTATTTTTGAAAGTTATTTAACTTTATTCTAAGCACTGTTATGTTTTATGATTTGTAATAGAGTGTATATGCTTAAATTGCACATTTAGTACTTTAATAAAAATCATGAGCATCACATTTATGTTTTGCCAGTTTGCCTACCAGCTATCTGGTAACAAAAAGTTCCAAGGTAGCACTGCAAGTCTGTGCCCAGCTAAACCTTTTGTTTTTGCAGATGTTTGAGCTTAGAGGAGTGTTGCTGAGCTTAGAGCAGTGTTGTGGAGCACAGGCAATGCTAGGTCCATGTTTGCACTTGCCTGCTGCTATTCTCTGCTCATTGTCTAAACCTGTATGCATTGTTCTCCTCGACAGGTGATAACTACCCTGTGCAGTTCATTCCATCAACAATGGCAGCTGCTGCTGCTTCTGGACTCAGCCCTTTACAGCTCCAGGTATGTGCCAGAATAAAAAAATGTGGGACAGAAGCCAACAGTTTAGAGGAAAACTGCTAACCACTATCCAGCTGTATGCTAAATAATAGTCTGAATGTTAAGCAATTTTTTAAGCATAGCCCAGGAGGATTAACACCTTATATACTTACCATACTGAAAATATAACAGCATGCTGTGAAAGAAAGACAACATTATGACTTTGTACTGTGTGTTTTATGTCAACTGACTGAATAATTTTTTTTTAATTATATGACCAGTTGTCAGGAGATATGTTCAGAGATCGTTTCCAACTTTATTTTCCTTTGACTCTCTCCCTCTAAGTGCACTACATGAGCTATAGCTGGGGCATTGTGTATATCAGAAAAATACGCTTTGTTGTTTCTTTTTACTTTTTCTTTCAGTTGCTTTTTCTCTCAAACAGTATGGTGACAACTGTTTCATAAATTGCCAACTCTCGGTTTCTGTATTTATGTAATCTCAACCTTTCCATGCATTGGCATGATCAGATGCCAGGGGCAGTGGGTTCTGGGTTTGGTCCCTGGCTAGGTCGTTTATTTGTTTTCACCATATATGGAACTAAATGTTATGTGAAAATGATTTGCACACCAAATTATTAGCCAGTTTTTCATGGTGATCGATGTTTAATTTAACAAGAAAAGCTACAATAATGTCATAAATAATGGAGTAGCAGTCAAAGGCTGTCAGAGTTAAAATGTGCAGAAAGCGAGCAACATGAGAGGAAAGGATGGCAGATGTACATAACTATTTGCAAGTAAACCTGTGAAAACTCAGTTTTGCTTATGTTAGACTTGGGTTTATTTGTAGAATAAGAATACTGTAGAATAGCAAGGTATTGCAAAGTCAATAGACAAATAGCCATTTTACTTAACCTTCTTCCGTTGTACTATTTCTTTAATTGAAAAAAAAGTTGTGGGGGAGGGGGGACCTAGATCTTCAGACCCATTGTCTTCCCATCTGTGACTAGCCCTAAGCAGGTTGAAATCTCTCCCTAAAAAGGTATTCACCTGGCCAATAGAAATCTGCAGGTGACATTTGACTGGTATTTCCTCCTATACATCAACACACCTGGGCCTGTAGAGTATAGTGAGGTCCAAGAGGACTGGAGATAGCCAAACTTAAAACTTCCTTTAAAAAACAGGAACAAAGAGAAGCCAGGGAGTTATAGACAAGTCAGCCTAACTTGGATACCTGGAAAGATACTGGAACAATTTATTAAACAATCACCTAAGAGTATGATAGTTTCATAAATGATAGCCAATATGGATTTGTCAAGAACAAATCATGCCAAACCAACCCAAATGGATAGGGAGGAAGTGGTAGACATGATTTATCTTGATCTTAAGACAGTTTTTGGCACATTTCCACATGACATTCTCATACGCAAATTTGGGAAATGTGGTGTAGATGAAACCACTATAAAGTGGGTGTACAGCTGTTTGATAAACTGATTTCAAAGAGTTGTTATCAACGGTTCACTGTCAGACTGGGAGGATGTATCTAATAGTGTCACACAGAGTCCTGGCTTGATACTATTCAATATTTTCACAAATGACTTTGAAAATGGAGAGTATGTTTATAAAATTAGCAGATGACGCCAAGCTGAGAGGGGTTGCTAGCACTTTGGAGGGCAGGATTAGAATTCAAAAGGCCCTCAATAAATTGGAGAATTGGTCTGAAATCAACAAGGTGGCATTCAATAGAGACGAGGACTGCATTTGATTTTTCCTTCCTAATGCAGTCCTGGTCTTTATTGTAGAATAACTAGCTAGGCAGTAGTACTGCAGAAAAGGATTGGGGGATATAGTGGATCACATATTCAATATTAGTCAATAATGTAATGCAGCTGAGTAAAATGATATCATTCTGGGTTGCATTAACGGGAGTGTCATTATGTAAGACACAAGATTTAATTGTCCTGCTCTGCTTGGCACTGGTGAGGCCTCAGCTGGAATATTCTGTCCAGTTTCGGGTGCCTTACTTTAAAAAAGATGTGGACAAGTTGGAGAGAGTTCAGGGGAAAGCAACAAAAATGATAAAAGGTTTAGAAAACCTGAGCTATGAGAAAGGTTAAAAAAACTGGGTATGTTTAGTCTTGAGAGAAGAATACCAAAGGGTCAACTGATAATAGTCTTCCTACATGTTAAGGATTCATATAAACAGCACAGTGATCAATTGTTCTCCATGTCTACTGAAGGAAGGATGAGAAGTAACCACCTTAATCTGCCGCGAGGGAGATTTAAGTTAGATATTAGGTAAAACTTTCTAGCTACACCTCTACCTCGATATAACGCTGTTCTCGGGAGCCAAAAAATCTTACCGTGTTATAGGTGAAACCGCGTTTTATCGAACTTGCTTTGATCTGCCCGAGTGCGCAGCCTTGCCCCCCTGGACTGCTGCTTTACCGCGTTATATCTGAATTTGTGTTATATCAGGTGGCATTATATCGGGGTAGAGGTGTATAAGGCTAGTTAAATACTGGAGTAGGTGACCAAGGGAGGTTGTGGAATCCTCATCATTGGAGTGTTTTAAGAACAGCTGTCAGGGCTGGTCCAGGTATATACATGGTCCTTCGTCCAGGTATATACATGGTCCTTCCCCAGCACAGGGCATGGACTACAAGGTCCCTTGCAGTCCTTCATTTCTGTGATTCTGTGTTTAGTGCAAGAGAGTTTGTGTGAAACAAGTGCTTTTATTTTTTATTTTACATTCATAAACTAGAGTCTGCTCCTAGATACAGCAGGTAGCTCTCTGTTCTGACCAGCATTCTGAACACTTCATCTCTATAAGCGTGAACTTTTGAACTCTCCAGCCACATCACATAATAATAGCAGCTACTTCACACAGAAGGTCTGTGTTGTAACAGTGGATTCATTGATTGCCAATTAATTCAAGGTTATTAAAATATTTGTAAAGGCTAGTGCAGACCCTCCTCATATGCTTGTTCCAGATTACAGACATTTGTGGCTTATCCTGTTAAAAAACTGTAATGAAGACAAGCCCAGTGTCTCACCAATCTACACCACTATTTATACCTGTGCTAGCTGGGCATGCAGGTCTGAACTCTGCATACCACTACAGGTGACCAACCTTCAGGGGCATCAGAGATCTCTTAGGTAACTAGGATCAATCCCAGAATCCTGGTGTACACTAGCACAAAAAGTTCACCTTGAGCAGCTATACTGAACTAAAGCTACACCTTGCCCTTAGCTATCTCATTGTAAAATAAAATAAAAAATAAAAGACTCTTTACAGCTCAGGTGTAGATGTAGCTATGGTGGGTTCTGAATACCATGACTGAGACCCGGGACTGGAGTGTATTCAGTAGGGAGTCAGTATGGCGAGTAGAGCGCTGGACTGATGTGTTCATGGCAATCTGTGTGGCACCATTTCAAGGTGTTTCTGTTCACCCTTTCAGCTTCAAGCATATGTGAGTGAATCCACCCAAATCTGCCTTCTGCTGGGTAGTTTGCAAATACAGTACCACACACACATGTGGTACGTATGCACAGTGGTTGTGTACCATTGCTGATGTATCTGTACAACACATGCCTGTTGCTCTAATTGGTGAGAGTGATGAAACCTGCAAATCATTTCCCACTCACTGCTCCTTTTTATATCCTTCTCTGTAATCTCTCTTCTATCTTGTCGCCTTGATTTTTTCCTCCTCCTTTTTAAAAGTTTGCACTCATTTTAATCAAATCTCCTGGAGGCTCATGTTCATGGTGAACCTGATTTAAAAGAGTGAGTTTGCTCATCAGGCAGCTTTTCCCAAGCTTTCACAGTGGTCCTGACAGTCCTATTACTAGGAAATCTCGTATCAGCTTAGTTGGCACACAACTCAGCTGTCTCAGCAGACCTGACTGCATAAATCTTGTGCAGAGTCCCTCCAAAAGAGGAAAAATGTTACAGCATGTTCTTTATTGTTTAAAAATCTGCTTTCATTTTTGGGTATTTCTACAAAGCAGTTTATATGGTAAAGAAGGAAATGTTGCAACTCTGTCAACAATTTCTGATAAACTGTTGATAGTAATGAAGCATTACAATTATGTTAGCTGGAGTTATTCCTAAACAAAGTGAGCTCCATAAAACCTATGGTTCATAACTTTTTCTCCTGATCTAGTTGTGTAATTTGTCCTTCAAAGTTTATCACATAACATTAATGAGCCTTGGCAAGTCTTAACTATGGTTGCAGCTGTGTTCTGGAAGCCTGAAGTATTATAATCAAGTAAAGAGAAAGAGTTTTAAAATTGTAACCAAATACACGTTTGTCCATTTCTATTCTTCCTTTATCTTTCTTCCTAATTGCAGACAAAGTAAATGACCTTTTGTTACACGGCTGGGTGCAGATCCAATGCACTGCTGAAGCATTGCACAGTGTGCCTCAGGGGCACAATATTAGTAGAGTGAAGGCCAAAGAATGCTATTTTTAGTTGAACAGTTCAGCAGATGGAGGCATGAATACTCATATATCTGAAGGTTGAGGGGTTTGAACCATTAATTTTGATAATGTATTTAACCCTGGGAACAATCAGAAACTGTAACTCTGAGGTTACAGTGCTTTTGACCTCTAGAGAACAGAGGGCACTCAGTACAGTAAACAATATATTACATTTCTACTTATACCAATTCTCTCACACATATAAATTTCAGAACACAGTTGACATTTGCTTTCCTCAGCTATTTTAGTGCTGGTCCTTAAAGTAAGTCAAGAAGAATGTGCAGGAAAGAGGCCAATGTAATGCAGCAGTCATGTAAATATGGCCTTTAAATAACTAAGACGTTAACTGTGACTGTTTATGAAGAAATATTATTCTCTTGAACTAGAGTCTTAGTGACTTATTATTTCAATGAAAAAGTTGTTTTAGTGGACTGTCTCTCTGTATGGAGTTTCCTCTATATGTTGTAACCTTAAAGCAATTTTTTATTGAGGCTAATGTGGTCAGATAGTCTTAGCATTGACTGAAGGTGATTTGGTCCCACTCTGTTACCACGTCATGGAAAGTGATATAACTGCCTTATGTCTTCTTATTAAATGATGCATGCTCCTCTTCAGCAAATATAGCAGTTAAATATCACACAGCATAAATATTTCTAATTAAAATATCTCCATGTGTCAGCATATTGGTAATGTATTATTTTAATCCATTTATTTTGTTTATGAAACAGTGACATATGTTTAGATTGTGAAATATATGAGCCTTAAAAATCACTTTATTGAAGAAAATTAATTCCTACAATGCTGTCTCGGTAATATGTTCACTCACCCAGTCAGTCACGGCAAGGCTGCCACTCTTAATGTTGGTTAGACACACTGTAACAGTTTTATCTGACATAACATTCTCGGATGTAGGCAATAATAATTTTTTCAAATGTAAAAGCCATTGGATTTTCCTTTCTTTTTTAACCCAACGAAGAATGGGAATTGGGTAAACACGAAAGAGATTCAGTGAGACCAATCAAAATTAAAATCAGCTAGTTACCTTTTCAAAGATAGACACTGTAATTTGTTTGTCAGCAGGTAGGTGTTTGGGTCAGCATGGTGAGTGAGTGACTGTCAGCAGGAATTCCTACAAGACAAGTAATTTTACTCAATGTATTACTGACAGATTGCTCACCTCTTCGAATCACTAGAGAAAACAAACTTAATATTGTTACAGGCAGAGTTTCTGTCTTCATTAGCCTCATAGAATGATTTTATCTAGCACTCAAAGACTACTGAGCTCTGGGTGGGCATATTTTAACAGAATGCTTCTTATTATTATACTGTGAGTAGTGGCCTAAATTAAGAGAATGGCATGTGCAAATTCAGGTATGTGGAAATAGTAATTTAAATATTTTTGTTGTGTTTTATTTCATAGAAATTGTGGGGCGAAAGAAGCTCAGAAAGAAAGAAAGAGGTTTTAATACAGCTTTGAGAGAGCAAGCACTCTCTTTAATACAAAAATAAAATTAAAATCTTGTCAAGCTTGCAACAATTAGGCGAGTTTAATTAAAATTAAAGGAATATTTATACACGTTCTCTTCTTCTTTCTCAGTGCGCGCACGTGTGTGTGTGTAATATCTCTGTTATCAAGTTTAATTATATCAGTGGTAATGAAAGGATATCAATGAAAATGATGTCAATGGGTTGCTGTTTCACTTTCTCCTGGCACAGACTGGGGTTCTTTTGGGCTGGATACTTAATCCCTTGACCCTGCTCCCTATGTTTTTTCTCATTCTTTCTGATCTCCAGCTTTAATCTCCATCTTTGGTGAGTTTGAATTTCTTTGCACCTTGGCAGTGTAGATTTCATCTCTTTATGAAGAAGAGAGTAGGAGGGGAGACTGAGATGTGGCACAGTATGAAGAGACTAAATGACAAATATTTAAATTCACTCATCATCAGGAAGTGCATATGTATAGAGTTTGGATATCAGACTGTTTACTGCAGCTCTTCTTTTAATGTGAATAGGTTGAATGAAAATTTAAACCCATGTGAACATTGAAGATTGAATGTTTCCAATCTGAACAGAAAGTTTATGCAGCCTAACAACTGGCTTCCTCTGAACACAAGCAAACGTACTTGTAAAAGCTATTTTTCAGTGGCTATTAAGACATATGCCAGCAGTGTGTATCCACTCCAAAGTCAGTCAGAAGAAGCAAATAAGCTACTGCTACACTGACCAATAGTACCCTATAGACCAGTGCAGTGATATTTCATTAGAGGGTTGGCACATTTTAAAAAACTTTATTTTAATTGTGATGTGTCTTTGGGGAGCATGCTAGCTATGAAGCCCACTCAGAGTTGGCAGTTGCATCCCTCCAAGCTTTTTAGAAATGTATATGGTATATGCCTTTTGGGAATTGGCTAGGAAGTGTATTTCTGGAAGTTCATTACGTTTCTGACAGCCTTACAGCAGACTTTTTAATGTGAACTATAGGTTACAAGCAGAAAAGGATTTTCAGTACAAAGTTGTTCACATATCCAAACGTTTATCATTTTTAATGTACTTATAGATCCGTAAGTATGGAGAAGAATGCAACAAAGGCAGTCCTTTATGGAGATAGTAAATACAGTAGGGCACTGTGTGTGTACAGGCATTCCACTGCCATAGCTCCATCCCCTTGCTGGCTAATTGTTAGAGTAGTAGTAATATGAATAACTCAGTTTCCCTCTGAAGTAAAAGTTATAAGGATGGTGATATCTAGAAGAGGCAGAAATTAAAAAAAAATGGAAAAAGAGATAAAATTTCTTAGTTTCGTAGACTGGAAAGTTATCATCATTTGTTTTCTTTGGGTGGTCTTTGAATAAACAAAGGAAGCAGTCCCTACAAGTAGCCCAGTTTAGACAAAAACTCAAAGGCAATTCATAGCTAAAAGGAGACAAAAATATTCTAGAAATCAGTTATCAGGATCACTGGGGAAAGCCCCTTAAGATGATGAGATGTGAATATTTTTGTTCATCCCACTCTGATTGTCTAAGACGCGATGTATTTGTTTGGCCAGTAATGTTTTTAGAATCAGCATGGCTGAAAAATTAGATAACCGTATTAACTATACTAGCTCTTGAGTTTCTGTCTCACAAGAAGTATTGGAATCATCTGTCCATTCATAGACTCAGCGTGAAGGCTACATAAGCATTCCATATTGGATTCACAGAAGGTATGCATATAAATCAAAACAAAAAAGTGTGCAGTAAGTCAAGGAAAAAATGAGCATAGCTAAGTGGCAACATTCAAAGAGTTATTCAAGACAAAAAGGAATCCTTCGCTAAACAGAAACCCCAATCCCAGTGAAATAAATAGAATGGAGCATAGACTGTGCTTACAAGTGTTATGGAATGTGGAAATTAGGAGGGCTAACATGAATTTGAATTACAAATAGGCAGACATAAAGACAAATAAAAAGAAATTATTTAAGACTATTAGAAGCAGAAAACTTGAGAGTGAATTGGTAGGCCTGCTGGACTTCCTGGGAGTAAAGGGATCACTAAAGGAGGATAAAGGTATTGTAGAGAAGCTAAATGATTTGTCCTGTACACTTCAGGATGAAAGGACGAGAAGACATCAGAAATGTTGTTTATGTAGGCCACAACTTTATAAAGTAACACATCTGGGAACGATCTAATAACAACTCATCCAGTGCAGCCCATCCCTCATTTGTAATCCATTCAGCGTGGGGGAGGGCTGCCATCAGCCCCCTACTCTGTTAGCTAGGTCTCAGTAGCATTGCCGAGACCCCCACTACCCTCCCTGAGGGCTAAGAGGGAAAGGAAGAGGGGATTGTATCCTCCCTCTACCAGTCCTTAGGAGCCCCAACCCCATTCCACATCTAATTTAGCAGGTGCCATCTCCTAATCTGCTTCCAGTTCTGGTTTATCAGGGAACCAGACCCCTACTGAATGACTACCTGCACTGGGCACTTGCCACTAGGATGCTCCAGCTTATCTGCTTATTTGCTTAGCTGCTTCCCCTCATCTCTGCCATATTCTCAGATTGGAGAAAGGGGAATATACTTGCACATGTGATGGTTGTGTCCAGAAATTAGACTGTTTTGGGTGGAAATTATTAAAGAGATTCATTTTATGGTAAAATATCGGCTTACTAGAGATCCCCTGACCTGCTTACTTAATGTTCCAGTAAAGCGTCTGCATTTTAAACAGAACACATTAATTTTCTTCTTATTGTTAAGTGCTAGACTTTGTTTTGCAAGTTATTGGAAAAAATGTGACCTCCCCCCCCTCTGAAATTCTGGCATAGTAAAATGTAGACAGCCCTTAGAAAAGAAAAGCTTGCCCACCAAGTACATAGACAAGAGAAGCACCACAAATAGGACATGTATTTAGAAATTGTCACCCTTTTTTGGCATGCACAGCAGAGGAGGGGTCCCCAGTCAGCAAACCAGAATCTTTAGCCAGGTTCTTTAAATATTAACCTGGTCCTGAATAAGTAATTGCAGCATAGTATGTTAGTGTTTTATTGTAACTTTGCCTTATTAAAAAGTTTAAAAAATACTTCCCTATTAGGAGGGCTAACATGGAATTTGTACAACAAATAGCCAGATGTAAAAACAAGTAACACAATATTATTCAGAATATTAGAAGTAGGGACCTTGACCATGAATTGGTAGAACTGCAGAATTTTCTGGGAGCAATAAAGGAGGATAGCTAACTGAGAGAGAGTAGAAAATAGAATCAAAATATTAAAACTGTCACACAGAATGGCCCCCTCAAGGATTGAACTCAAAACCCTTAAACAGAGAAAAAAGCTTAATTTTGAGGTTTCCTGAGGTCCCAGCCTCAGATCTGATTTGTTTAATATACCGTATTTAGAATTTTGTTACAATTTTTATTAATGATTGAAATTGGTAATGAACAACAAGGGGCAAAATATTCAGGTAACCGATAATTATTCAGATTAGTAAAGACCAAAGAAAACTGAAGAACTTCAGAGGGATCTTACAAAGCTAAGCTGAACTGGTAATATGATGGCATATGAAATTCAGTGTTGAAAAAAGCAAGGTGGTGCTCATTGAAAAGAATAATTGTGAACAATTTGCTGAGTTCTAAATTAACTATAACTACTCAGGAAAAAGTCAGGCTACATAATGAAAACCTCTGCTACCTGTGCAGCAGTGGTCAAAAAAGCAAACAAGTTGTTAAAAAGTATAAAGAATAGGATAAAAATAATCCTGGAAGTATCATAATACCACTATGTGAATCAATGGTATGTTTTCATCTGTGATACAGTATGCAGTTCTAGTTAAGGTATGTCTACACTACAAAATTAAGTCGAATTTATGGAAGTCGTTTTTTTAGAAAATGTTTTTATACAGTCGATTGTGTATGTCCCCACACAAAATGCTCTAAGTGCTTTAAGTCAGCGGACTGCGTCCACAGTACCAAGGCTAGCGTCGACTTCCAGAGCGTTGCACTGGGGGTAGCTGTGAGTAGCTATCCCACAGTTCCTGCAGTCTCCGCTGCCCATTGGGATTCTGGGTTGAGATCCCAATGCCTGATGGGACAAAAAAATAGTGTTGCGGGTAGTTCTGGACACATGTGATCAGGCCCCCCTCCCTCCCCCGTGAAAGCATTTTGTGCCTTTTTTCCTGGGTTACCTGAGCAGATGCCGTACCACTGCAAGCGTGGAGCCCGCTCAGCTCACTGTCACTATACATATCCTGGGTGCTGGCAGACGTGGGACTGCATTGCTACACAGCAGCAGTTCATTGCCTTTTGGCAGCAGACTGTGCATTACGATTGATAGGCATCGTCGTCATATTCCTGGGTGCTCTTTTAGCCGACCTCGGTGAGATTGGTCAGGGGCGCCTGGGCAGACATGGGAGTGACTCAGCCAGGTCACTCCCATCTTCTGCCGAGCACCCAGGAGATGACGATGGCTAGCAGTCCTACTGCACTGTCTTCTGGTGAGCAGCCAGGAGATGATGATGGCTATCAATCATAATGCAGCATCTTCTGCCAAGCACCCACGAAATGACGATGGCTTGCAGTCGTACTGCACTGTCTGCTGCCAGCTCAAGATGTAAAAGATAGATGGATCAAAACAAGAAATTGACGCGATTTGTTTTGTGAAATCAATGGCCTGCTAAATCCAGGGTTTTGAGTTCAATTCTTGAGGGGGCCATTCTGTGTGACAGTTTGTGTTTCTCCTTGATGCAAAGCCACCCCTTTTGTTGATTTTAATTCCCTGTAGGCCATGTCGTCAGTTGCCCCTCCCTCTGTCAGAACAACGGCAGACAATTGTTTCACACAAAACCAGGTGAGGAGCAGGACTGGCGCCAGTGTTTTTAGCACCCTAGGCACACGGCCATTTCGCCGCTCCGCGCGCTGCTCCCGCGGCTCCTGTGGACCTGCCGCAGGCATTCCTGCAGCGGGTCCACTGGTCCACGGCTCTGGTGGAGCTGCAGCAGGCGTGTCTGCGGGAGGTCCACCGGAGCCACGGGAGCAGCGGACCATCCGCAGAAATGCCTGCGGCAGGTCCACCGAAGCCGCCTGCCGCCCCCCCTGGCAAAATGCCATCCCCCGATAATCCTGGCGCCCTAGGCGATTGCCTAGGCCGCCTAAATGGAAGCGCCGGCCCTGATGAGGAGGCAACAGCAGCGTGGTGACGAGAGGGACATGGTCATAGACTTCTCACAAAGTACGGGCCGGGCAGTGTGCCCCGTCAATGTGCACATCATGCTGATGAGCTCTACATGAGCTCTGCAAACACGCTGGCCAACATGAAATTCAAGAAATGAAATTCAAAAGTTTGCAGGTCTTTTCCTGTCTACCTGGCCAGTGCATCTGAGTTGAGAGCGCTGTCCAGAGCGGTCACAATGGAGCATTCTGGGATAGGTCCCAGAGGCCAGTACCGTCAAATTGTGTCCACACTATCTCAAATTCGACCTGGAAAGGCCGATTTCAGTGCTAATCCCCTCGTTGGAGGTGGAGTAAAGAAATCAATTTAAAGAGCCCTTTAAGTAGAAAAAAGGGGCTCTATTGTGTGGACGGATCCAGGGTTAAATAGAGGTAATGCGGCTAAATTCAACCTGAACTCGTAGTGTAGACCAGGCCTTATCCATCTTAAAAGAGATATAGAAGAAATAGAAAGCGTTTATAGATGGATGACCAAAATGACACAGAGAGACTGCAGTATGAGGAGAGACTGAACAGAGTTGGACTGTTACATTAGATAGAGATGTCAGAAAGGTGTATGAATAATGGTGTAGTAAAGGTAAAATTGGGATCTTCCATTTGAGCTTTCCCATAACATGAGAAAAAGGAGACATTAAGTGAAATCAAAAGACAGCAAATTAAAAATGGATAAAGGGAATACTTTTTCACAGTGTAATATTAGCCTTTGTAACTCATTGCCACAAGATATCATTGAGTCAAGATATCAGTACTTGAGAGGATTACAGAAAGATAAGACATGTAGATAATGAGAACATCTTCAGTTATATTAGATAGAATAAAAATTGAATACATACTTCAGGGAGTAAACCAACTACTAACTAACTGGAGTTAGGATGAAATTTCCTCTGTAGAGAGATTATTCCATAATTATCCACTACCAGATGTTTTGCATTGTCCTCTGACTGGCCACTGTCAGAGGAAGGTTACTAGACTAGGTGGACCAGTGGTCTGAGCTGGTGTGTGAATTCCTATGCTCATAGAAAGAAAAATTTAGGTAAAAAATAAAAGTAATACTGAAGAGAACACAGAGAGGAACATTTCAGACCACATTTTCAAACAGGCCCCACAAAGTCTGCCTTTGTAAATTCTTTATTTGCATGTCTAAGATACATTTTCATACACAACACGCATAATTGGGTTTACAGTTACTTTTGATTTTGATGTGCAAATGTGGAATTTATACACACACAATTGCAGGGGTAATTTTAGAGGCTCATTTTGCTCTTAATTTTTTAAAACATTTAAAACAAATAATTTCTTTGAAAGTGCATGTAAGTTCTAAATATACAGTAGGAGATTTTTTATGCGTGATCTGCAAATGACCCGTAATGTAATTATTTTAAAAGTTTAAAAATAGCTTTTAATGAGGGCTGTTTTATGGTTCATAAAGAAGACATTTCACTGTTTTTTGCATTTAAATCTATGTTGAAAATATATTGACTTATCAGGTAACACAGCATGCTGAGAGGGGACAAAACCATTTTTTAATGATATGTTAATTGAATGGGATGCTAGAGATGCACCTGAATGACTTTTTTCCCAGATGTGCCCCAGCTGAGTGATAAAGCTTCTCCTGATCAGTAGAGCCAGTGTATATTTATTATATCCCTAGTTGTCATCTTCCAGTTTTGCTAGTGAAAATAATGCCATGGCTGTGAACTACAGTGTGAACTCTCTGTGGCTCTTCAATAGTAGATAAGTTATATAGCTTAAACCTTCAAATTGCACTTTGAAAACATGCCTCTTAATTGTGACTTTCAGAGTCTTCTCACAAGATGGAGACACCACCACATGGGCTTAAAAGTGAGGTAATTTAACTGGGACTCTTTCTCTTCCCTGATTCTCATCCACTTGTAGGACAAGTGGTTTCTTGTTTTCTCATGGGAGCCTATAGAAGTTTAATTATATCAGTTTTGCCTTTCAGCATCATTAGTAAATAAATAATTTTTTTTTCTACAGTTGTAGGAAACATTGATGTAAGCAATAGTTGTGTGTGCTGTCTACTTCTGAGAGGCCAGCTAGGTATTCCACCCCTTTCTCCCAAACCTGATTCAGAGCCTCACATGTATATATACAGAAGATATTTGTACTATTCAGTTTTTATATGTACAGCTTTCTATTGCTTTTGTCTGCTACTGTACTTTTTTCGTTTTCTTCCTGATTTTTGTGCCAGGTTGGCAGGTCTAGAAATAGTCACAAAACAGGCAGCAGTTGCACAACCTTCCCCATAATAGGCACGTGTCTTACTCCTGACTTGATAACTTCACCTTTTTGGTTAGGAAAGTAATGCAGTTCTCAGGTCCCTTCTAATTCATTTCACATAGGCCACTGTATAGCCATCAGACGAAACCATTTTTTAGATACCAATTACTTACATGAGCTAGAGTCAAACTAGTAGCTATTAACAATTCCCTGAACCATCCGATCCTATGTATATTTTGCATTACAGGCAAAAGTATGAAAATCCATTAAATTATTAAATACAAAGCTTCATAACTACCATCATTTGGCAGCTTACTGTACATCTATGGTTCCTTTCCTTGGAAGTAGAATTATTGCATATCACAAATCCCACCTCATAGCTTGCAGCTGCCACTGCTGTAATTTCTCCAGGGCACTTTCATTCTGCTCTTCTATGTGTCTGCTACCCCTCCAACTTTGGAGTTGTCCACAATTTTGCTCATGTTGAATTGACACTAAAAACAAACAAACAAATCTAACAAAGGCATCCATGGAGCAGCCATGGAAGGTGTAGAAATTAGTTTTCAACTTTTTAAATTAATTGGTTAACAAAACAAGTCTCTGGAAATCCTAAAAGTCCTGGAATAAGTTACAACTGCCTGCTACATTCTGTCTCAGTACTGAGACAGAAGCTGCTCTATAGACCACTCGATTCCATAGTATGAGATCTGTTGCTTTATTTAGACATTACTATACCTAATGTATAATGGTTGTATGCACTAGTGCCAGAGCTACTATGTAAGATTTTGCAGGACTTAGAGATTGACTGGTGCATCCCAAATTTTGTGATATATTGTGCTGTCTGATAGGGTCACTGAAATCAGAAATAAGTCATCTTGTTTATCCCTGTGCAACATAAATAATAGTCTATGAGAGCTGTGACCTGACTGTGAATCTGCATTGTAATTGTGCTTAGGAAGGACTTTATTGCCATTGTCTGGGTACACCGCAAGAAGGACAGGAGACACTTGTTATGGATTTTAATCAGGTTGCAACTTTATTATATAGATGTCTGGGACTACCTGGCAGATAAAGTGTACAGTGCAGACAAATCCATGCTTATTCAAATCAATTCTCCGCGCCTTCCACTAGCCCCCCTTTGTTTCCATCCAGGTCCCCCAGCTGACCCATGGCTTGGACCTTACCATCCACCACCCTCATAAGAAGGTTAAGGTGGGCTATGAGAATGGGGCTGGTGGGGTGAGGAGGTTGGCTCCTTGCCATACCAATCAGAGGAGTCCCCAAGCCCCTCCCCCATTCTGTTCCTTTATCCAGTACCTCCTTTTAAGTCCTTTACCAGGCCATTTATCTGGTCACTGGCTGCCTTCCCTATGGAGTACCTTCACTGGACATCCACCCAACCTTACAAAATAAGCTACGACATATAGCCTACCACCTTTTCTTCTCACCATAAAAGGTCCTCCCTCACACCCGCTGTGGGGAAGTCGAAAAAATCACACTCCACCGAAGCCAATTCAAATGGTGCATGAAAAATTCCTTCACAGCCTCCCTTTAAAAGGAGCGACTAGTGTAATGCCCACAGCAGGTCCTAACCCATCCTGCCATTTGCCTCCACTAGGGGAGGGAGGGTGGGTGCTGGCTTACTCGCTGTGTGGAACAAAGAGACTTTCCCCACCCAGGTTTCATTCCTTTATGCCCTTTTGACCTCACATTCCTGGTGTGTTTGTGTGTGTGTGTGGGGGGAGGTACGGGGGAGAGGGAGATGAGTCACTGCTGCAAAGCTGACCACCAAGCACCATTTTTACAGCAGTTTCTGACCTCCTCCCTCTCCCCCCACCATAAAGCAGGGCTGTCCTCTTCAGACAAACTCTGCCTCACCTTAGTTGTGGTGCAGTCATTTTGTGCAACTCCCTGAGTTAGTAGAAGGGTTGAGACAGATCACCTAAAATGCTTACTCCTTTTGTCATGTGCTATGTTAATCTTTCTATTTTAATTATCTTTTAGATAAAAAGATGCTCAGTGATTTTTAAAACTCTTGAGTCATTATCTGCAAGGAATCATAAATACCTAACAGAAGCATGTGTTAACCTTAGCTTTTATGTATTTTGAATACAGAGCAGGAATCATAACCTTCACAAACAATATACATACTGCGTATGCCTTTGGCTCACCCCCGTTCACACCATCAAAGAAGGGAAAACTAACAAGGCAACTAAACTAAGGAGTTAAGACATGGTGAAATTTTCTCACTATGAGAAAAAGCGGTGATCACTGTGGAATTTACAGTATGCAAAAGGCTTGCTCACTGTATCGTGTTCCCCCCCATCTACTATTTGGCTAGGATTTTTTCCTAGGATTACAGTTGGTATCGTGAATGGTCAAACTCAGATTTTTGAGTACCAAGCATTTTATGTTACCTACAAGTATTTTAGTGAAACTCACGTGGAGCTGGGCAATTTCAATATTTCAGTTCCACTCTATTTCTATTCCCTAGTTCCGACTGCAGGCTCAGTGTATTCAGCAGGTTGTATGGCAGCAGATGAAACAGATGTTTAGACCATACTGGAAAGGAACGGCATGCTACATTAGGACCTGTATATTCCTCTTGACATCTGGATGCTGCTGGGTCACAAAGCCTGCCTTAGGCCAGGATGCTGTAGGAGCCTTGTGGCAGTGAGCATAGGGTCTTAGCTGCTCTTTAAGCGATTAGTGCAGTGAAGCAGCAATAATGCTGAATTATCGCTTGGTTGCTTTCTTCCAAGGAATCTTAGGACAAAAGGATAGTCAAGGAGGAGTATTTACAGTAGACTCATGCTCACAGAGACAGGACTAATTACCATGTGTTAAAAAGCTTTCTTTCAAATAATGTAATATTCAAATAGCTATGGATACTTTAGTCAACTTTGTACAAAGCAGTAAACAAATAGCTTCCAGAAAAACCTGCTTTTCTCATTTAAAATCATTAGGATGAAAAAGATAATTTCAGCTACTTTCCAATTTCATGGTATAGTCAAATTGTATGTAACAGACAACAAAATATGACTGATGACATGAAATAATGTTTCATGCCTTCCAGAGACAAAAATGTAAACTTCTAATAGCTGCAGGGAAGAATATTAGATATGGAAGCTATCTGACTTATACATTGATTCTTTATAGTTTCACTTTATCAAGTTGAAGATTTGCGCTGCATGTGCTCCTAGAACCTAAACTGTCTGCTGCAGCACTTTCCTATTTGATGTGTGTTATTTAAACACAATAGGCATGGTGTATGGCATGGAAATAGATGTGTTTAATGTTTTGTGGTTAGTAACTGCCAGAGAAAATAGCATTCTCATGGTCTTTCTTCTTATATCATTTTCATTGTTAAGACTATTTAAAGCAGGGCCCATAAACAGAGTACAACTTTTTGTAGCGGATCAGGTAATGTATTGAAGAACTATTTGTTGCTCTCATTTAACCTCTAGTATTGTAAGGGGGTCATATTTAATTAATAGTGGCTAAAGGCTTGACCTGAGGGGCAACGAAAAGTGGTCAAGCTGCATTTTCAGAGCCAGGCTGTAATCTGTTGGGAGAGGAAAAAAATAAATTAGAAAGTACCATTTACTGAAATTCTTTCTAACTAAGCTGTATTTCAATAGGCCATTTAATGCTTAGATGGACAAAGGTATTACTTCAGTCATTGAATTGTATCAAACCCTTTCTCAGAGGCCCAGTTTAAAAACTCTACAGGAAAAGTGGCTTAGCATCATATTCTCGGCAGAGCAACATTCAGTCTGTTTGAAAAAAAATGAGTGAAATGAGGTGAGACACAGCCGCAAGTCAGTGAGGTTTTTTTACTTCACCCTCCCGTCAGTGGCTTCACAAGGGAATTGCTCCTCAGAGTCTAAGAGCTCCATAATCAGAGCAGAAAGGCTCTTTTCCTAGCTGTTATTTTGTTCCCCTGGTCAGCTTTTGGCCTCCCCTTCGTTCTTTCCTGACATGGCAGAAATGTAGTTTTTTCTCTAGGGACCTTAGGGACAGTACCTACATTTTACAAGGTTAGATCTTTGACTCAGTCACATCAGAAGAAAAGGGAAATCTGATTTAAATATCACAGACTTGGGCGCTGGTGACTTGAATAGTTATTCTCTTTCAGTAGAATCAACATTATTTATACTCTCGAGTGGTAGGAGAGCACTAATTGTGCTGTTTGAACTTTGGCTGTTTTAAATTTTATGTATACATTTAAATTCGTATTTTGCAGGAAGTAAACGTTTGTTTTGCAATTTTGATGCTGTTTCATTAAATATATCATGCAGCCTTATAAGGTGATGGGATTACATACCCTGGAAATTTGTTGAGGTGTAGTAAAGCTAATAAACCAACTGTTTTACTTTTCTAAGGGGAAACAAATACAGTGTTAAGGAGGCAACTGCCAGGTGCCTAGTTGTTTTGATCATCTTAGCCAGTGGCAGCTACTGATAGTTTATATGAGCGCTAAGTATGCTTTCTTGGCTTTGCCCTCAGTTTTACCGTAAACTGGGTTGTGAACAGGCAGTTTCTAAGAGATTGTATTTAATTGTCATAATTTAATCAGTCCAAAGTCATTTGGTACTTAAGGGGTATAAGTCCCAGAAATGATGCTCAAATGAGAGCTCTCTGTACTTATGCATGTAGGGCAGTTTCTGCAGCATTCCTTCAAAGCAGGAAGAGGTCAAAAGAATAAGATGTGTAGTAGAAAACCAAACAAAACGGAAATGATCTTAAGAGCACCTTAATGCATGTATGCCTGGAGGCAAATTCAGCTCTCAGTTACACTGCTGCAATTACATTTGAATTCAGTGGAGTTACTCCAAATTTACACCAGTGTAAGCAGAGTGGGCTTTGGGCTTTGGTGCCTATGCTCTGCCATGCCATGGTGATGAGCACAGGGACATACAGTCAGAAGTTAATTGGTACTTAAATAAATGGATATTATTGCAGAATGCCTACTTGTGTTTCACTCCACATTATATTCCATCACAGCAGCTGTAGCTTTTGGACAGAACTATATTTGCTGTAACTGCCTTAATTTAAATACAAGGAATGTTAATACCATTTAAAGAAAAATTAGTCAAATGCTAATTTGATCTTTAGTTTACATTTCCATTACACTAAACTTCAAAATTGATGTGCTGTAGCCGGCATTATTAATTAAGGCTCTTTCAGCAGAATACATACTGTGACAAATAAAACCATACATATATATTGCAATGATATAAAATATATGAATCACAGTATTCAAGAATGAATCAAAGACAAAGAATTATATCATTTATTCAGAATGCCTGGCAATGTGATAATCTAGTCCACTAATATTTGCATCAGGCCCCATTATATTACTGTTCTCTGAACAAGTAGCAATAGTCTATTTCTTCCAAAAGCTGAGGGAAGAAATCAAAAACCATAAAGAATAGATAGGGTGCAGCTAATTATTAATGCTTTGCAATTATGCCCCTTTCCGGAATAATAAAATTTTCCCCAGTAGAGGTCAGGATCTTTGTCTCAGACTTATTTAACAGATCCTTTTAAACATCTGTCCAGCAGACTGCGGACTTTATTAGCAGACAAGAGATCCAACAGAGTTTGAGCCTGCTGAGTCCTTCTTCATCTTCACAGCTGTGGATTAACTCAGACTTTCCAGAAGAGGACAACCATATGGGATAATTGGTGTCACTGGGTAGCTAAAAAAAAATATGAAGAAACAAATGTCGTCCAAACACAATTCAGTGTCTTTCTGGTCACAATTACCAGTCTGTTTAAGAAATAAGAGAGGCAGCATTACACTAAAAAAGGAAAGTCTATTCATATCTGTGTGGGAACCTAATCAGGCTCTTGTTTCCAATGACGATGGCTCCACAGTTGCACCGGGTCTGCGACAAGAATGCTCCTTTTGTGTGCCGATAATGTGGAAGTGATAAAATTTCCTATAAGAGACTTATGTGTTTACATCATGAGATGTGTTATTTGACAAAATGCTTTGTTCTCTGCATATTTTCCATGCAGAGTTTCATGCTGAGTTGTTTTGCTGGAAAGCTTTGATTAGCTAGAATTAGTTGCTGAAGTAAAATAGACACTTTTGTTTTATGAGTCCTCTTGCTGAGCTGTAAATTATAGTAAAATATATAAGGAGTGACAGAAAGAAGTGCTGATTTGAACCTTTGACCGGTGATAGGCATAAAAACATAAGATAACTCCTTGAAAGGACTACAAAGAGACATAAATATTCCATGGTCCACTTAAAGTCAGGTCCTTTTAACAAAGTAAAGCTGTTATTTTACATCAGAGGCCATTGACTCTGCAGTATTAGAACAACAGAAACTACAATATCTAAAATATTTACACTTTTTGTTTTAATTTAATACAGGTTGACCATTGTCCACAGCAGGGGTTTATAAGCTATGAGGGTAATTTTTGTTCACAGTAGTAAAGGGAATGTAGTCGGTAAAAGAAGCTAGTGGACTGGTACTGAGGTCTAAGTACATGTTGCATTGCAGCTTGATGGAAATAGTAAATCAGATGTACATGTTCTCCTAAGAAGCCATGCACTGAATAACATTGAGAACCATAGGAGAGTGTTCCTGTGCCATATGCTGAATAGCTGTCACAAAGATTAAAATGCACCGACCCTACTGATAGCTATAGAAAAGAAAGAAAAGTGCATCAATATGAATAACTAGTATTCATTAACCTCTTAATCCAATAGATGGCAGTTTTTCCAAGTGAGACTTCAGTAAACTGTTGTGTTCAGAGAAGGTGCATAAATGGAAACAGAGAGGAAAAAAGAAGTCCTCAGACTCCATCCATGAACATGAAATGTGTCATTTGTATTCTCACAAAGGCAGTTAGTTTGTTTGCAAATGGCAGGCTGTAATAAATTTGCAAGCACATTAGCCAGAAAACTCATTAATAATCAGTGCAACAGCCTTTGTTATGATGACATTAGTCACAATAACTCATTGGCTGTCGGCTTGTGTTTCACCTAAAGGTCTTTTTTCAAAGGTGTTTGGCGCAGTACTGTAAGAAGTGGGATAGCAGTAAGTTATACACCTATACCATGCAAACGCTTTGTGCAGTGCTGGATCTGTAAAACCAGAATGGTCCAATCTCTCAGTCCACACTGTAGGTAGGGTTAACTCCCCACAAAAACAGTAAACCGAACAAAATCAAGGAAATATTTTTAAAGGAAGCATATGGCTGTGATATATAAAATTGATATGCTGTAGACAAATTCAACCTTTGAAGTATGCTCTTAGCTATTGTTTTAACATTTATCCTTGAAAAACTTTTTCATAATTGCAACTCCACCTTTCTATGTATGTGCTGCAATCAGTGCCACTTCAGTTATACACCTAATTAAAGTCAAATACTCATTAGTTACTATATATAATAAGCATATGAGTTAAATTGAAGTCCTATACTTGTTGGTATTTATATTTTAAAATTGTATTTCATTGAAGCCACAGCCAAATTTTTAGGGTTCAGTGGGATTTTCTGAGCTAAATATAATAAATAATATGTTAATGAACTGAAATGTTGTTCATTTACATCCCTTGTGCGTTTATAAGAGTACAAATAGTGTGGGCCACATTCTGCTCTCACTTACACCTGTACAACCATATTCAACTTCTTATATAAACACACACATTTATAGTATCTACAGTTCTAATAGGTAACATCTGTGCAAATGGACTATAAAATGAAATAAAACATGTACTTTTAAAATAAAACATATTTCTCTATTTCTTTTTAGGGGATGTTTTCACACAAAAATGCTTTGCTTTTTCCAGGCTGAGATTTTTTAATCAAATAATCAATTTAAACAATTGTACGTGCACCTTTCCTCCTCCTTTTCTATGGAAGGAAGTCACAGGCCCAGATGCAGAGCTGTGGAAGATATTTTTCTAACGACAGCACCTGATTCCCTGGCAGACTCTACAGGCAGTAGCATAGGAGCTTTAGAGTTGCCTCTGGGTTGGTCGCATGGTTATGTGCTAATGAGTTTCTTGGGCTGGCTTGTATCTCTGGATGCCGTTTTCCTTTAACTCACCTTTGACTCTAAGGACTCTGTATTTTAGTTTATGTGGGGAAGAAACACTATGCAAATCTCTCTAGATAAAGGCAGCTTGTTAAAAACAAACAAGTAAAATAACCTTGTGATAGTCTTTGTTTATATAGCTAACCTCATTGCCGTTTCTCATTAATTATAGTATTACTGTAGCGCTGAGAGGTCCCAGCTGAGGTCAGTGCCCCATTGTGCAAGGCACTGTACATACCCAAAGTAAGAGACATTCCTGACCCAAAGACCCTACCAATCTAAATTAAAAAGGCAGAGAAAGATAGGAGAAAGGAAGTATTATTATTTCTATTTTACAGAGTTATCCCTATTTTACTGAGAAGGATGATGAGTGACCTTTTTTAGTTGTGGGACTTAGAGTCCTAAGTGCCCAAGACACTTTTGAAAATCAGACTTTGGCTTCTAAGTCACTTAGATGCTTTTGAAAAGCTTACCTTAAGTGAATTGCCCAAGGTTACACAGGAAGTCGGTGGCTGAACTGGGAAATTGACCTAATCCAATGATTAAAGCACAATACAATTTTTCCTTCCAATAGAAAGAATAGTCTTTGGAGCAGGGATTCTGTCTTTCATTGTGTCTGTACAAGACCTAGTACCTGGAACAACCACAGCCAGAATAAATAATAATAGAAAAATGAGTCCATCAGAGATTTTTTTTTATTATTATTATTATTTTTTTTGCTGAACAGTGCACTGGTATTGTATTGAAGAAGCTGCTGTTTTAGATAGGCTTTGTAACTTCTGTTTTTGTGATTAGAGAGTTATTATACTATGAATGTATAGTGTACATCCTGTATTAAAATTCTGGAGTTATAGCTACGCAACACTGCCAGCTAAATGCACTATATAAGAAAAAACAACCACATCAAGTGCCATAATGCATTTGCAGTCATCCCTATAGAATTTTTTCCTTCTGAAACTGAATTACTCATTGTCTCAAAGGCTGAGCCTTCATCTCTGTAAATAAGATATTACAGCATTGCGCAGTTTATTTAGAACTCTGACAAATAAGGTTCCTCAATTGAGTCTCAATAGTTTTATTGTTTTAAACTGTAGCAAACATATTCCTTGTGGATATATAATAGGATTTACGGTTTTATTAAGAGAAGACATTAAAGCTAAGCAGCAAGCTTAGAATGTCTTATTTGTGTTCAGACCCCAAAATACTTCCCACACCTTAGGAGACATTGCACTGTACAAATACAGAGGAAGATTTTGTGAATCTTCTTGTACAAGAGAGTAGAAGCCAACATGTTTTTAGAAACACTTCTTCCTTCTTTCCCACGCATCCAGCTGAATCCAAATATTTCTCAAATCCATCTTTTCCATTCCATCTGACCTTCACAACACTCGTTTGTGTTTTGATTCTCTCTCTCACCTTGGGCACTGTGACTGCCTTCCTCTGGCCTCCCCACATCTTACCTTGCTTTGCTTCAGTGAAATTCTGTCACAAAAATAATTTTTTTCCCCCAGCACTTGGACCATGGCATCACCTGGTTCCTCTTCATCATCAGCATTAAACTTAAAGCTTCTAGTCTGGACATTTAAGGTTCTACACAAATCTGCTCCAGCTTGTATGTCTAATCTCATTTCCTCTGACTTTTCCTCTCAAACCCATAGTTCGGCTCCAGACAAGTTTAATTGCGCTCTCCATCGGTTCTCACTCTCTCATTTGTGCTTATTTCCACCCTGCTCTGTTATGCCTGAAGCAATATCCTGCCTCAAATGCAGGAGTTGAACAACTTCTCTTCATTCGAATACCTTCTTGAAACATACATCATTCATGAGGCCTTTCAATGACATCACACTTAAGACTATGTGTGTGTAAAAACATATTCTGTCTGCCTACCAAAACTCTGTTACTCACACACACCAGATAAGTGAAACAACAAAGAACTGTCAACGTAAATTTCACGTATACTTGGTTCAAGGGCCATTCCATTTTATTCACCTCTAAATGATGATATGATGATGATGACAACAACACTACTTTGTACTTCTATAGCACCTGCAATCTGTGACTCTCAAAGCTTTTTGCATTCATTTAGCCTCAAAGCGCAACAATATGAGGTAGGTATCATCATTCTAGCTTTAAAGATGGGAGAAATCTGAGACACAGAAAGGTTATATGATTTGCCCATATTCACACAGCACAGTGCCAGTGAAGGGTGTTGTGTGCATAAGTGCAATGTGAAAAGTGATGAGGACTATAGGGAGCCTGCATTAATAAGAGAGTCCTTGTATGGCCAGTCATTAGAGCTTAATACTAGTGAAGGAACTGTGTAAGCCTAAGCACCTCATGTTCCACCCAGACATGTCTGCATTTTGATGGTGGGCATAGTGATATTTGCCTGTTATTTATATATTTCACAAAGGGGTTGTGAGGCTTAGCTGGTGGATGCTTTTAAAATCCTTCAAGATCCTTGGATGAAATGCACTGCAGAAGGGCTCAGTATTATCATCCTATTGATTTATTGCTGGAAATGTTTGGATATGCATGATGTTTTTCACAATATTAAAGAAATTAAAATAGAAATATTCAATGCTCTAGGTAGTTTCTGTTTAGTAAAGCAGGGAGTAAGCACCATTGTATTATGTAACTCAGTTTTAATGCTTTGAAATATAGGCCAATTTCACTTACTGTAAGTTGGTAGTGGAAAATCCTGTGGGGGTTCATTCCAAAGCAGCGTTGGTATTGTTACTGCTTCTTGGATGTAGCTCAAACACCTGAATATGGATTTTGGAGCCTTAACCAGTTTATAAAAATTCTGATTTTCAAAAGTGCTAAGCACTCAGCAGCTCCCACTGACTTCAAAAGGAGCTGCTGGGTGCTCAGCACTTTTGAAGATTGGGCCCACCTGTATTTAAATGCCTATTAGGATTTTAGGAACCTAACTATAGGTACCTGTTTTTTAATATCTTGACTTTGGTCTGAGTCTGGGCTATTAAATGTATGATACAAACTGGGTCTTGAGTACTTGATGAATTTGAACCAACTAGTAGAACATGAAATCAAGAGTCTTATTTTGTAAATTGGCAGTTTTTAGACTGCAGAGAATCCTGTGGCACCTTATAGACTAACAGACGTTTAGGAGCATGAGCTTTCGTGGGTGAATATCCACTTCGTCAGATGCAACTGTTTTTAAACTGTTAGGTTCTGGAAGTAATAGAGAGAGGTTGAAAAGAGGGTATGTTTCAACGTTTAAGCTGCTGTTATAATATTCTCACTCCAGCTACGTAAATAACTATCATTTTATGTGCCAACGTAAAAAGGATGCAGNGGCTAGGTCGGGATGGGGTATATATCTGGTGCCATAGCGGTGCTACTCCAGGGGCACCCAGCCGACCCACCGAGTGTGGCTAGGGTAAAAAGTCTTCCGACGAACGTGCACGCGGCGCGCGCACACCTAACTGGAATGGATATGAGCAATCACTCGAAGAACCACCTCTGTTCTAGATCACTGTTTTGAATACAGCCAGAAGGACTATGTGAACTATTTCCAACAAAATTAAAAAACTTTGGCCTTGCAAAAGAGCTATTGCATTCAGGGAGTTAGATCTCCATTTAGTAACTACATCACAATCAGAAGTAATTTTTTACATGTTCCCGTCTCATAAACTTTTTATTAACTTTAAGAGGAGCATGATTGGACCGGGAATGCTTTGAAAGGTCATGTTATTAATCCATTTCTGTACCCCACAAAAAGGTAAAACAAACCACAGCATTCTAATTGTGAGGTTTGGGGGTCTTTTTTGTTTTTTGTACAAATAAAAAAGTGCCATACTGCAGACAAAAAACCAATAGGTAAATACACATAACTTAAGCAAGTCAAACAAAAATTCTTCCAGCAAGGAAGAGAAATGCAGGGAAATGCCTTTCACTGGATATTCTACATCTGTTCTCTTCTATTTTGAATGTGCTTTTTACCAGTAATTATCTTTTCTTATCCATTGTCACTACAGTATACATTTCATAATTTGAATATCCATCTAGAAGAACACTCAATTTACATCATGATTATGTTCTTACTATCCGTGGTCTCACGATGACCTTCTATATAGCTATCTTTAACATCTGTTTCACAGTAAAAAGATAAAACTGTATTCTTCAACTAGCATCACAGGGCTGACCTCATACAAGCCAAATGTCCTCTGTTGCTATATTTCTTCAGTCCATTATCTCCTTCATTAATCACATTCCATCACCCCTTGACGCTGGGTGAGCGGCTTTATTTTCAGATTGAGTGTTACCCTTTCACATTACTAACAGGGTCTTAATCTAGTCTGATTTAAAGACCCAGTGTTCTTATTTGGAAACTTGAAACTGAAGCAGCACCTTTGATATTGAGGTTAGCAAAACTAATTTAAGAAAAACAAATTAAGACACTCAAAAAAGCTCTTAGAGAGAAATACAGTATATTTGCAAAGCATTATACAGGGTACTAGCCATGAGATTCTCAGTCATACCAATCATAGCTAAAACCCCAGGAACTTTCAAAAATGTATTCCTATCAATTGCTAAAAATCTGACATCTGTATGTGAAAGGATGTATTAATCTTCTAAATTCTAGGCCATCTGTTGAAGACGTTTTAGTCATAGTAAAACCTTATTCAAAGTGAGTTTAAACAGTGTTTAAACTGTTATTAAATATATACACAACACATATCCTGCAACAATAAAGTCAACAATAGCTGACACCTCAATCATACACCTCAACCAGATTGTAGATACTATATCTACTATATTATCAAATTGTGTTTGGGACTCCATGAACTCACAGGAAAAATATGGTTACAGTGGTTGTCAGTTTAAAGGCAACATTTATACAATCACCACACAACATTTTCTGAGATGTCACTGGTGGTAAATCTGTATAAATGTTGACTTTTAAGGACAACCACTATAATCATATTTCTAGACATTCTGAAAAGTGGTACTGCAGTGAAGTCAGGGTTCTCAGTGTAGGTTCAATTTTTTAAAAAGCGGAGTAATTAAAATCACAATTCCTACTCTTTGAAAATGTTTGCCATGTATTTGCATAGGTAGATAAAATATAATATAAATGCATCATATTTGCTGAATGATATGTGGTCTTTAGAAAAGATCATATCCGTCTGGGAAAATAATTTTTGTGATATTTCTTGATTTCAGATGCTGACTCAATTATTCCAGTTAAATATTTAGGGTCCATATGTGCATTCAACCTTGAAATCATGTGTCTAAAGTTTAGCCTGGACACAGGAAGCAATTCTCAAAACTAAGTTGTAGGTTACATGGGAACCCTATTTTTCTATTAAAAATAAAGTAGTAATCAGCAAATATATCAAATACCAAGGATACAACTCTGTTATTTAGTATTTGTGGAGAGCCAACCTTCTGCCTAGCACAAACTGGTAAGAAAAATATTAATTTTCAAGGAAAGACTAATGATATGAGCATGAAAAGATTAGATGAGCGAGGGCCCAACATTTGTAATTGTCTTGCAGCCTCCTGTTTATCATTTTTCTCATTCAGGAACATAATATTGTACAAATGACAGATCAATGGAAATGAATGCTTTTGTCCTGATATTAGGGTGTGTATGTACTGTATTTTGTTAAGGATTCAGCTCTTTGAAAAATGCATCACATACCATGAAATAATGAAAACAAGGGACATTTTAGTAAATTTCAACACAAACTATTGAGAGAATATTGTTTGGGTACACTGCAAAAAGAACAGGAGACACTTGTTATGGATTTTAATCATGTCTGGGACTACCCAGCAGATAAAATGTACAGTACAGGTAAATCCATGTTTATTCAAATCAATTCTCTGGGGCTTCCACCAGCCCCCCTCTGTTTCCATCCAGGTCCGCCAGCCAACCCATGGCTTGGACCTTACCATCCACCATCCTCGTAAGGGTTTAAGGTAGGCTATGAGAATGGGGGGGTTGGCTCTCTGCCATACCAATCAGAGGAGTCCCCAACCCCCTCCCCCATTCTGTTCCTTTATCCAGTACCTCCTTTTAAGTCCTTTACCAGGCCATTTATCTGGTCACTGGCTGCCTTCCCTATGGAGTACCTTCACTGGACATCCACCCAACCTTACAAAATAAGCTACGACATATAGCCTACCACCTTTTCTTCTCACCATAAAAGGTCCTCCCTCACACCCGCTGTGGGGAAGTCGAAAAAATCACACTCCACCGAAGCCAATTCAAATGGTGCATGAAAAATTCCTTCACAGCCTCCCTTTAAAAGGAGCGACTAGTGTAATGCCCACAGCAGGTCCTAACCCATCCTGCCATTTGCCTCCACTAGGGGAGGGAGGGTGGGTGCTGGCTTACTCGCTGTGTGGAACAAAGAGACTTTCCCCACCCAGGTTTCATTCCTTTATGCCCTTTTGACCTCACATTCCTGGTGTGTTTGTGTGTGTGTGTGGGGGGAGGTACGGGGGAGAGGGAGATGAGTCACTGCTGCAAAGCTGACCACCAAGCACCATTTTTACAGCAGTTTCTGACCTCCTCCCTCTCCCCCCACCATAAAGCAGGGCTGTCCTCTTCAGACAAACTCTGCCTCACCTTAGTTGTGGTGCAGTCATTTTGTGCAACTCCCTGAGTTAGTAGAAGGGTTGAGACAGATCACCTAAAATGCTTACTCCTTTTGTCATGTGCTATGTTAATCTTTCTATTTTAATTATCTTTTAGATAAAAAGATGCTCAGTGATTTTTAAAACTCTTGAGTCATTATCTGCAAGGAATCATAAATACCTAACAGAAGCATGTGTTAACCTTAGCTTTTATGTATTTTGAATACAGAGCAGGAATCATAACCTTCACAAACAATATACATACTGCGTATGCCTTTGGCTCACCCCCGTTCACACCATCAAAGAAGGGAAAACTAACAAGGCAACTAAACTAAGGAGTTAAGACATGGTGAAATTTTCTCACTATGAGAAAAAGCGGTGATCACTGTGGAATTTACAGTATGCAAAAGGCTTGCTCACTGTATCGTGTTCCCCCCCATCTACTATTTGGCTAGGATTTTTTCCTAGGATTACAGTTGGTATCGTGAATGGTCAAACTCAGATTTTTGAGTACCAAGCATTTTATGTTACCTACAAGTATTTTAGTGAAACTCACGTGGAGCTGGGCAATTTCAATATTTCAGTTCCACTCTATTTCTATTCCCTAGTTCCGACTGCAGGCTCAGTGTATTCAGCAGGTTGTATGGCAGCAGATGAAACAGATGTTTAGACCATACTGGAAAGGAACGGCATGCTACATTAGGACCTGTATATTCCTCTTGACATCTGGATGCTGCTGGGTCACAAAGCCTGCCTTAGGCCAGGATGCTGTAGGAGCCTTGTGGCAGTGAGCATAGGGTCTTAGCTGCTCTTTAAGCGATTAGTGCAGTGAAGCAGCAATAATGCTGAATTATCGCTTGGTTGCTTTCTTCCAAGGAATCTTAGGACAAAAGGATAGTCAAGGAGGAGTATTTACAGTAGACTCATGCTCACAGAGACAGGACTAATTACCATGTGTTAAAAAGCTTTCTTTCAAATAATGTAATATTCAAATAGCTATGGATACTTTAGTCAACTTTGTACAAAGCAGTAAACAAATAGCTTCCAGAAAAACCTGCTTTTCTCATTTAAAATCATTAGGATGAAAAAGATAATTTCAGCTACTTTCCAATTTCATGGTATAGTCAAATTGTATGTAACAGACAACAAAATATGACTGATGACATGAAATAATGTTTCATGCCTTCCAGAGACAAAAATGTAAACTTCTAATAGCTGCAGGGAAGAATATTAGATATGGAAGCTATCTGACTTATACATTGATTCTTTATAGTTTCACTTTATCAAGTTGAAGATTTGCGCTGCATGTGCTCCTAGAACCTAAACTGTCTGCTGCAGCACTTTCCTATTTGATGTGTGTTATTTAAACACAATAGGCATGGTGTATGGCATGGAAATAGATGTGTTTAATGTTTTGTGGTTAGTAACTGCCAGAGAAAATAGCATTCTCATGGTCTTTCTTCTTATATCATTTTCATTGTTAAGACTATTTAAAGCAGGGCCCATAAACAGAGTACAACTTTTTGTAGCGGATCAGGTAATGTATTGAAGAACTATTTGTTGCTCTCATTTAACCTCTAGTATTGTAAGGGGGTCATATTTAATTAATAGTGGCTAAAGGCTTGACCTGAGGGGCAACGAAAAGTGGTCAAGCTGCATTTTCAGAGCCAGGCTGTAATCTGTTGGGAGAGGAAAAAAATAAATTAGAAAGTACCATTTACTGAAATTCTTTCTAACTAAGCTGTATTTCAATAGGCCATTTAATGCTTAGATGGACAAAGGTATTACTTCAGTCATTGAATTGTATCAAACCCTTTCTCAGAGGCCCAGTTTAAAAACTCTACAGGAAAAGTGGCTTAGCATCATATTCTCGGCAGAGCAACATTCAGTCTGTTTGAAAAAAAATGAGTGAAATGAGGTGAGACACAGCCGCAAGTCAGTGAGGTTTTTTTACTTCACCCTCCCGTCAGTGGCTTCACAAGGGAATTGCTCCTCAGAGTCTAAGAGCTCCATAATCAGAGCAGAAAGGCTCTTTTCCTAGCTGTTATTTTGTTCCCCTGGTCAGCTTTTGGCCTCCCCTTCGTTCTTTCCTGACATGGCAGAAATGTAGTTTTTTCTCTAGGGACCTTAGGGACAGTACCTACATTTTACAAGGTTAGATCTTTGACTCAGTCACATCAGAAGAAAAGGGAAATCTGATTTAAATATCACAGACTTGGGCGCTGGTGACTTGAATAGTTATTCTCTTTCAGTAGAATCAACATTATTTATACTCTCGAGTGGTAGGAGAGCACTAATTGTGCTGTTTGAACTTTGGCTGTTTTAAATTTTATGTATACATTTAAATTCGTATTTTGCAGGAAGTAAACGTTTGTTTTGCAATTTTGATGCTGTTTCATTAAATATATCATGCAGCCTTATAAGGTGATGGGATTACATACCCTGGAAATTTGTTGAGGTGTAGTAAAGCTAATAAACCAACTGTTTTACTTTTCTAAGGGGAAACAAATACAGTGTTAAGGAGGCAACTGCCAGGTGCCTAGTTGTTTTGATCATCTTAGCCAGTGGCAGCTACTGATAGTTTATATGAGCGCTAAGTATGCTTTCTTGGCTTTGCCCTCAGTTTTACCGTAAACTGGGTTGTGAACAGGCAGTTTCTAAGAGATTGTATTTAATTGTCATAATTTAATCAGTCCAAAGTCATTTGGTACTTAAGGGGTATAAGTCCCAGAAATGATGCTCAAATGAGAGCTCTCTGTACTTATGCATGTAGGGCAGTTTCTGCAGCATTCCTTCAAAGCAGGAAGAGGTCAAAAGAATAAGATGTGTAGTAGAAAACCAAACAAAACGGAAATGATCTTAAGAGCACCTTAATGCATGTATGCCTGGAGGCAAATTCAGCTCTCAGTTACACTGCTGCAATTACATTTGAATTCAGTGGAGTTACTCCAAATTTACACCAGTGTAAGCAGAGTGGGCTTTGGGCTTTGGTGCCTATGCTCTGCCATGCCATGGTGATGAGCACAGGGACATACAGTCAGAAGTTAATTGGTACTTAAATAAATGGATATTATTGCAGAATGCCTACTTGTGTTTCACTCCACATTATATTCCATCACAGCAGCTGTAGCTTTTGGACAGAACTATATTTGCTGTAACTGCCTTAATTTAAATACAAGGAATGTTAATACCATTTAAAGAAAAATTAGTCAAATGCTAATTTGATCTTTAGTTTACATTTCCATTACACTAAACTTCAAAATTGATGTGCTGTAGCCGGCATTATTAATTAAGGCTCTTTCAGCAGAATACATACTGTGACAAATAAAACCATACATATATATTGCAATGATATAAAATATATGAATCACAGTATTCAAGAATGAATCAAAGACAAAGAATTATATCATTTATTCAGAATGCCTGGCAATGTGATAATCTAGTCCACTAATATTTGCATCAGGCCCCATTATATTACTGTTCTCTGAACAAGTAGCAATAGTCTATTTCTTCCAAAAGCTGAGGGAAGAAATCAAAAACCATAAAGAATAGATAGGGTGCAGCTAATTATTAATGCTTTGCAATTATGCCCCTTTCCGGAATAATAAAATTTTCCCCAGTAGAGGTCAGGATCTTTGTCTCAGACTTATTTAACAGATCCTTTTAAACATCTGTCCAGCAGACTGCGGACTTTATTAGCAGACAAGAGATCCAACAGAGTTTGAGCCTGCTGAGTCCTTCTTCATCTTCACAGCTGTGGATTAACTCAGACTTTCCAGAAGAGGACAACCATATGGGATAATTGGTGTCACTGGGTAGCTAAAAAAAAATATGAAGAAACAAATGTCGTCCAAACACAATTCAGTGTCTTTCTGGTCACAATTACCAGTCTGTTTAAGAAATAAGAGAGGCAGCATTACACTAAAAAAGGAAAGTCTATTCATATCTGTGTGGGAACCTAATCAGGCTCTTGTTTCCAATGACGATGGCTCCACAGTTGCACCGGGTCTGCGACAAGAATGCTCCTTTTGTGTGCCGATAATGTGGAAGTGATAAAATTTCCTATAAGAGACTTATGTGTTTACATCATGAGATGTGTTATTTGACAAAATGCTTTGTTCTCTGCATATTTTCCATGCAGAGTTTCATGCTGAGTTGTTTTGCTGGAAAGCTTTGATTAGCTAGAATTAGTTGCTGAAGTAAAATAGACACTTTTGTTTTATGAGTCCTCTTGCTGAGCTGTAAATTATAGTAAAATATATAAGGAGTGACAGAAAGAAGTGCTGATTTGAACCTTTGACCGGTGATAGGCATAAAAACATAAGATAACTCCTTGAAAGGACTACAAAGAGACATAAATATTCCATGGTCCACTTAAAGTCAGGTCCTTTTAACAAAGTAAAGCTGTTATTTTACATCAGAGGCCATTGACTCTGCAGTATTAGAACAACAGAAACTACAATATCTAAAATATTTACACTTTTTGTTTTAATTTAATACAGGTTGACCATTGTCCACAGCAGGGGTTTATAAGCTATGAGGGTAATTTTTGTTCACAGTAGTAAAGGGAATGTAGTCGGTAAAAGAAGCTAGTGGACTGGTACTGAGGTCTAAGTACATGTTGCATTGCAGCTTGATGGAAATAGTAAATCAGATGTACATGTTCTCCTAAGAAGCCATGCACTGAATAACATTGAGAACCATAGGAGAGTGTTCCTGTGCCATATGCTGAATAGCTGTCACAAAGATTAAAATGCACCGACCCTACTGATAGCTATAGAAAAGAAAGAAAAGTGCATCAATATGAATAACTAGTATTCATTAACCTCTTAATCCAATAGATGGCAGTTTTTCCAAGTGAGACTTCAGTAAACTGTTGTGTTCAGAGAAGGTGCATAAATGGAAACAGAGAGGAAAAAAGAAGTCCTCAGACTCCATCCATGAACATGAAATGTGTCATTTGTATTCTCACAAAGGCAGTTAGTTTGTTTGCAAATGGCAGGCTGTAATAAATTTGCAAGCACATTAGCCAGAAAACTCATTAATAATCAGTGCAACAGCCTTTGTTATGATGACATTAGTCACAATAACTCATTGGCTGTCGGCTTGTGTTTCACCTAAAGGTCTTTTTTCAAAGGTGTTTGGCGCAGTACTGTAAGAAGTGGGATAGCAGTAAGTTATACACCTATACCATGCAAACGCTTTGTGCAGTGCTGGATCTGTAAAACCAGAATGGTCCAATCTCTCAGTCCACACTGTAGGTAGGGTTAACTCCCCACAAAAACAGTAAACCGAACAAAATCAAGGAAATATTTTTAAAGGAAGCATATGGCTGTGATATATAAAATTGATATGCTGTAGACAAATTCAACCTTTGAAGTATGCTCTTAGCTATTGTTTTAACATTTATCCTTGAAAAACTTTTTCATAATTGCAACTCCACCTTTCTATGTATGTGCTGCAATCAGTGCCACTTCAGTTATACACCTAATTAAAGTCAAATACTCATTAGTTACTATATATAATAAGCATATGAGTTAAATTGAAGTCCTATACTTGTTGGTATTTATATTTTAAAATTGTATTTCATTGAAGCCACAGCCAAATTTTTAGGGTTCAGTGGGATTTTCTGAGCTAAATATAATAAATAATATGTTAATGAACTGAAATGTTGTTCATTTACATCCCTTGTGCGTTTATAAGAGTACAAATAGTGTGGGCCACATTCTGCTCTCACTTACACCTGTACAACCATATTCAACTTCTTATATAAACACACACATTTATAGTATCTACAGTTCTAATAGGTAACATCTGTGCAAATGGACTATAAAATGAAATAAAACATGTACTTTTAAAATAAAACATATTTCTCTATTTCTTTTTAGGGGATGTTTTCACACAAAAATGCTTTGCTTTTTCCAGGCTGAGATTTTTTAATCAAATAATCAATTTAAACAATTGTACGTGCACCTTTCCTCCTCCTTTTCTATGGAAGGAAGTCACAGGCCCAGATGCAGAGCTGTGGAAGATATTTTTCTAACGACAGCACCTGATTCCCTGGCAGACTCTACAGGCAGTAGCATAGGAGCTTTAGAGTTGCCTCTGGGTTGGTCGCATGGTTATGTGCTAATGAGTTTCTTGGGCTGGCTTGTATCTCTGGATGCCGTTTTCCTTTAACTCACCTTTGACTCTAAGGACTCTGTATTTTAGTTTATGTGGGGAAGAAACACTATGCAAATCTCTCTAGATAAAGGCAGCTTGTTAAAAACAAACAAGTAAAATAACCTTGTGATAGTCTTTGTTTATATAGCTAACCTCATTGCCGTTTCTCATTAATTATAGTATTACTGTAGCGCTGAGAGGTCCCAGCTGAGGTCAGTGCCCCATTGTGCAAGGCACTGTACATACCCAAAGTAAGAGACATTCCTGACCCAAAGACCCTACCAATCTAAATTAAAAAGGCAGAGAAAGATAGGAGAAAGGAAGTATTATTATTTCTATTTTACAGAGTTATCCCTATTTTACTGAGAAGGATGATGAGTGACCTTTTTTAGTTGTGGGACTTAGAGTCCTAAGTGCCCAAGACACTTTTGAAAATCAGACTTTGGCTTCTAAGTCACTTAGATGCTTTTGAAAAGCTTACCTTAAGTGAATTGCCCAAGGTTACACAGGAAGTCGGTGGCTGAACTGGGAAATTGACCTAATCCAATGATTAAAGCACAATACAATTTTTCCTTCCAATAGAAAGAATAGTCTTTGGAGCAGGGATTCTGTCTTTCATTGTGTCTGTACAAGACCTAGTACCTGGAACAACCACAGCCAGAATAAATAATAATAGAAAAATGAGTCCATCAGAGATTTTTTTTTATTATTATTATTATTTTTTTTGCTGAACAGTGCACTGGTATTGTATTGAAGAAGCTGCTGTTTTAGATAGGCTTTGTAACTTCTGTTTTTGTGATTAGAGAGTTATTATACTATGAATGTATAGTGTACATCCTGTATTAAAATTCTGGAGTTATAGCTACGCAACACTGCCAGCTAAATGCACTATATAAGAAAAAACAACCACATCAAGTGCCATAATGCATTTGCAGTCATCCCTATAGAATTTTTTCCTTCTGAAACTGAATTACTCATTGTCTCAAAGGCTGAGCCTTCATCTCTGTAAATAAGATATTACAGCATTGCGCAGTTTATTTAGAACTCTGACAAATAAGGTTCCTCAATTGAGTCTCAATAGTTTTATTGTTTTAAACTGTAGCAAACATATTCCTTGTGGATATATAATAGGATTTACGGTTTTATTAAGAGAAGACATTAAAGCTAAGCAGCAAGCTTAGAATGTCTTATTTGTGTTCAGACCCCAAAATACTTCCCACACCTTAGGAGACATTGCACTGTACAAATACAGAGGAAGATTTTGTGAATCTTCTTGTACAAGAGAGTAGAAGCCAACATGTTTTTAGAAACACTTCTTCCTTCTTTCCCACGCATCCAGCTGAATCCAAATATTTCTCAAATCCATCTTTTCCATTCCATCTGACCTTCACAACACTCGTTTGTGTTTTGATTCTCTCTCTCACCTTGGGCACTGTGACTGCCTTCCTCTGGCCTCCCCACATCTTACCTTGCTTTGCTTCAGTGAAATTCTGTCACAAAAATAATTTTTTTCCCCCAGCACTTGGACCATGGCATCACCTGGTTCCTCTTCATCATCAGCATTAAACTTAAAGCTTCTAGTCTGGACATTTAAGGTTCTACACAAATCTGCTCCAGCTTGTATGTCTAATCTCATTTCCTCTGACTTTTCCTCTCAAACCCATAGTTCGGCTCCAGACAAGTTTAATTGCGCTCTCCATCGGTTCTCACTCTCTCATTTGTGCTTATTTCCACCCTGCTCTGTTATGCCTGAAGCAATATCCTGCCTCAAATGCAGGAGTTGAACAACTTCTCTTCATTCGAATACCTTCTTGAAACATACATCATTCATGAGGCCTTTCAATGACATCACACTTAAGACTATGTGTGTGTAAAAACATATTCTGTCTGCCTACCAAAACTCTGTTACTCACACACACCAGATAAGTGAAACAACAAAGAACTGTCAACGTAAATTTCACGTATACTTGGTTCAAGGGCCATTCCATTTTATTCACCTCTAAATGATGATATGATGATGATGACAACAACACTACTTTGTACTTCTATAGCACCTGCAATCTGTGACTCTCAAAGCTTTTTGCATTCATTTAGCCTCAAAGCGCAACAATATGAGGTAGGTATCATCATTCTAGCTTTAAAGATGGGAGAAATCTGAGACACAGAAAGGTTATATGATTTGCCCATATTCACACAGCACAGTGCCAGTGAAGGGTGTTGTGTGCATAAGTGCAATGTGAAAAGTGATGAGGACTATAGGGAGCCTGCATTAATAAGAGAGTCCTTGTATGGCCAGTCATTAGAGCTTAATACTAGTGAAGGAACTGTGTAAGCCTAAGCACCTCATGTTCCACCCAGACATGTCTGCATTTTGATGGTGGGCATAGTGATATTTGCCTGTTATTTATATATTTCACAAAGGGGTTGTGAGGCTTAGCTGGTGGATGCTTTTAAAATCCTTCAAGATCCTTGGATGAAATGCACTGCAGAAGGGCTCAGTATTATCATCCTATTGATTTATTGCTGGAAATGTTTGGATATGCATGATGTTTTTCACAATATTAAAGAAATTAAAATAGAAATATTCAATGCTCTAGGTAGTTTCTGTTTAGTAAAGCAGGGAGTAAGCACCATTGTATTATGTAACTCAGTTTTAATGCTTTGAAATATAGGCCAATTTCACTTACTGTAAGTTGGTAGTGGAAAATCCTGTGGGGGTTCATTCCAAAGCAGCGTTGGTATTGTTACTGCTTCTTGGATGTAGCTCAAACACCTGAATATGGATTTTGGAGCCTTAACCAGTTTATAAAAATTCTGATTTTCAAAAGTGCTAAGCACTCAGCAGCTCCCACTGACTTCAAAAGGAGCTGCTGGGTGCTCAGCACTTTTGAAGATTGGGCCCACCTGTATTTAAATGCCTATTAGGATTTTAGGAACCTAACTATAGGTACCTGTTTTTTAATATCTTGACTTTGGTCTGAGTCTGGGCTATTAAATGTATGATACAAACTGGGTCTTGAGTACTTGATGAATTTGAACCAACTAGTAGAACATGAAATCAAGAGTCTTATTTTGTAAATTGGCAGTTTTTAGACTGCAGAGAATCCTGTGGCACCTTATAGACTAACAGACGTTTAGGAGCATGAGCTTTCGTGGGTGAATATCCACTTCGTCAGATGCAACTGTTTTTAAACTGTTAGGTTCTGGAAGTAATAGAGAGAGGTTGAAAAGAGGGTATGTTTCAACGTTTAAGCTGCTGTTATAATATTCTCACTCCAGCTACGTAAATAACTATCATTTTATGTGCCAACGTAAAAAGGATGCAGTAATATTTAGAGCTGCTTTAAATTTATAAGTAACAGGACTGAAAAGAATTGCTGTGACTCATTAGTTACTGCGGTGGCTGACTAATACATCTTAAAATTCATGATTTTGGGGTAGGTTAATAAATTTTTATAGTCATTAGTCAATAGCTAACAAGTTAGCATTTCAATGGAAAGATTTCTATAGAAACTTTCACTCCAGAACATAAAAATCTAACAGCCTACATTCATTTTCCCTTCACAATTTTTTTCTTGAAGTTGCTTATAAAATCTGCATTGCCTGATCTACTCTATGTACTCTCCTAGATTGCCATTTAAGGCCATATTTTCAAAGGTGAATGTACAATTATGTTTGCAAAAAGATTTGCACCAACAGATCTATTATTTGCATATATTAATTCAGATTGCCTAATCCCTCAGACATGCAGGTATTTATGTGTAGTTACCCAACTCTTCTGCCCAAATGACAATTTTGCAGGCACCAGGGTGAATTTTTGTTCTGCCTCTGCCTCTATTTCTGGAAAAATCTTGAACTTGCGTGTACCAAACCAAAAAGTTCATATATACAGTGTATTTTTATTTTTGTTATGCTTAGGACAAGTTTATAACACTGACAAGCAAAACAATTCCAGACATATGACTTAGCACCACAAAACTCTCAATACAGTGTTACAGTATGAAGGCAACTTTATTAAACTTTTAACATTAGCATACCTCCACTCAAGCAATTTCCCATACACTCACCTAGTGGGCCATAGTCCTTGTTACTATCTTTGCTCATTCTTGAAGACTTGGGGTAATTCAGTGTCCAATCCCCGTTGAGCAGCTGCTAAACTACAAATTACAAATTAGTCCTCTGCTCACTAGAAAATCAGGCTTGCTTCTGTATACTGCAGAGACTTGAGATATTAGATCAAGACTTCTACTGCAAGGACTTCTGCCCCGCCCTTAAGATGCAACAAATACATCTCTATCAATGATTGTCTACTGGGCTACAAACTGAAAGTGCTGCAATATCATTGTTTACCCTGCTGCATTCACCCTGTATGAAAGTCTCTGTTGATGTGAGGAGAGTAACTTTCATCCAGCCTTCTCACCCTTGCAACATGCTCGAGAGGAAGGCAACCCCATCCCCCAAACCTTTGGTGTTAAAGTCAGTGGGCAACTGGAGGAAAATTCCTTGCCAGACCTTGAAATTGCAATACCCAATGTAGAACTTCTAGGCTACTTTAAGCAGAATCTGGATGAGCCATCTTTTGGCTCTGAAGTATGCTGTCTGTATTGCCATTGTAGATATGAATGCTCTTGTGGCTAACTCACAGTGTGGACAACTCTGTTGTTCTACACAATGTATGTAGTAGACAGAGAAAAGCATAAACTCCAAACATCCCTGTCACAATCAGCTTGTTCCTAAAGATGTATTTTTGTTTGTTCTGTCATCAGTTCCTCTATACAGTATCTAATTTATCCTGAGCTGAAAATGTTCAGGCTTCAAGAAGTTTGAAAATTTGCCTTTTTACCATCAAACAGTAATGCAGTCTATTAAACTAACAAAGAATGACCCTGTAAGCCCGCCGGTTCGGGCCTCGTCCCCCTCAGGTGTGGCGGGGAGCCAGGGCGCCTCCTTCTAGGCAGCGGGATGGGTTCCACGCCGGTCCTGTACTTGAGGGTCAAGCAAATAAGGTCTATGGGCCCTGGCCCTTAGGCAGGGGCGGGGCAACAAACAGTTCAGGCTCAGCTCCTGGTCACAGGGCTGAGCAAACAAAGTCCAAAGGCCTGGCCCTTAGGCAGGGCGAGGCACCAAACAGTTCAGGCTCTGGCCCTTTGGGGCAGGGCAGAGTGGTAACAAAGTCTAGAGCCCTGGCCTCAGGCAGGCGGGCACAAACAGTTCAGGCTCTGGCCCTCTGGGCAGGGCAGAGCAATAACAAAGTCTAGAGGCCCTGGCCCTGAAGCAGGGCGGGCACCAAACAGTTCAGGCTCTGGCCCTCTGAGGCAGGGCAGAGCGATAGCAAAGTCTAGGCCCTGGCCCTTAGGCAGGGCGGGCACCAAACAAACCATAGCACAGCTCAGGGTTCTGGTGAAGGGGGAATTCTGCCACCCGGTTATGGTGGCAGGGGGAACACAGGCCCACCCACTCCTCTGCGTTCCAGCCCGGGGCCCTGGTAGCGCGGTCGCCGCTAAGGCGGTCAGTGGGATCCGGACCGAAACACACTGACAGGGTGATCAGTAGGGCTCCCAACCAAAACACATGGACAGGGTGGTCAGTGGGATCCTGGCCGATACACACGGCCATAGGCTCGGGGCCTTCTGCGGCCTGACTGTCGTCAGCCGCCCCCGGCTACTTCCAACCTCCCTCCCCTGGTACCTGTCTCCTGTCGGCGCAGTCCGGTGGGTCCCAGACCATAGGTTCCTCGGAGAACTGGGGAGAGCAGGCTCTGGCGGCTCTCCGGCCAGCGGGCACAGGGTAGTTCAGGCTAAGGGTCCTCAGGATACCCGGCACGGGGCAGGTTCCGGCCAGCGCTCCTCTGGATAGTGAGCACAAGGCAAGCTGGGCCAAGCGGGAGCTCGGGCCTCCACGTCTGTACTCTTCGGCGTCCTGGGCTCAACTGAGCTCTGTGCCCTGGCTTTTACACTTCCTGTCCCGCCCCTTGACTTCCGGGGGGCGGGAACAGGCGGTACTGGCTCTGCCCACGGAGGTGCCTGCTCTGGCTCTTCCCCCTCAGGTGCGGCAGGGAGCCAGGGCGCCTCCTTACAGACCCTAAGAACATGATGTTAGTTTATATGCCATTGCCAAGGGGAGCTGATAAGATCCCAGCAGTAGAGCAGAACATTTACTACTGTATACAATTCTTCATTTTCATTAATCAGTGCAGAACAGAAAACTGGGAAATTAGAGTGCTAGCAGAGGAAAAAATTCAATCTTCAACCTAAATATTTAAATGTATCTGATTTCAGAAGGCTCCTCTCTTGTCCATGTGGAGACTGTGCCTGGCATTTTGAAGGGATGGGATGTAGTGGAAGCTTAGGGAAACAAACAAACAAAAGAGTCCATTTTTCATTAAGCACCCAGAGTTCTGACTCTGACCCTTCTATATGCATTTGTCTAGCCACTGAGTCATTGAGCGCATAGTATTGTGTAACTTTCATTTCTTTAGAGGCTTGTTATATTAGAAAAATTGTTCCAAAGAAAGCAACAATTATGACATAAGCACATCTGGCTCTTGCAAATTATTCTTTATTAAGCTTTCATTTAATTACATGTGCTGAAAGGTCTGCTTTTGATTACTGTAATTTTTTTTATTTGTCCATCTGAATGATAGTAATGTTGGAAATTACACACAAACCACCTGTTTTTTTTCACTAATAAGGCAAAGTTTATATAGATTTATATGTGGAAGAGGGATTAGGATCCTCCCTGTTTATGGCAGAAGGATTATTGCTACTGCTAATTCAAGGTGAGGGATTAAAGGTGGTCATTAGAAGGAAACTAAAACCTGTTTGTTTTTGGTTCAGTAAACACTTTATAATGCTAGGAATGTTTGACTTTAATGCCCATCTTTTTCACTTAAACTTCTGAAAAGTGGAGGAAGTTGTGTGTAAATTCTATGATAATATATAAGGGTGTATTTGTGTCCTCATCTTTATGAGCAGGGATTTACACCCCTACTTCTCATGGGTGTTAATTGGAGTTAGACTGCATCAGGCTGGAAATATAACCTATTGCCCATTCTACCATTAAACAATATCAAGAGAAAACATGGGAGTGCTTTTCAGTAGCACACTAATCCCAACTTCAATTCCCAATATAATTCTGCTGTTGATGGAGAGTTGCTATGCAGCTATGTAAAGATTTAACTGTTTCATATTTTTCATGGGGGTTGGTATATTTTTTTTGTCAGTAAACAGGCTTACAACATTGTCATGATTGTTTACTTACGTGGGCACAATATTTATCTGTCTGCCCTTTACCATGATAATTGTTGACAATGGATTAATAACTTATATATATATGTCTGTCTAATACAAATAGTTACTTGCCCTGGGTGAGAATTTTGCAAATCTATTCATTTTTTTAAAGTATCAAGCAGGAAAACCTCAAATAAGAAAGTGCTGAAAAAGAGAAGCAGCAGCAGGGCGACAGAATTATGGACGTTTATCACATGTCTGTCTTAGGACCGTTGCAGGCAATATACTATACTTGTTTCTTGTCTTGCAGCAACTCTATGCAGCTCAGCTGGCCAACATGCAGGTTTCTCCTGGAGCCAAGATGCCTGCTACTCCCCAGGCACCGAACACGACAGGGGCACTCTCACCCACCAGGATGAAAAACGAAAAGCGAGGGACCAGCCCTATAACTCAAGTGAAGGTATTTTTCGATGGAAAAAAAATTTAGTGTTTGAAAGAGGTGGTGCGATTAGCAGCGCGACACCGTCCACATATTTATTTTAATAGTAGGAAGTCCAACCATATGAAAGCTCATTCCCAAATGAAATACTCCTCTTCAGTGGTATGCTGTCAGCATGGAGAATGGAAAAGCAGGTGTTCACTCCTTGGAAACAAGAATATTAGGCATTCCCCTTCATCTCTATATCTAGTACTGAAAATTCATCCCTAAAATTCAGTATCTTCAGGAATTCAGTTTTTAATTTGATAATGTGTATAAATAGCATCTATTTTATTACGTGATTTCAAATAAAACACAAAATGCAACCTATGCCTCAGAAAGCTGGTGCTGACTTACATTGTGAGGGCCAGAGGGACCATAGCCCTTCTAATTATTTCACAAATCCCAGGCTGCGCCTTTTACACAACTTTGGAAAAAGCCTCACATAAAAATAAAATGTAAATCAGGGCTTCAGGGAGAAAAACTGTGTCACTGCAGATTGATTTGCCTCTTGTTGATTTCACACAGCTGCCAACGACGAGGCTGCTCCTTGTCGGGTTTGCGCCATTGCTGAATGCTTGTGCCTGCTTATTTTCAGTTGCTTGGAACAAGGCAGCTACAACGTGGCACTTGGCAGCAGCTTGAAATGAACATGATGCACCCCTCCAACTTTGTGCTGCAGCTGGTACCTGTGGGTGGTACCAAGTTGCCTTTATTGCCATGTTTTGCTGTGGTTGTATTGGATTTCACGATGCCAGACAGGTTGGGAAACAAATTGCTTCAAACTACAAAACTCTTAGTTTGTGGGGAAATGTTTGGACATGCTATTGATTTGAACAGTTAGCACAACAAATATAAAGACATTAAACTGAGCTATGGAAGACACACACTGGTTTTCCACAAGAAAAAAACAACAACATTCTTTGAGAATAACAAAAAATATCCTATAGACCCACAATCGTGTCTCAAATCATGGTGGGAAGATTCTACTCATTTGGAGTGAGAATTTTATTTTATTTTATTTTTTTGACAGGTGAGTAAAAATTCATTATCATCAATCATCATGGTAAAGTGTGGGCGAGTAGATATTTCTGCCTGGGCTGATAAATTTCCCCTACACTTTTGTGCTATGTTGAGAGTACTAATAAATAAAAAGCTATTCCATTATGGACAGATCCAGCATTTGTTTAGCAAAGCATTCACTTTACTTAACTGTGGATACATATAGTCTAATATTTTACCTCTCAGAATGCAGTTCTGTGCTTCAGAGCTGTTAGTGAGATTTACCACATACGTTGAGTTTCCAGAGGTTGATGCAGAAGCAGCCAAAAGTAGAGGCAAAATGTTTAAGCAAAGTTGCTGTAGTATAGTGATACCAAACACCAGTTATTTAGGGGATTGAGTATATGCTATTGAATACATTAATGTGAAAAAGTAATTTTATAAGTGAATGAGCCAAATGGATCTACACCAAACCAAACTGTTACTGGATGAGCAAAATTTTCCCTGGTTAAATTTAAACACATATCTGCTTGAACTAAGGCCAATACCATTCCAGCTTCATTGGCCAGCTGAATTCTATTACTGACTTGACCACATGCAAATTCTTGGGGGTTTCCCTGCATAATTCTACTTGAATTGACTGCAGTATATGTTAATACAAATGTTTTTATACTTATTGTATTGAAAATATTAGAGACCAGTTACGAGTTTTTCATGTAGAGAAGCATGACAGGTTATCATAAAATAAAATTAATTAATCATATAAAAACACTCCAATAAAGTAGTACTAGAGTGCTCTCTTTGAGAATTCTGTTACCCATACAGTACACAGCAGTTTTAATTGTCATACATTTCTTAAAAAAAAACATACATTTTTTCTTTGTGGTTAGCTGTCTGTTGGTACAATATACACGCACTGGTATTTAATAGAGCTAATATAGTTATTTTATAGGAGTCAAAGTTTTCAAGAAATTAATGTTGGGATTTCACATCAGCGTGCAGAATGTTGGGATTTCACATCAGTTTCCCACCTTACAGCTATTTCATATCAAGGATGAAGTCCGATATGGAGGAACAAACAAAAAGGTCATTGAGTCGTTCAAAAGCAATGAATTTTTATTTGTCACAGGATAGTTACTACTGGTCACAAAGTTATTTGAGCAGTATAGGCTTTTGTGTGCGCATGGTCATAATCCTACATTCTGCAAGCAGCTTAGCCCAGGATGAGCCCTGGGTCCACATAAAACCCTGTTGAAGTCACCAGGGCTCTGCAGGGTTACATAGCTTGCTGTATCATGGCCACAAAGAATATGAACCTACTAAGGCCCTTACCCTGCAGTTGGATCTGCACAGGCAACCCCCTACATTCCTGCAGAGTTCCACTGGCTTCAGTCGGGCTCTCCATGGGTACGTGTTTCTGCCTGCATTGCAAACTCAGGGACTGTGTTTGAAATTAGCAACTAATATAGGGGAGAAAATATATCCTGCAGATTTTACAGAAATCGTATTAACCTTGGAGATGTTAAGGTGTTATAAATAAGCACCTATTTGTTATGCTGGCATATTGAATGTGTTATATACGAGTAGATATACTTTGCTGAATCACTTCTTGCTAGTAAGGAAAATGGGGAAAAGGAGATAAAACAGTGTATTATTGTATTCTGTCATAGATTTCTAAACTTCACAGTATTCAGTGCTGTCTTCTAAAATATAGACTATGTAGCCTTACATCCAGCATATTTTAGCTTTGCGTATATTTTAAATGAGAGAGCTCTTTATTTGGCTCTTTCATTTTAATTACAGCAAATCAGTATTCTGTTTTTAGATGCTCGACTTGCTGGCTGCTTAATAAGCTAAGCAAAGGGGACATGCCCTAAGAATGGGGGAGAGGATGGCCATGTGATTGGTGGATCTCAATGGGGAGGGAGGGATAGCTCAGTGGTTTGAGCATTGGCCTGCTAAACCCAGGGTTGTGAGTTCAATCCTTGAGGGAGCCAGTTGGGGATTGGTCCTGCTTTGAGCAGGGGGTTGGACTAGATGATCTCCTGAGATCCCTTCCAACCCTAATAATCTATATATCTATATCAAAGAAATGAGTTACTTAGATTCTCCCTCTTCCCAAAGTTAGACATTTGTTAAAATTGGACTCATTCTCCCATATCACTAACATAAAATGTATGTCAAAGCGTGTGAATGTCTTCCACAGTTATCTGGCTACAGAGCTATGTATGTCTATACCACATTTAGACATTTTCCCCATCTTCATGTTGCTTGCATACTGCAAATTAAAGATATAGACACAATAGTGTTTGAACTTGGTAGAAATGATTACAAAAGCATCGTCTGACCACTATGTTGTGTTTCGTGTACATGAAATGTAATATTTAATTCTACATAAAATATGGCAAAAAATGACATGTGAGAGTTATATATTTTATGTTCTGAATAGTGTGCATAGATGATTGCAGTGCATTTACATTCACTGCAAAACTTACTTTTTAATGATAGGAAGAGAGCATATATTAATATCCCATGCACCCAAAAAAAGATATGTGAAAGGTGTGCAGCAATGGCAGTGTTATCAGTGTATGGGCCAAAAATATAAAAGAGGGCTCTTAATATTTCCCTTAATCAGTGATAGTTGTTTAATTTCTAATACATGAAAAAATAAACTACATAGCTTATATATAGTTCCAGGAACTTTTCAAACAGAACCAGCATGAAAGCACTACTGAGCTGCTAGAAATTTTAAATAATTCTTTGTAAATGCCCTAGGTTAATTTAGATCTCTGAAAACACATTAGGAAATTAAGCTGTAATGTGAGCTAATTCAAATTTTAATTTGGCAAAAAGAATGATCCAGCCACACAGTTAATGTAAATAGAAGCATAACACAGAGAAATTAATGAGGTTTCCTTTCATTGAATCTTCAAGGAGGCAGATAATTAGCTTCTTTTGTTATTATTGCAGGAGAATGTGGCATTGTCTCGGAGGTGTAAAATGATGTGTCTTACTAAGTGATAATGTGTTTCATTTGTCTTTTTCTAATAATTATTTACATTAAACTCTTGTAGGATGAAGCAGCGCAGCCACTGAATCTCTCAGCCCGACCCAAAACAGCTGAACCTGTCAAATCCCCGACGTCACCGACGCAAAGCCTCTTCCCAGCTAGTAAAACCAGTCCAGTGAATGTGCCAAATAAAAGTGGAATTCCGAGTCCTATTGGAGGGACATTGGGAAGAGGATCCTCTTTAGGTAAACCCACAAGTGGAAAGGAAATAACTGCTGATTTCAAAAAGGGAAGTCTTTTCCCAAGAGGTACGGTTTCTGAGTGAGATTCTCACCTTGAGAATGAAGAGTGCTTTTAAAAGGAGGGACACAATTAAATGGACACTCGAGGCTACATTTTCTGGTTAAAACAAGGAAAACATCTGCAAGGAAAGTTGTTGAATCACTCTTATTGCTAAGAATTTTCACTACATGCAGTAATCATATATAATAAAACCATACAGGAATACTGTAAGCATACTGTATAAGAAGGATATGTAATTACATCAATTTTATGTGAATAATGAAGATTCTCCCCTCCCAAAATTAATTGTATGTATAAGTACAAGACTCAATTTTTAAACTTAGCTTCTGGTTTAGGCAACAAATGAGCATATGAATGAATACAAGAGCCTGTTTGAGTGCCTTACTTGGATTTAAAAATGTGGTGGTCCATACATGAGCTCAATCCAATGGGATTACTCAGGTGTTTTAAATTAAAATTTCTTATGTTCTTAAAGTGCTTTGCATGATTAGGGCCAGAGTACCAAGCACCTTCAAGGATCGGACTCATGTATATTTGCAGTAAACTGTTCTAGATGCTCAGGCAAGTAGATAGCTTGACTTGCTTTCCCTTGCCAGAATATGCCTTTTAGTCTTACCCAGAATAGTGCTTCTAAAGAAATATAATCTTCTATCATTTAAAGTTTCAGCAACCCATGAACCAGTGATGTCCTAGATAGGCAGTATCCTTGCACCAAGATCTTATTCTTAATATGCTGAAATTTTTTTTGATGGTAGAAAGAAAGGGAGGTTTCTGTTCAGACAGTTCAAATCTCTTTATTATTCATTGCTCACAAATGTTCATATTTCCAGGTTTCGTACATTCAAATGTTTGCGGATGGGGAATTTTTGACCCATATGCAAGATTCATAAATGAAAATATTTGGGGGGGTGAAAGTAGTTTATAAAGGTTAGATCATCCAGTCAAGGAAACAGAATTCTCATAATTTAACTGTAGACCGAATATTTACGACAAACTGGTTGTTCACAATCCGTACCTCAGATATGTTTATAAAATACATGTAAACACTTGTAAATAATAAATTTGTAAAAGTTATGATGTGTTCCAGACAACTTCACAATCCTCTGGGGAATGTTTCCTGAAATATGGTTTCTTCAGCTTCTTAGATGACATTTGGTCTTTCTGTCGTATTATTTCTAAGTGGCCCCATTATTGTTGTATCTAACACTACAGAACAGCAGGTAGGTTTGAAGCCAGACTACTAATGGAATTTTTAGAGACAGGCAGACGACAAAAGTGGCAGAGGATGAGCATATTTTCAATTAAAAGTTAAACTACAAAAAGTTTGTATGCTTTCTTCCCCAGTCTAAAAGTAGAAGAGGGGCTACGATGAGATGTGGTAAAATGTTCAATTTCTCCCAGCAGGTTTGGGAGCCTGTGTCCCAGATATTTAAAACCAATGGGACTTTGGCACTTGTGGGTATGTGTACATGGGGGCAAAAACCCAAACCTTGCAAGAGCAAGTCTCAGAGCTCGGGTCTACAGAATCAGGCATGTGGGGCGTACTACGATGCCAAACATGGCTGCATACACGTTCCAGCTTGGACTGGAGCTCAGGGTCTGAAGCACAACCCAATCTCTGGATTCAAAGGCCAAACTCCAATCTGAGCCAGAACATCTACATGACTGTTTTTAGTGCCTTAGCATGAGTCCCACAAGCCCAAGACTGTAGATCTGGGCACTGAGATTTGCTGCTGCAGGTTGGCTGGTTGGTTTGTTTCTGCAGGCTAGACATACTACAAGTGACTTATGAGCTTTTGAAAATTTTCCTCAGATGGAATATAGATTGAGTTCTCGTGTGGCACTGTTATAGGGAGGAGTGCCTCAGTTATGCTAAAAGCCAGTATGGAGTAATCCCTAAAACCTTGTGTAGGCTACAGTGCTAAATCCATTATTCCTTACTCAAGGTAAAGTCAGATGCTAACCTTTTAACTTTTTTAAATCAGCATGCTGGTGGGTCAAATCTTGCACTCTTTACTTAGACAAAATTCTCATTGATGTCAATGGAATTCATGTCAATAAGAATTTTCTTCAGAGGAAGAATTTTAACATTATCTCATTTATATACTTTATATATATATATATAGTGTAATTAAGTTCACAAGCCTAGCAAACTTGGAGAGTTTAAATAAAGGACAGACATTTTTGCTTGTCATGCAGGTTTCCCCAAGAATTCCTAGCTGAAGTGTGTGCATGTGTGTGCCTGTGTGTATACACACATACACATATCTCTGTATTGTATAATGTACATTCACATGTAGCAACAACAGGTGGATCAAGTTAAAACTTCACCACAGCAGCCTGAAACTACTAGTCACTGAATAATTGCTGTCTTTTGGTCTAAAATTAGAAAGCCTTATCCACAGTACTAATTTTTACTACAATAAAATGCCTTTTACAGAGGAATGATAGTTTGTTTAATGTTTGAAGATTTTTTTTTCAAGCTCTACTACATGTAACAGAAAGAAAAGAAATATTTTGTCTCAGTAATTTACAGCTTTGAGCTCCTGTTAATGTGATAACTTGCCTACCACCACACACTAACTGCTGTATACAATTTCTGGATTTCAAAGCACAGTACGGGAAGTGACATTTATTCCTTAACAAAGAAACAGATATATTTCTATAGCCAACTGAGCAAGCTTACTTCCTGTTCGTTTTTTGCTCTTATCGTTTCAAAGATTTCTCATTTGGGTCCAGATCCAGCAAAGTATTAAGCACTTGCTTAACTTCAAACATATGAGTTGTCTCATTGAGGTTGGTGCTTGTTTGCTGGGCTGTGTTGTGTACTAAGTAGTCACATTTGTAATGGCACAAAGAAGGGCCACTTTTATATGTAAGTACTGCTTATTAATTCAACCATCTAATGCAGTTGTTTTCAGGCAGCCGCAGACTGTGCCTAACATTTCCAAAAGCACCTCCATTCAAAATATTTTAAGATCTGCAAATGAAAAAATGTTGAAAGCCACTGGTCTAAAGACAAGATTATCATTACTACTGCTACTACAGAGATTAATCAGGTGCCATTCTGACAGGATGAAAGCTGACTGCATAGCCGAGAATCTAATCTGAATGGTTGTCTTAATTAGGTGTGTTCTGTATTTGTAGATATCCTTTCCAGTCTTAACTCACCGGCCCTATTTGGGGACCAGGACACGGTCATGAAAGCCATACAGGAGGCTCGAAAGATGAGAGAGCAGATCCAGAGGGAGCAGCAGCAGCAGCAGCCGCCTCATGGTGTCGATGTGAAACTGCCCTCTATGAATAACATGGGTCTAAACAACTGCAGGAATGAAAAGGTATGCATAAATATTACTGAAACAGATGCATATGCACCATTTCCTGTGTATATTTTTAATCTGACATCATAGATTCTTACATTTTGAATCTGTACATAACAAATTAATTGGTTGGAATTAAGGTTATGAGTGGCTATTAGATTGAGTTGTGTATTGAAGATGATAGTGTTGGTTAAAATGACTGTGTTAGAGAGGGTTTTAGTGTGTCGGTGTAGTTGAGTATCATGATGGTATAACGTATACAAATGTGCTTATAGTTTACAAGTAGAAAACTCGAGGATGCAGTACAAAAGGATGGACAAAGCAACAGGGAATTGCATTAAGTACAATAGCATTCAGTCAGGCATGTTAGCAATGAGGTTTCACAAGATCTGCAGAAGGGTCAGGAGGGATGCCCCCATCCTATTCGCTTTAGGAGGTGCACAAAAGAGAAGTTCTCCAGAATTTAGGAAATCTTCAGGAGAACAGCCCTGCTGTACGGACTTGCCAAGGTCCCAGAGATCTGCTCCAGGAGCGAGTTGCTCTTATATAGCTGAACTGGCGAACCACTGAGTCATGTAATTGGCTGAACTGTAGGACAGCCCTTTTGATGAAGAATGCTTTCTCAGTTGTCTTCCCAAGAGTGACTTATCCTTCAAAAATACATCACATAAGCTATTTTCCACCGAAAGTAATTGAGACAAAATCGGTTGTATGCTACAATATTGGCTGTAAATTTCATTTAACAACAAATGGGAAAATATTCTATAGGAAACATTGTGGCATAAATAGAAACAGTCATGACTCAATTATTAATTTACACAAAGTTAACACCTTAATACATTTTAAAAGCAGCTCATGTTTTAAATTTTGGAATTTCTTTGCTGGAGAATTTTTTTTTATTTTTTTAATTTTTTTTTAAGAAAGGTAGATTTTAATGGTTCTAACTCATAAATGAAGTATAAAATTTACCTGGAAATTCTCAAAATATTCATACAATATTTAGAGTGTCAGTGCTGTGTGCATGGGGAAGTTATACTATACTGTTCATATCTAAAAAAGAGATTTAATACCTTTTAAATGTAAATTTCAACACAACAGTAACTATATATAAAGCCTCCATAATATTTTGCTTATATGATGGTCTTATCTAAACACACAAGAGATCCATCAGTGAGCCAGGGGACCATAGCAGAAAGGGAATGAAACACTGTAAACAGCACTGTTGAAGACAAGATGTCTTTTAATCCGCATTTTATATTTTAACTTAATAAGATCTCCGCATGTCCAAAACAGCAAGGGAAAGGGTCAGTGCCTGCTAAAGGGATTTCTTTAACCTCTTTCCCCATAGGATTAGCAATGGTTTGCAAAATAAATTCAGAGCCTAATAAATATTTATTTCTATTAGGTTTGGTTTAAATGACAGCATTTTAAAACTCATTTAATACAAGATTAATGCTATGAAAGAAAGTCGGTAACAGGGAAATTAAATAACTAATCCAGCAGTCCTTATTCTGGCAAAATTCTAATTAAAGCCAATTGGAATCCTAATTGAGTCCAAACTATAAGATTGGACGCACAAAAAGTTACACTTGCTATGCTTTTTTTTTAAAATTGAAATGTACTTTACAAATGAATCCCATGAGTGTCATTGGATCAATATTTGAAAATATTTAAAACACAAAAAGGAAGAGTAAAGTGATTCATAAAAATTTTTTCTGCTTTGTAAAATGAGTGTGTATAAAAGGCACCTACTTGCACCACTTGCAAGTTTGCTCCTTGGTGATTTCAGAATCTCACCAGCTTCCTGTATTGACTAAAATAACTTTTATTTCCTCTTACGTCTCTTAGCAGGGCCAATAAAACTTTGGGAGAATCAGCTGGAATCTCTTCCTTCATCTGTATTGTCAACAACATTTTTAACTAAGTTTAAATCACAGAATCTTTATTGTTCATGATGCATAGGGTGAAAAAACCCAGGCTGAGCTTGCATGAGTGCCCATTAGAAAAATCATCTCTATGGTTCTAAAGTGATCAGAGCAGATGTGAAAATCACGGAAAGAATATAACCCTGGAACCCACAATGCCATTTTTAAACAGAGACATTTCAGAGTTAACTGTGCTGTTTAAGGCTCTGACAACAAAATTACAGGAAGGAGATTTATTGTGAAAACTCACTTTCCTCCTGTTTTTTTAATTTATTATAGCATAAGCCACAAAGTGAAGCAATAAGACAAGACAAGGACTGTACTGGGATATTACTGCCACACCTCTGATATGTTGTTAGTCCCTTGGCCTAACTATAAAGTAGTGCAGATATTCAAATACAATGGGATACAAATTGGCCCTTTAAAATTATGGTGTCTCTCTGCCCTCCAAAATTATGAAAAAAATTGCATTTTTCATAGTAGTAAATCGTATGGAAGAAGTGTACATACTTTGTATAAAATGTAAACTACATCTTTACAATACATTTAAAACAAAAACCATACTTTTGTTCAAATATCATTACAGAAAGCTGTGTTCTTCCACACTGAGTATTTATAAGCACGCCCTTTTCATTATTTCTGTTTGAATGATAATTTCCTTTTACTTAATCTTTTATGTTAAAAACTATTCTTTATCTGTGGCACAGAGTGCAGATTTTTCATGATCCCAGCAGAGCCTTGAAATCATAGCTACCTTTTTGGATTTGCTTCTTCTAAAAGGATCAGGTCCTTATGTCTGTCTTTTACAGCCACATTTTAAAAAATGGCCTCCAGATAGTTAGACGTTGCTCATGTGAATGACTAACAAGAGACTAACCTCAGAAAAAGACGACAAGCTAATTGCCTGCATCTTGGGCTGAAAAAAAGCGATTGAGTTCTGGTCAGTTACTGGTCCTTGAGTTCAGAGAACTGGTAACAGTTTGTTGTGCAGAACTATTATGCCTACAACATTATGCACAAAAGTTCAAAGCCTGGGTTGATGCCTTTTTGAAAATGTCATTTTAAGGCTCTTAAATGCTTTTGTATTGGTTATAAATGTATATTTGAAAATTGCCCCATTCCCATTTAAAAAAAAAAACAGAAAGCTTTGAAGTGCTCACAGGGGCTTGGTCATCAGAAAAAGCAAAATAAATTGATGACAGTGAGTTGGAATGATACATTTTTATGATTCTCTTGAGAATTGTGGGTCAGCTACAATTTTAAATTGACACCATTCTATGTGCATAGAGATTTATAGAGCTTAAAGCATAAACTGGTTATTAAGCAAAGCCAAATTTCTTGACCTTACCTGATGCTGTTCAACTGTAGGCCAACATCATGAAAGGAAGATAGAACAGCATTAGTGCTTTTATGCGAGAAGTGAAAGGGGAGCTGACCCAGTTCAGGAAACTGCTGGGAAAATGGAGGGATCCAGAAGAGTTCAGAAATGGCCTCACATAGCATCTTTTGTGTGGCTGGAGTCACAGCAGAAGTGATACAGAAGGTTGGCTCTGTTTGGGGGGAATGGCTCTTTTCTAGGCAAGTCATGTTCATCTTTAAAAGAAATTTGTAAATTAAGGTACTGTAACAAAACATGCATTATTGGTATTAGTCCTATTTAGTTTAGTATTTAAACCCGGGATAGTTGACCAAATGTTGACTAGTGGTTCAATCTGACAATATTCTGAATGACCCCAAAAGATGCTGTATTGTCTATTTTGTTTATATTTAAAAGGCCAAATTCAAGTCTAGCCAGTTTACAGGCAGAAGCATGAGTTATCTGCACTGGATAGAGGTATATGGGTGCAGGTCGCAGAACATACATGGTAAATATACACATCATATCTTCTACACCCTGTCACAGGAAGCTATCTTCTGTATTCTTACAGAAAACCTATGATGTGATTTCATCAAGCTTTTAGAGGAACCAGAATCTTGCATAATATGTCTATGCCATATGTCCCCTCCCCACCACTTTGTAGGGTTTCAGGCATAAGCATATGTGCAGTTGGAATCCAAAATTAGGCCCAAAAATCTATTACATGATTTGCTCACTCCTTCCATGAACTTCAATAGGAGCGGCAAATGCTCAGCCCCTCTGAAAAGCAGTCCGTAAGTCCTTAGACAACTGTGGAGACCTATAAATGTTTTTATGTTACCCCTATTTCAAATGAAAAAAGATTAAACCCACTTCATTTATCCTAATGTACACATAATGGCTTGTATGCAAAATATAGTCTGGACTTGTTTAAAATATGCATTATTTACCCTTGGAGTTGTTTACAGTCTATTGGTCAAACCCATATTTAGGCACTCGGATTTGACTTGATAAGCCATAACGGCCCCTTTGAAAGTGTTACGGTCTCTGTAATGCAGAGTATTTAGGGACTGTTAAATATATGGATTATTGACACAAGAGAGTGTAACAGCTCCTCTGGAGTTGTTACGCTCCATCATTTACATGTGGCCACTGCACATGTGCACAAAGTTTTCCTGATAGAAACACTTCAGAAGGTTTTGTAGAAAAGCATTACCATTCACGCATAGTCATTTTTTTTCCTAAATGAGAAAAACTCTATCACCTTATTATTTTCCCTAAATACCTAGAGCCCTGCAAATTCATGGATATCTGCTTTATATATCCATGGACCATTTTTCAGATTGCAGATGGATACAGATCCAAATTTTATATCTAAAGCCCTGCAAATCTGCAGATATCTGCAGATCAGTTTTGTGGATCAGATGCAGATACACGTTTTGTATCTGCGCAGGGCCCTATAAATACCCAAAGTACACCACCATATTATCAATTAATTGTTTGTTCAGTTTTGTTTTATAGTCATAATAATTGTAATGGCAGAGTGAGTTCCTACATCTTTTTTGTTTAAGCACTATGTGGTTCAAAGGCCAAGCTTTCTTTGCTACCAGTTATTCTCTGAACTCAATGAGTAGTAATTGACTAGGAGAACTCAGTCAGAAAAATATTTTTTTTCAGACCAAGCTGCAGGCAATCAGTGTCTCATCTTTTACTAGAATTAGTTATGACTTTCCCTAATTTCCAAACATGAGACATAGGAATAATAGTCTAAGGAAACAGTCATATTATAAACTTTCATGAACCATCAAGAATCATAAATACTTAGTTCAGCTCTGCAAGAATTCACCTATTCTATTTTGCTTTGGGATTTTAACAAAAACTTCTTAATAAAGTTTTCTCTCCTTTTTGTGGCAATTTCTGTTAGAATAATCTTTAATTGTAAATAAAAGACCCATATTCATATTTTGGGCCACTGAAGAAGAGACAACAAAGGTTATGTGCATGAACAATTACAGACCTCTGTGCTCCCTCTTGTTAAATCTTAACTATATTAGTGCTTCTCAGAGATATACTTTATAGCCAGGCTAACAAACCAATAGTAGTATCTAGCACAAATGATCAGTTTTTGGTATTTACGAAATCGTTTTGATTGTGGTGGTGCTTAGAGGGCCCCTTGATGGATCAGAATCCCATTGTGCCAGGTGCTGTACAGGCAGATGCTCCAAGGACCTTGTTTTCTAAGTAGGCTGATAAAAGGTTAAACAAAATTCCCTCTTTGGAACTTCTCTGGAAGAGATAGAAGCCACATACTCCATTGTAAAGACTTAAGGAATTTGCTGTAGCCACAGGAACAGCTGTGGGCTGCGTGTCCTTGAAGGATGGTGGGATATTATATCCTTTGGTAATCCTGGTGCTTAGTAGGTAAGGAGCGTTTTTCACAAAGAGGCCCAGCAAGTGGCAGAAGTCCTTCTCCTCTATATGGGATTTTTGGGCTCTAGAAAGCACCACACACACATTGTTTATCATGCTGTATTTTTATCTCAGTTAAATGATTATGGCTGAGGTAGCTACCTCTGAATGGAGAGGAAGTTAAAAATGAAAATCCCAGCAGTCATCTTCACTATATTGCCACAATGGGCCTTGAAATATTTTGTGGATTTGGCCATTTCATTAAGCTGTTTATGACTCCAAGTAATAACTGTAAACCAGGATTTTTAAAAGCGAGTGCATAATGTCCGGCTTCTAAGTCCATATTCAGGCACCTGAATATAAGTGGCCTGGGCACCCAGTATCTCCAGCTGAAGCTATTCTATGCTCAGCATTTTTGAAATTCACTCCCCTTTTTTAGGTTTATGAATATGAGTTTAGGAGCCTGACTTGAGACACTCAATGTTAGAAATCTTGGCCCTGCTGTAAGTTGTTATAAAATAGTATTTGCAACTGCAATATTTTCATTTTCAATTTTAAGTATCAGTGTTTTATCCTGTCTACTTGAAAAAATGTGCATAAATTCACAATATGTTTCCGTAGTAATTCAGAAAGCAAAATAGTGACCCAAGGTAAAAATTTTCAGAAGTGCTTGAATGACTAGATGCTTAAGTCCCATTGAAAATGCTTTTGAACATTTTATCTCTGGGCACTAAAGTAGTATGTGTCCAAGAGGCAGTAATACATTTTTCTGTAAAATACAGTAGATTTGCATCCTTCCCTAATACATTTAAGAAATATCTGATGTAATACTGCCCCCTTTTATTTAAACTGAAAAACATACTGGACTTCATATACTTACCATTGCAGCTTGAGGAACTTTATTTTATATATGCAGTTGATTGAGATATGCATTGTTGCATGACAGGATCAGATTAGTCATGAGATCAGTATTACTCTACAACACTAAAAGAAAGGAGCGTTGTGATCAAATTGTTCAGCAGGGTGGGTGCATGTTTTAGATTTAGCTTGCCATGCAGCATATTATACCACGCAGGTGTCTTGTCATTCTTCTGATGTGCACACGGTATTGGTGAACTGGGATGGTTGCTGTTATATGCATTTGATTATCATGTTCACTTGCAGCGGTTTTCTAAATCAGGCTATTCCTAGGATAACAATAGGCTACAGTGGGTTTTTTTTCTTTCTTAAGGCCTATTCTGGAATTAGATTTGTCTTTGAATAGCTAAATGATTACAATGTTACTCACACACGCAGAAGTGCGGTGGTGAATTTATCTGATGCAATTAGAACTTTTTCCTGCAGAAATTAGAAATGGAACATCTTGCAGAAAGGTGATCTCAGAGTCTTAACGGACACATTTCCATCATGGAAAACAAGTCTGACTTTCAGCAAAAATGTGCTTGAATCTACACCAATGTATGGAATGTTATAGGAATCAACAGTATAAGAAACACAGTCAGGATATGCATCTGTGTTTAGGGAAAGATTTTACTTCACCTCTGTGTGTGTGTGAATCCAGTGTGGGAGGTAGTGCAAGGTGTGGACACATACACAAGGACATTCAGAGTTCTGGCACTCAAGGTTGTGTAAGGCCATTCCTGTTGCTGGCATTAGCCTCTCCAAAGGTGGAGGAGTGTTGTGGAAGCACAGCTTCATCCTCTTTGCTTTGGCCAGCTGCACCACAGTAAATGGGTGCAGAGGGCTGTAGATACTGAACTCTTGTCAAGGGTGGCTCCAAAAAAGTGCACCAAAATCAGGAAAGGCAATGCTAAAGCTGCATGTGAAACCTTAAGTTTGCCCCTAAGTGCATGTCATTGTGACACAGTCTTTCATTGTTCGTGCTCAATTAATACAATATATACTTAACATACATTCATTCCCCACCCCCCCCAAACCTCAGATACACTTGTGTAACTTCATGTATGCTATTTTGAATATGACAGGCAGGGTGCATGAAAATCATTTATATGAAACACAGTCAAATAGACTTACACCGTTTGAGTATTACAACATGAAAAAAATAGTGAAAATTACATGACACATATATAGATCACCAAAATTTGCAGCTGTTAACTTTGTACTTAAGTACCACATACTCTGAATTGCACCTATGGAAGGATTTGTTGTGCATCCCTTAGCATCTAAGTTAGTCTTGTGGTTAATTGCCTCATTCCCTGAATTGGTCTTTAGAAAGTTGGTGGTGTGCATTTCTGCTCTGATCAATTAGATTTGTAGTTCACTGCCTAATTCCCAAAATTACACCTAAAGAAGATTGGTTTAAAAGAAAATATATAGTACTTGGCCGTTGGCTAAATTATTAAATATATTCCTTAGAGGGAAGAGAATGTAACTTATGGAAAGTCTAGGTCAGCAAAGATATGTCAAATCATTATAACAATTAAAGTAGTGTATGTATGTAAGACAAGAATGCACAGTGCACAGAGCCTGCATGATATAATACTGTATTATGTAAGAAACAGTATATGAACCTGTACAGTATTAATCTTAGGTAAAATTGTGAAGTTTTTAGCAGCTACCAGTTTGCACAAATCTACATTCAAATACAAATTATTATATTCAGAAATGAAGCAAACTTGCTTTTTTGCCTTTAATTGCTTGTTTTTGCATTTGAATATAGTATTTGAAATTATTTGCCGTTATGGTATGTTGGGATGGTGGCCGAACATAACCAAGACATTCTTTTTATTTCTGATGCCAGGCCTACTTGAAGGGCTGCCAGGTTTAAAACCTCATTAATAATAGTTCAGTTTTTTTTCCCCTTTCTGATATCTGCTTTCCAGCACAAGTACAATGTAGAATACATAGGTCTTCCACTCACATGGGGTATTTCCTTTGGAAGGGATAAAAAAACGTTCTTCTATGTATACTATGTGTCTTAAATCTCAGAGCAGAGACAAATCCAAAAGGGGCAGAGTTTGATCAAAGTGAATATTGAAAAATCTGCATATTTAGTTAAATCAGCACGGGCAGTTTTTCCCAAAGGAAGGTGTGGTACATTATTCAGCCATTGTGGCTAGTGCCATTGCCTCGATCATAACAGTATAGTCATCATATATTCTCACGTGCAGCCTGTTCATAAAGCTGTTCAAGAGAGTTTCCAGACGTATATCCAAACCTGCTCCAGGTTTGGTTTTGCTTATCCATCTTTTATAAGGTTAAACTTTTCCCTCTCTCACTAGCTCATCTAAGAGCTTTAGAATACATACACAAATTCTTTCACACTTATGTCCAACCACAGACATCCACTGACAAGCAATTCATACTACCATTCATCTCCATGCCCTCTTCATACATTTCATTAGGTAAACACATTGGACCAAATTCATTCCTAGAGTAATTCCATTGACTGCAATGGATTAACTACAACAGGGCTGAGTTTGGATTATCCCGTCTGATACCTAACTACTTCCTAAAGTCAAGATTCCTCTAAATTCTCAAGGTGTATTTATAGTGAGATTAATTGAAATCACATTCTCCATTGTTGTAGTTTGCTTACTGCACTGCCTATTTCTGGGCATAGCCCCAGGACTATACTAGCTTAGACATTTTGGTTTAAATAAAGAAATAAATATTTCAGCATGTTAAATTGTCACTGAATCTTTCTGCATGTTGTGAAAAGAATTAGGTGACCAGTTACTCAATATGAACAATATGACTAGTCAAAGAAAGAGTGGAAGTGAATAGCTCATGAATAACCCATAGGCTGGAATGTTTCCTTTGAGTGTTTGAACAACTATAACTTATCAATACGTGTGTAATAATCAAAGTCTGTTTACTGGTAGTTTGCAAACATATAAAGGGGCAAGTTTGTTGGAAAAATAGTTAGTCTATCTCTAGTCATATGACATTAACTCCATTAACAAGTCCATCACAATGGAAATGTATATCAGGAAGATAAATAATCTTCAGCTTCAGATTATTTATGTTAAAATCATTTTCAAACATCATCTGTTTCTGTAGCACTATTTAGGGATTACCTAAAGACTGTCCAACGTGAAATTGCCCAGCCTACATCCTGAAAATCTGCAGACAACCCAAATTTTATTGTTAGGCCCATGGCCCTTAACGTGTTGCAAATGCTTCTAGAAGAAAGACTGGCAAAACATTTCAAATTCCTGATCTTCAGTTGCTGATCTTCATTGACTGAGGGGGGAACATTGAGATGGCAATTTGGAAAGCTCTCCTCTTCCTCCCCCCTCCTCCAATCCCAAAGTGATTTAATAAACAGCGGTGAAGGAGGGTGGGCACTTGTGTCTAAGATTAACCCTATATTGACCATAAAGCTGTGCATTCTTTTTTTTCACCATCATTTCCCAGAGGACTTCTTGAGCTGGGTATGAACCCTGTTGCTCATTTGCATTATCACAACCACCTCCCTGAGGCAGCCACTATTACCCACATCCTACTTTTCTTTTTTATAAATTGTTGTTTAGTGCAGCATACATTTACATGCTTATTCCCTTTTATTTCTAAAGTGCAGGAACACTGTTTGCTGTATTTCAGATGCCAGTGCGGATAGATGCCATCACTGGAAGGATATGCATTAGAACTGTAGACACAGTGAGTCACCGACACATCATATACTGTATAAATTTCTGTTCTGTCAAGAGTTTAGCAGGTTGCCAAAATAGATTCATTTGCCAGCTCCTTGCCAGAATTCTGTTCCTAGCCTGATGCCAATCAGTCTTTTTGGATGTTCATGTATAAGATTAGGCTGGCTTGATACATTCCTCCTCCCAAGGGATTCTCCTTTATCAAGGGATTACCTGCATGTCATTCTTTGCATACATCCCATGTTTTATTCTTTGATAGAAGCAACCAGATCACACTACATCATTGCTGCTAAACATCTTATTAATGAAGTACCTGTGAGTACCTCCCATTAATGAAGTACCTCCCATCCTCTCAAAAACCCCAAACCTACAAATACAGGCAATATATTGTCCTAACAGTTTTATTTCCTTTTCTGTTTTTTATTTTACTTTCTAGGGAAATGGAGACCAATTACATTTAATACAATTTTCATTTCTGAAAGAAACTGCTCAGGCAAATACTTCCTTAAAAAACAAAAACTCTTATTTTATTCATAGTGGTTTATCTACAATAGATAGAGTAGGGGACGCAAGCCACTTCCCACCACAAAAAATGTCATACCATGCCTCATAGAATTTTTATTGCAATAACTTATCAATATATACCAAATATTGAGTACATAAAAAAGATGATTTGCAGGATGAGGAATTTAAAATAACAAGGTGCATTAGTTTCAAAGGGAAAAGGAGTTTGAGGCATACGGGTCATTTGCTCAGTTTATCAAACCATTTCCCTTTGTCTCTGTCCACATTGCCTTTCTACAGCTACCTGGAAGTGTCTTGTTGGGATCTGCAGAATCTCGTGTAAAATACCTCTGTATTTCTATTCAGGACAGCACTTAAGCACGTGCCTTTCTTTAATAGGAAAACCTGTATAGGGGAGGGGCCTGAGCACATGTTTATGGGCTTTCCTGAATCAGGGCCTGTGTTAGTGCCTCATTCTCCTATTGCTGTGAGAATGCCACCCTTGTAACATTAGGCATCTGACTTGCACAACCTGCGATTTTTATAGATGTACAATGGTTTAGGTCTATCAAAGGCTATTAGATACATCAGTGGTTATTAGCCAAGATGGTCAGGGATGCAATCCCATGCTTTGGGTGCCCCTACACCTCCAACTGCCAGAAGCTGGGACAGAATGACAGGGGATGGATCACTTAAAATTGTCCTGCTCTGTTCACTGCCTCTAAATCATCTGGCACTGACCACTGTCAGAATACAGGATACCGGGCTAGATGGACCATTGGTCTAACCCAGTATGACCGTTTTTATGTAACATTAAAATGGAACTCTTTACCTTACTGTAATATTGACTTCATTGTGACAAGCTGGAATGTTTTTCTGTTCCTAGAATGCATTGAGCTGACACTGTATTGCAATCTAGGAACATACTGTGCTTTTTTTCACTGTCTCTTTCCTCTGCTGCTCACCTTGCTGTGTTTTTGCTGGGAATTTTCTAAATGTTGTTGTCTCAGCAACAACTTAAATCTCATCACATTGCAGTTGCGTGTGAGATCTCCATTAATTAATAACATAGCTCTCAATTTCCAAGGTAGAATTTGCATTAAAAACGTACATGATGCAAAGAGATTTTTAAACAATGTTTTTGCTCTTCTGTACGTATGCTCCATATATCGTGGCATTCTCACCGGCTTTAAATCTGCCTCAGTCTGAGGACACAATTAAGCTGTATGCCAAATGTTTTTCTATATAGAAGCACAATTTATATCTTGTTGTTTTTGTTTGTGTGGGGTAGCAGATGGGGGGGATGTGAAGAAGGAAATGAAAAGGAAGTGAAAACTGCATTACAAGTAAATCAGGCTCGTTATTGCTGTTTAACATTGATATTGTGGTAGAAACTAAAGGCCGCAAGTAGGATCAAGGCCTTGTGCTGGGATCTGAGCAGTGCAAAGGTAGACGTGGTTCCTCCCCTTGCCATCACATTTAAGACAAGACACAAAGAAATAAGCATAACAAACAATAGAAATGGAGGAGGAGAGTAACAATACCAAGATCACCTGGTTAGGCAGGCTAGCAATGTGCACGACTTGATGGTTCTCGAATTATTGTTCTTGATGAGACCATTCCAGAGCTCAAAATGGAGGTGAAGTTATAGCATGTTTGGAGACCTGGGGCTGAGTTGCCTTGCTACTTCTAATTACTTCTATAGCCTGTGTGGTTAGGAGATGGGAAGGAGCTGCCTGGGGTCTTGTACCCTATGTGAGGAAGAATTGCAAATCCTGGTCTGAGGTAACCAGTGTGGAAACACTGTTGGGCCCATTCTTTCAGCTCCCACCAGCAAAAGTCCTCTCACCAGGCCTACATCATAGCACATATGGCTGGGGATGGTCACATGAGCCCCCCTGCTCTCCCGGCCCTCTCTAGTACACAGGATCTTCCTTCACTCTTTCTATCTCTCTGTAGTACAGGGTCTGTCTGTGTATCATCTATCTATCTTTATATTTAAAATATATTTCAGGTTTAGAGGAAGTATTTATGTGTTCCTCAAATTAGCTGAGAACAGGGCCAACTCTAGGCACCAGCTAAGGAAGCAGGTGCCTGGGGCGACAAATCTGAAGGGGCGGCACTGCGTCTGTTCTTGGGATAGCACTCTGACTCCCCTCCCCCCTTCTTCGGTGGCAGATTTTTCTGTTTTCTTCGGCAGCAGCTTTTTCATTTCTTCTTCGGCAGCACTGCTGCGGCCATTTGTTTTTTTTTTCCTTTGCTTCGCTGCTTGAGGAGGCAAAAAAGTTAGAGCCAGCCCTGGCTGAGAAGTAAGAGTTAGCTAAAGGAGCTGGATTTAGAGATCAACATAATTCATGAAGATTAAAAAGAAGAAAAAACCTTCTTTGTCTGAATTAATTATTTTCAGGCTGCTTTTTATAGACTAGTTTTTCAGAAGTCATCTGTGGAGGCTGGCATAAAGAATTTTTAAAGGTAACTAAATGGGATGGAGGCAAGGTTTAAAATTATCTACGGGGCTGTTGCAGGGGATATTAAATATTGATTTATCTTGGGGTAAGAATCATACTAAAGGCTTATAGTAAGATCAGTTCATCTGGAATACAAACTGTATAGCTGTATTTAGTACAATGGCAACATGACTGGAAGTGCAGGGTGAGCATTTAATATAAATCAGTTGGTTCTCCAAAGGTTCAAATGAAAAAAACTAGCATTTCAAACTGAACTTTTCCTAAATGTTTCATGCTGTTTATATTAAAAATTGTCTCATTTAGTCAGTCCATGTTGTATCATAACCCACACCTCTGTGTCATGTTGCAAATAACAAAAATCTACATTTCAAGACTGTTCCAAATTTTAAGTTTTAATACCCCAAACCCTCCTGCAAACCTGATGCAAATCATTCAAGTAATCTGGCATGTAACACTGTAAGCAATTTTCTGCTACTTGCCACTGCCTTTGGCCAAGCTCTTAGTCATAATATAAAACTTGGCACAGATTGGACTTAACCAGTGAAAACTGATTATGTTCCCATTTCAGACATAAGTAGTTGCCAGCTAGTGGTATTGGCTAATAGATTTTTCAGTTTGTATAAATGTACATATGGCCATAGCAGGAGATCCCTTTGTCCAAGAGTGCCATCAAAACAGTAGTTCCCAGATAATTTTAATGTTATATTTGCTTTTGTTTGTGTTGTTTTCTTTAAACATATTCATTTGATGGCTGCAAAGGCTTGAATGCTCCATGACTGAAAAAAACAGTAAATATATTTACATGAGAGGCAGTGTGGTGTAGTTAATGGGGTACTGGACAAGGACTCAAGAGACCTAGTTTCAATTCTCAGCTCTACCACTGGGTTGCAGAATGACCTAAGATTGGTATCTTCTTGAGTCTGTGCCTCAGTTATCCATCTGGAAAATGGGGTTAATGATACTGACCTGCTTTCTAAAGCACTTTGAGGACTGCTCATGAAGAGCTAGGTATTATCATTATACTCAAAAGCAAAAAAAGAAATACCTCTTATTACAGGGGCTCTCATACTGGGGGTCGGGATCCCTCAGGGGGTCGTGAGGTGATTACAGGGGGAGTTGCAAGCTGTCAACCTCCACCCCAACCTCGCTTTGTCTTTAGCATTTATAATGATGTTAAATATATAAAAAAGTGTTTTTAATTTATAAAGGGAGTTGCACTGAAAAGCTTGCTATTTGAAAGGGGACACCAGTAAAAAAGTTTGAGAACCACTGCCTTATTACAACCACAGGACAGACATTCCCTCTGCTACGAAACATGGAAAGAATGGAACTAGCACAAATTCCAGCTAAGTATAGCTGGTAAGTGTAGAAGGGAGTAGAGAAGGCATCATCACCTGAGACAACAGAGTGCCTTCTCCATGCATATTCTGCCCCCTACCCCCTGACAGAGTAGCAAATGCCTTCCCTGCGGATGAGGCATTTTATCTCCATGCAGTGAATCACATGTGTGTGTGTGTGATCATTTTGCATGTGTGTGTGTGATCATTTTGAAATCAAAAGTACAGATATATGTGTAGGATGCAATACATCCTTGTGCTGAAGGCCAGCACTCAAGTCCCACCTAAGCCCTCATTATCGGTCTTAAGTGGGACATAAAGTGCATAGTCCTTGTACTGGTCCCCTGTCATGAAGGTGAATTTTGCCTCCACAGAGCATAATTTGATACAGTATTTCATAAAGTAAATATTTCTTTTTAAAATAATTATATAATGAACAAGTGAATTCAGATTAAGGATTTATTTGCTGTTCAGGTTATTTAGGGCCAGATCCAAAGCCCACTGAAGTCAATACAAAGCTGGGGGGTATTGCTAACACAGAGAAGGACTGGGATACCATACAGGAAGATCTGGATGACCTTGTAAACTGGAGTAATAGAAATAGGATGAAATTTAATAGTGAAAAGTGCAAGGTCATGCACTTAGGGATTAATAATAATGAATTTTAGATATACATTGGGTGTATGCATTTTCAGTTGGAAACAACATGAGGAGAAGAAGGACCTTGGGGGTCATTGGTTGCATCGGCAGGTATGATATGAGCCGCCAATGCGATATGGGGCATTATAAAATGCAAATTGCGGTTTTTAGGCTGCATCAGGCGAGGTTTTTCCAAGCAGAAGTATAAGGAGGTGTTAGTACCGTTGTATAAGGCGCTTGGTGAGACCTCATCCTGGCAATACTGTGGCAGTGTCTGGGTGCTCCCATGTTTAAGAAGCGATGAATTCAAACTGGAACAGGTTCAGAGACTGTGCTATCTTAGGATGATCCGAGGAATTGTGTATAAACCCTGCCCTTATGTAGAAGGAGACTTCAAAAGCTTTGGCTTGTTTTTAGTCCTAACCAAATAGAAGACTCTCTGGGGGGATATGCTTGCTCTATATAAATATATCAGGGGGATTAAAATGTTAGAGGAGAAGAGGGAGATGAATAATTTAAGCTTAGTAACTAAACGTAGACACAAGGAACGAATGGGACTAACTGGACATCTAGCGACACGCCTTCCAGGCTTGAAATTAGATGCCCAGAGGGTTGGCTGACCATTAGACGGAGTGAAGTTCTGGAACAGCCTTCCGAGGGGACTAGTGGGGCAAAAGACATACCGTCTGCGGCTTCACCAGCACCCCCTAATGTTCTTGATAAGTTTATGGAAGGGATGATATGAAGATAGTTTAATTCTTGGCAAATTGTCCTTGGATTATCAGCAGAATAGGTCTGCTCAATGGTCTTGCGATGGGCATGGTTTGGATGAGATGGGATCAGAGTTACGCAGGAAATTCTTTTTCCTGACTGTGGCTGGTGAGTCTTGCCCGCCCAGCCTTCAGGGTTTAGCTGATCGCCATAATTTGGGGTCGGGAGAATTTTCCTCCAGGGCAATGGCTGACGGCTCTGGTAGGTTTTTTGCCTTCCCCTGCAGCATGAGGCATGGGTCACTTGCTGGTGGATTCTCTGCTTGAGGTCTTCAAACCACAATTTGAAGACTTCAATAACTCGGACATAGGTTAGGGGTTTTTATAGAAGTGGATGGGTAGGGTTCTGTGGCCTGCTTTGTGCAGGAGGTCAGACTAGATGATCATGATGGTCCCTTCTGACCTATGAGTCTATGAGTCTATGAGTCAATAGAAAGACTCCCGTTGCTGTAGTTAGTTTTGGATCAGGCTATGCATGTCTTTAAGTTTGTGTGAGTCTTTTCTCCTTTCAGGCTGTCGGTTTAGTTTATGTATAAGTCGTGTTAGTGTTTTAAGTGGAGAGCAGTACTTTTTATATTATACAACCCTTGCATGTTGTGATGAAATTGGACTTCAGAATATAGGTCTGCAGACAAACGTGTAAGGGGATGCACGACCTATGAGAGTATAATCCATAAAAATGGAAACTAAGTCAGTTGTTTGAAAGGAAAGCATCTTCTTTGTCCTTTTTTGGGGAATGATTGTTTGCCTATTTTTTGGGTTGATAAATTTATACTAATCATTAATGTGCTTTTAGCAATTTTCTCCCCAGGTAGAGATTTTAGAAACGTGATTTACAAGCAGTTTAGGCCCTGCCTCCTCCAAATTACTCATTACTCATGCTTACCTTTACATACTGTCAGTAGTCTCACTGCCTTCAGTGAAGACACTCATGTCTTTAGTCTTGTGCTGTTCTATCCTGAAAGAAAACTAATTCCTATTTATACAGGAAGGGCTCCAAATTATTTGGCTTAAAGTTGTTAAGAGACCCTCACCTGACTTCATCTTGAAGGGCAGGATGAATAACAAAAAGTGGAAAAAAATTATCTTTATTAACCACAGATAAACAGAGTTACCTCTTTTTAACATAATCTTTTTGTTCTGAGGTACAGTATGAGTTTGATCTTGCAATGTGTTGAGCATTGTGGCCCTGATTCGGCAAAGCACTTCAGCACATGCTTAATGTTAAGCATGTAAGTAGTCCCACAGAGTTCAGTAAGACTATTCTTGTGCTTAAGTGCTTTGCTGGATCAGGGCCAGAGTGCTCAGTGCCTTGCAGGATCAGAGCCTATAAGAGGCAGTAGGTGTCTGCAGTCTGAGAGTTCTTTTCTTGTTGAATTAAAATTAAAGAAGGGACCCAGTTGAAGGGTACGTCTATTGCACAGGCATTATGTATATCATACTTGATGTGCTAACCTTGCACACAGTAATCTTGCCTTCCTGACACAAACAGTAAGCAGCACACTTTCTTGAGGTTGAAATAATCAGAGGCAAACACGGCAGTTATGGGGATACAAGAGGTAAGACACGGCATAATGATGTTACTATCATTTTTCCATTGTCATCCATAGTGATTCTTTAGTGATGTGTGTTTTTTCTCTGAGCATAACATAGGACGCCTGAGAATAAACAGAGTAAAATGGTGCAGCAAACACAAAATAAATACTTGAAAAATTAGATAATAAAAATTACAAACCCAGAAAAAATTACCCAATATTAATAGAAACAAACCCTCCACCTACTTGGTCAATATGCAAACTGCACATAGCAGACAATTTACAATTAAATATGTCTTTATTTTAAAAGTTCAGCTTCAGTTCTGTCTGAGATAACATTAAATAGATCTGAGTTCCTTTTTGCAACCATGCTACATCATTGTTTACTTTAATGCAAATATACTGAGACTTTTAATTTAGCAATACTTTTATTCCCTTTGTTTTTTGTATAATAAACATGCGGAATTACACTAACACTTTTAATGATATATATTTTAAAGTTCGGGTTCAATTCTGTTTCAGCTTTTTGCTATGGCTTAGACCGTTTTTTTGTTTTCAAAATCAATTTGCCAAGTCCTGTTTTTCAACCATTATAATTATTGTCAAAGTAGGAATTCCAAATGTAGGAAAAGTGTATTTTTCATACATTGTCTAGTGGTTATTGCATCCTGGAGGCCGTTTTTATTATAGCTTTCTGTCTGATGTTGTATTACATAATGAAAGACTCTATCATAACACAGATACTCACAATAGTAGAATTAAAGTAACTGTAAGAAAATCAAGTCTGAATGTCTGAATGCAGGTATAAAATGTTAAATTTTACATATATTTTGTAAATGTACAGTTTATAAGATTACATCATGCTGGTTCTTAAGATGTGTGGCTACTGGCATGTATGTACAATCTAAATTTATGTAAATCTGTCCATTTCCAAACTCCTGTGGAAGGCAGCTAATTTTGCTTTGTGCAGTTGCGGTCTGCACTATGCCACAGCAAAACTGAAATTGATGACTCCTTTTTTCTCTCCCAGCAAAATTGTTTTTCTTAGCAGAAACTAGAATAGTTTTACTCTTTGTTATATTAATGTGGCTACTTGCTAAAGATGTGTTATCTTGTAGTCCTTTTTAAATATCCAGCCTGAAATACTCACCCAGTGCTTTGCTTGAGAGAGAAATCGAGTCCAGTTGTTTGAACATAGTAATGGAAATCAAAGTCTCTTGAATTCTGCTGAACTCTGACTCTAAGAATTACTAAACTTTTCAGTCATCGACATATGTGCAGAGTAATAGTGTTATTGCCCAATTCAGCAAAGCTCATTCTGTGAACTCTGTGGAGTGGTGCCAGCCTCTTTCCAGTGAGGGAACTGCACCCCCGTCATCACAAGACCCTACCCCGCTCTGTGCCCCCGCCATGGCCAAGTCAGAGCTGGAAGCCGGAACCAGGAAGCGCAAGGCACTGGCTGCTCACAGCTGGTAAGAGCTGCCTGGGTGTGGAGATCTGACTCCGGGGCTGGCAGATCCCTGGGGGAACAGCAACTGTGAAAGGTGGGGACCAGTAGCCTGTGCCGCAGTGGGTCAGTCCGAGCGGGTGGTATGCCCTGGCAGGTGGGGACATGGGCCAGGGGCTGCTCCCAGGCTCCCCAGCCCCTGCTTGGGCTTATTTCTCCACTGCTGCTGGAGCTGGGAACCCAGCCAGTAGCTGCCACTCTCTCCGCTCTGCCTTCAGAGCTGGGTAGCTGAAGAGCAGCAGCTGCTATGGGAGTGGTGGTGTAAGGCAAATTTTGGGGTGGCTATAGACCCCGCAACCCCCTTTGTGCCACGCCTGGAACTCTAGTTCACTAGAGGAAAATGGGTTTTCTGCTGCTGTGAGTTAATTTACTCCAGTAGCTGAAGTGGTAAAGGTTTGTGCGCCATTCTGAACGTCCTAGGTTTGTACTCTGCTGGTGGGCCATGTAGGACTTGATACATGGCTATGTTGGACATGTAGCAACTGAGTTGCCCTCACACACAGATTCATACCCATTAGTATAGGAAATAAAGTAAAAAAGAAGTAGAACAACCCAATTATTTCCTGAAGAATGTGTGCTCAGTATCATATTTTGTTTAAAATTATATGATAGCACATGTATGTGTAGCACTAAAAGAAAATGGGTTTTCTAAATTGGTGCATTCATATTCTTTACTCTTACAAGTTACACAGGGCTGCCTACATAATTTATCATTTGTCCATTAAATCCAGTATTGTGCCTCTAGCAGTGACCAATACTTGATACTACAGAAGCAAATTAGCCTCTCTCCCATAATGCACTGAGCCAATGATCCACTTATGTCGTGTTGTGAGGGGAGAGCAGCAAGGAGAAGGCGGGAATGTCTGCTTGACCCCTGCAAGTGAATAACTTACACCTTGGAATGGGAGATCCAATAATCTGTATTTTACTGTATGTTATTACAAATGTTATTAATGGTCATAAAATTATTTAGCCCCTTTAAAAACCAGTGACAGGTCAAGCTTTGGGCTCCTTCTGACCTCCAGCAAATTCTACTGCTTTATTATTCGGTGTGTGAAGTGGTAATTCTTTTTGTTTTATATTTACCAGCTGTTAATTTAATTGATTATTCCTTTGTTCTCTGGGACTAATCAGTTTTCTAGGCAGAATTCAACAGTTCATTGTTTTTAATAAAAATCCTGTCATGTTTCAGTTGAACTGTATAATTTTACAGTACAATGCTGTGTGAATGTGTTGCTGAAACAAAGAGTTAATCAGAAAGTGTTTGGATACTGCCATGCATCATGCCTTTGTGCATGAATAAAAAGTTGGAAACCGCATAAAAGCAGTAGTTGGGTTACCACACAACTGGATATGCTTAAGTCTGAATGCTTCATAACTCTATCTACTGGGGAGTTGCAAACTTATAAATAACCTAGCAATTGGTTAAAACCTTATTAAAACCATATGAAAAAAAATATAAAGCACTTGGTTGGGGGTTCAGTAAGTGCAGTAATCCTGTTGAAAGTAATCTAACTGAGGTAAATCCATATTTTAGGAATGTCTGCAAGTGCTGCAATAGTTAAGAATCTGTCAGTGTTTAATAGGTAGGAGGGGAAGGATTAACTCATAAAATCCTGTCTAGGAAATATTTGTTTATCTGAGCTTTTTAAAGAATTAACTATATTCTGTGTTATTTTTAAAGGCGACTTTAAATTCAAAAATATGTGTTGAGTGTCACTAATAACCCCAGTATTCAGGGACCTCACCTTAACACTCCTTTCATACTTCTTCACTCAGATCTCATGACATCCACCCCAACAATGATGGAGGCTTTCTAGTATTCTCATCCACAGGGCACTTGAAAATCATGAGTCAGACCCTCTAAAATCATGCAATTTGCTTAAAAATCAATTTAAAAAAAATAGAACAGTGAGTTGTTGAGATTTGTCTTCTGGTTTTTGAACCTATAATGTTCATGTTTCCAAGTTTTTTCCCACAGCCACAAAGGCTAGAATTTAGCTTTCATTATATAAAAAAGTGATATTTGCACATGTTCACCTGACTCCAGGAGCTGGGGCTTTAAGAAACCCAGCTATCGTGAGACTTGCAATAAAATCATGAGAATTAATAACCCTAGAATCCTACTCCCCTGTGATGCCCCAGTATGTGTCATGTTTTCACATTCAGAATAGTGGAAGCCATCTGGTTAAGTAGGATTAGTATAAGTCCTTCTTTCAAATGCATTGCTTGTTTTTTCAACAGTATTTTAACACAAAACAATATATTTTAAAAACGGGACTTAATGTTCTCCCTTCCTTCTCAGTAGGATACATGCTCCCAGTGCAGTTCAGCATGGTACATAAGGAGCACTATGGGAACATTTAAATGGAGATAAAAGCGTTGCAGCCCAGCTGTGGCAGGCCTAGGTCAGCTGACTTAGGCTTGGTGGGTTCGGGCCACAGGGCTAAAAATTGCTGTGTAGATGCTTGGGTTCAGGCTGCACCCTTGCACTATTCCAGAGCTTGGGCTCCAGCCTGAGTCCAAACATCTACACAGCAATTTTTCAGCCCTGCAAGCCTGAGTCAGCTGACCCAGGCCGGCTGTGATTTATTTATCTCCATGTATATATGTCCTATATTGCAATAGGTGCCTGTAGGCTGAGGCAGGGATTCTTTTCTATTCTATATAAATTCTTATACCACCTTCATTATCATAGTATCTGAGTGCCTTATGGACATCCTGGAAATCTTGAGAAAACTAAAGTAAGGTTTCAAGTGAAGATATACTATATTGCCCTTTTAGTCTGACCACTGGGAGCATTACCTTCATATTGTTAAAGTTACTGGGATTTGGTATTTTATCTTGTCGGATCAGCTTCAAGTCACAGATATTTGGAGTTCATTTATCCAACCTGTACATCAAGTATACTGAAACTTTTAGCAAAATAGCCCAGTTATTAAAATGCTGAAAAATAACTATTACAGTTTTGCTGTAATTTTTTCTCAGGTTTTCTCTCACGCATGTGCACGCATACACACACTCTAAATCTTTAAAGCCTCTTTCCGCAGAGTGATATGATACCTTATAATTTTAGACATGCAAAATATTCATGAGAAAATATCAAACTTGAGATGAACATTGCCAAAAGTTTGTGAACCTGGGACAGATTTGTGGTTCCTATTGAGAAACCGTGAGAAATTCTATGATTTTTCAGTGTTTCCACCTATAACTTGGCCAAAATTGATGGGTTTGGTTAAGTCCTGCTTGGAGTTTGTTCACAACTGGAAATCAAAGCAAAACCACATGAATTAAAACAGGAAAAAGGTTCATATGGATCCCTGTGAACTAATGCCACCAAGTTTTTTGGGAGTTCTACATCTTGTGTACTATGTTTTTCAGAGATTTTTATTTTTCTGACTACAGATTGATAGGATAGGATAGTTCCTACCTCCCCCCCCCCAGAAATACAAAATTTAGAGTTAAGACTGAAAGTCAATTTGTAATGATTCCGGCTGTGCCAAGATATTGCAAATGATTCTAAGCAGAGGGTGATTTCACTTTCCAGTCCTAGCTATAAAAAAGTAGGAGGAACTTGGGGGAAAGTCTGGGAGAATTTGTACCTTGACCTTTTCGGGATGAAAGGAGGACTTGTGAGTTCTCTCAGAACAATGTTTCCTGATTCATGCACAATGGAGTGGCGGGTTGGAAGGACAAAGTGTCAGTCTGAGCTCTGAATTGCTTTGTTGTTGTCGGTATAAGTCGCATTCTTAGGAAATTATAAGATTTTGCTGAGGTGTCTGGGGGATTTATTCTCACAATTCCTATTAACATCAATAGGGATAGTGTGAATGAATCCATATAAGGTTTGCTGAAAATTTCCCCTTTGATGTTTTGAACACAGGTGCTTTTTGCTGTTTTTTACATTCCATGGTATATAAACAGAGTAGATCACAAATAACAAATAAGCCACTAAAGAATTAGTTGAGACATTCAGTGTGAAATAACCTTATTGTAATGTATTTTGTATGTAAAGGCGTGATAATTATTTATAGCGAACTAAAATTGCAACTGAAATACTGTCCTCAGATATATAATAGCCCCTCAGGCATAAGCTCTGTGGCTTCTGTGAATGACCCATATTAATTCAGACTCTAGAACTTGGCTCTTTAAATAAATGTTGGTAACTGCTGCCAAGTTAAACTATTGAAACAAAGAGTATTACATCATTGTCCAGCCATTTCTACTTAAATAAAACGTATTTGTTTGGAAAAAAAATAGAGCAAACCCCTTTCACACAAGGATCAGCTGGTATGCCATTTTCGAGTTTCGTCTGAACACACATTTCAGATGTGGAAAAAACTAGCATGTTGAAATAATTTGAGGCATGGGTATAGTCTGATCAGTCTTGTTAATCCAGAAGGGAGGGGTGTCCAGTGTATTATTACATTTCGTATATTGTTTTTCAAGAGATGGATGCAATCAGTCATCTCGCATCTGGTTTGAAAAAACCTTGTCTTGCTGGCAAGTAAACTGTTATTTAAGTACACAATCTACTGCACTACTGAAACAGTTTTGCCAAACTTGTCCAAGTATTCTCACAAGCTTAAAGATGGTATAAATATCATTTATAGCAAGTCGTTTACTTCACACTATATGGAATGCCTTCCTGTTCCCCTGATCTAAGTGTCCCAGTTTACATTATGGCCTTTATTGCTTCTGTTTGATGGAATGATCAGTAAAAATTTAATGACACTATAAAATAATAAAAATGTCATTAATTTACCACGGATCTTGGATGCAGTGGTTGTAAAGTTCCATTAATAAACAGAATATTTTTTACAACAAAAAGCATTGTTACATGGGAACGTATAAATAACACACATAAATTTAAGAGCAATTTTACTGTTTAGCACACACATTATTATGGAATAGCCAATAAGTGTATAAAACATAGTATATAAAATTTTATGAAAATATACTGTGCACATCAAAAATTCAGCTTTTATCTAAGTGCAGAGAAAAGCCATTATTGTGTGCTTACTGTTTCATTGCTGTTCTTCCAGAAGATCACAATTTTATATTTGTTTCTAGTAATTTGAAGTTTGCAGCTTTTTTGTAGGAAGGGCCTTGCTTCCGCCACTTCTTGGTTGACTAAACCATCCCTTTACCTTCCGCACACACAGGAAGAATTGATAATCCCTGCCACAGAAATGAGGGAAAAGTTGCTAATTTAATGCAAAGTTAAAAATAATGCCTAAGGGGTTGGCTGGCTTGCTCGGTGACTCTGGAAATAAGGGATAATAATCTAGCAGTCTATCTGTCATCACTGGGGCTGTTCCATCATTGACTATGATAACATGTGAATATGATGGATGCCACAGTCTTGTGGCTCGTAACATTTAACAATCATCAGCTCTCACTAAAGGGGCTTTATCATTTAAATATCTTTATTTAATATGCAACATCTACCTCATACATCATAATTTCAAAGCACTTAGAGAACCAACAGCCCTACAACACAGTGGAACAGACTTTAATTTTTTTTAATAACTTTTATGTTTTTTGCATGTTTGTGACTGACAATGCATAAATAAGTGCCTAATCATGTCACTGAATGAAAATGAAGATTTGGCTCTTGCAAGAAGAATTTTTTCCTTCTACTAATTTTAAAGTAGGGATTAATTTTTACTGTATTTTTAACATACACAAAAACACAGAGGGCCCAGACTGTGCTTGAGAGAGATTTTAGTTTCGGCAAAAGTCCCTGATCGTGCAATTTTTGGGGTTTTTTGACTTCTGTGGGCCTACTCCCATGAGTGAAGATTTGCAGGATCATGTCCTAAGCGCTTTCTTGAAATTACACAATTTAAAGTGAACAACTTTGTATGAATGTACAGCAGATGATATGCAGACAGTATTAAAGGATATTGTCCACCTGTTTAGATTTCCAAAATTACCTTTTGAAAAGGAGGTAAAAACCACACCCTATCCCTGGAAGATGCACCTTAACTAAAAACATACAAACAAATTAGCTGTGTGGCTAAGAAGCAAAAATATATATAGCTTGTATAGGCGTATATATTTCCGGCTGCACATATGTGTGTGTTTGTGGATGTAATGGGTATGTGTATTTGTTTGTTAATGGGTATGTGCTTATATGCATACTCATTAACAAATACACATACCCATTACATATATATATATATACATGTACGTGTGTGTGTGTACCCCACACTTTAAAAATATTTTACAATATGTACATGTAGATGTTTGTTTATGTGGCTATAGGCTATGTAGAATTTATTTTCCTTTAGGACTTGTTTGCACTAGGAGAAAGGGTGTTTTTTTTTAAATGTGATAACTAACACATTTTAAAATCATAATGTAAACAAGGTAAGTTGTGGTTTCACCGTATGTTAGCTGGTTGACGTGAAGCCTACTAGAATAAGCCGTAAAGAAAGGAAAAGGTTGAGACCTAAACAGGTTGAGTGTCCCTTTAAATACTAAGTTCATAAAAACATGTCATATAAGTTTTACTAATACCTCATCCAAATATTAATATTATAAGCATCACTGTGAAGAATATTTTTTATTGAAAAAAAATTAGACTAAAAAGGCATTCCAATGTATATATTGAGAAATAATAGCTGTGGTATATTTTCCTATGAATTGAAAACCAGAGGTTATTACTGAGTCATAAGTGGACTTCAATTCTTTTAGAAGAAAAGGTATTATTGTGTAAGCTTTCTTGTCTTGCTGTTTCTGCCCTTATCATGTAATTTCCCCTTTTCTCCTTCTATATCAAAATATTGATATTCTTTCAGAAACTTTTTTTCCCTTTTCTTTAACAGAGAATATTTTCTGGTAAAAAATGGAAGAGAATGAATGACTAGAAAGATATGTCAAATATGCATATTGATATATAGCAGGTTCTGTTGATTTTAATAGTAGAAAGATATTTCTCCTTCTTCTAAACCACAGTTAACGGTTGTTCTTCCAAGAATACTGCAGATGCCATCTTAACACTCCTTTAGAAAAGGCTTTAATGCAAATATTTGGAAAGAGAAATGGTGTGTGCTAAAGGCTGCTTTTCTTAGTACTGATTTTTGCTTTATTTTGAGTGCAAATTGTGAAAGTCTAAACTAGCCCCTCAACAATGGAACAAGGAACACTTGAAAGAAAATCATTCCTATCTAGCAGCAAAGCAGATTCCATTCTGATGATACAGGATTATTGTTAGATTATAGAACATCTTTGGGTATAATGTTGGCCTTGTAGTGTTAGTTTGCCTGTCTCTAAGTCACATTTCCTCTCTGTGTTCCCTCATCAATAGATACATTATATAGGAAAGATACACTACAAAACCAACTCTGTAGCATGGAGAATGTTACTCCATTATGAAAATGCAAAGCTAACTTGTAAAATGGATGGAAGATTTTAAGAAACTTTTAAAAATGCAATTAGTACCTGAAACTCCTCAGCTGTATGTTGTGGTGGTAAACCCAGTAAATCGATTTTGTGCTGTGTTTTCTTCCCGTGTAGATTTAAACATATTCCATGATCTGAAGAATCAAAAGGCTTCCTGAACAATTTGGCTGATGGGAATTAATTATAGAAATATAATGATATTCAAAAAATAATCAGATTAGACAGCACAAATGAACTGAGATTGAACAAATGAGGCACAACAGCCATCAAGTAATTGTATGTTTGGTCTTTAAGAACATTTCTAAGTTTCTAAACATTGTGCAGGAGAGAAAACTCATGATGTTTTCTTCTTATGTCTAAAATGCTCAGTACAGAACTAGGTCATTGAACAATAGACTGAACAGCAATCAGCACTCTACTTCTGCATAATGCATTAAGTATAACATGCAGAAACTGTTCGCAGAGCTGAAAGCTGGTATTTCATGTCTGTAAATTCAAGCTGACATGACATTTAATATTGTTTCATAGTAATGAACAACAAGGTTTCATTCATTCACAAGTACAACATAATACCAAGTTTAGTCTGAAGAAGTAACAACAAGGCAAGGGGGAAAACATGTTGTGTTCCTTCAAATGAGAACACTAAATTAATGATAACCATTGAACACTTAGCTACTGATATAGAGTACTACAGAGATTCACATTGTGAAGGAATATTGCACTGTCGACTGTAGTGCTTTTTCCCTGTAGTTCTTTGACTGAAGATTGGGTTAACACATAAAATGCCTCCCTTAGTTTTCATTTTACAGTTCCAGGTCCAGCTTTCCTGTGCAGGTCTCCAGCTCTCAAAGGCTTTATGTTTTTCTAGGAGCAAGCACCGTCCTCTCTCTTTTTCAATTCCCATTGAGGTTCAGTTGAAATTCCTAGACAAAATAATAGTATCAATTCTGTCATCTACTATTCCTTCTTTGAATACTTGTCTTTGAAAGCCTCGTGCATAAAATTCAGGCTTGTGTTTTCTCAGGGGTATGATGCAAACTTGGATCTCTTAGTGGAAAAAAAGTGCTTTTTCCATTAAATTAGTAGCATGTTTTAATAGGAACTTTTCTTTCAAGGTCTAAATTTTAGTGTCTCTCAAATGTCGATTGTTTTTTTTCCAGTTTAAGTCACAACGTTTAGTGGAAAGACAAAGTGTGCAGCATAGATCAGCACTGCTTCCTGCCAAAAGTTTTCTGCGGTTGAATGTACCATCATTTATACATTATAAAGGTGCAGTTCAGCCTAATTTGGAAGCTTCTATGTATATTTTCACATTGAAACCTTAGGGCCTGATTTTCAGAAGTGCTGAACGCTCATAATTCCAACTGACATTGATGAGAGCTCTGGTTGCTCAGAACCTATGAAAATGAAGCCCTCAACTTTATGTTCTAAACTACACTTTTAATTAAAACCTGCTCATTTAATTCACTCAGGAAAAGAAAAGAAAAGGCATATGTCTGTACCTAAACATACACATAGGCATAGGACTAAGATATAGGGAGCATTAATAGTATCTCTTGTCTTTTCCAGGAAAGAACACGCTTTGAGAATTTAGGCCCACAGTTAACAGGGAAACCCAGTGAAGATGGAAAACTGGGCCCAGGAGTCATTGACCTTACAAGGCCAGAAGATGCAGAGGGTGAGTTACTGTTAGGAATACACTGAACACTGCTTCCTTAATTCCCACAATCTGACATGGAATGGACACATAGCTAAGTGCATACCCATATCTTTAATGAGTGGTGTGCAGCTAAATTCCTGGGCACAAATTTAAAACGTTTTGCATGTTTTTATCAGATAGTAACATATATATAGCAAAGGATAGGATAAAAACGAAACAAAAACGGTGATACCTTACAGTGTGTACTCTGAGCCATCCTGAAATACCATTTAAGATAAGTCTGCATTGCACACTACACTTCGGCTTGTGGGACCCAGATCTGTCCACTTGGTGTTTCCAAGACTGTGCTTGAGCATCCACACTGCATTGTAAGCCTAGGTTTTCGACTGCTGAAACTGGATTTCACAGCTCTGCTAATGTGTCCAGACTGTATTATAGGTTGTTTATTAGCTACTTCGTTCAATTACTATTTGTTGCTTGTGCTTGGCTGCCTAAGTTACATGGAATTGTTTCTGCTCTCTGAATCTTTTTGAACAGGAGAATAATGAATGGAGAATAATCTATAAATTAGTTAAAGAAATGCTTTTTAGATAAATAATTATTCATGCTAAAATTAATAAAGCTCTCAGGAATCACGTGCATCTTCAAAAATACTCTATGATTGTCCATATACTCATAAATGGAGAATTTCTATCTCAGAGGAAATACTGCTATTTTGACATTTGTGTTTCTCCTGAAGGGTGACAAGCTGCAATATCAAAACTATTCATGGAACAAAAGTTCAGCAAAATTTTTATTCAGATGCAAAATATTTCAACAGTAGCCTAGATCCACCTGGGCTGCCGCAGTGTCTCATGGGAGTTGAAATTAAGATGACTCATCCAACATGATTCTCTGTGGGCTGGGATCCCTAGTCACACTGAATTTTCCTGATGATCTGCAGTCATGGGAGTCCCATGATGCACCATGGCAGCTCATCCAGAGGGGAGCCACAGTGCATCATGGAAAATGTAATCCAGACAGGATATCAAGTCCATAAAGGAGAATGGAGGCATGAAAAACTCAGACTAGAAATCCCATGAGACATTGTGATTGCTCTGACAGATGGTGATGAATGTCACACTGACATGAAATATTTTATTTAAATTTTCCCAATGGAAAATTGTTGGGTTTTTTTTCAAAATCAGCATTTTCCTGCTAAAAATGTTGATTTTTCTGAAATGATATTTTTCAGTGAAAAATATTTCAACAGAGAATTCATAATCAGCTCTACTCATAAATAAATGAAATGATACCACTCATCATTATGAACAAATCTTGTCATTTTTAATCCATGAAAATATTAATAAATCTATTTGTTGTTCTCTAGTCAAGTAACTCCAGTCCTGTTTTTGACCGGATAACATCACTGCATTATAGTTATAAATGTTTTACACTGTACTTTATGAACACTGAATATTTTTTTCTACAAAATTAGAAAATGTAAATCTTATAGCTTGCCTCCTTATATTTGGGAGCAATGAATCTTAACTATTAATTCAGAACTCCATTTCATCCATTACATGTTCATAAGTCTTGAACTGTATCAAGTCAGTGCCTCCTAATTTCACTCTGTGTAAATGCAGATGATGTACTGTAACTAGTTTTTCTGACAGGACTTCTCTCTAGTATTTCCCTGGTTTTGTTCATTTCCCCATATCAACCTTCCTCTCCTTAGCATGCTTAAGCTAGTGTCTTGAGACACACCCTGGCACTGACAGCCTATCCTGTTACTGGATAATACAAGAACGAAGTCTTTACATATGTAACTTTTGTGCCAACTTAAGGACGTGTAACCCCTCCTCCATTTAGATCTAGTGGGGCAGTTGTGACATGGTGTGTTGCCATGTGGGAAATCTGAATTCATGAAAGGATTCAGGTTACCAGGCTTAGCACTAACAGCAGATAAATGTCTCTGGAAAGGGGATGTTGGATGAATCCTTCTGCTGTTCTGTAAAAAAAAGAGCTGGCAGGAGTTCAAGAGTGAGCTGCTTATTTCCCCTTCCGGCTGTAGAGAAGATTGAAGTTATAGCAGATATTGCAGAGCTGTGCATAAAAGACATTAAAATATCTCTCAAGTTTTGTCCTTTATCCTTGGCAAGTTATCTAAGGGATGACTCTCAGCATGGCAAATCTAAGATTGGCTCATTGAAAATACTATGATTGAAATGCCAACAATTAAACTATGACCTCTGAAGTTCTGTACTATACAACTAGTTTTGTTAGTCTCCAAGACTATTTACACTTCTTCCTAATTATAAGTGAGGCTTGTACAGATCTTTCCAGTTTTTCAGCATGTCACAAAATGTTTATATGTGCCAATATCAACCTGTACTTACACGTGTGTCCACTTTAGATTTGAGTTGCTAAGTAACTCTACAAACCTATAGTTAATCCTTGGCCTTGTGTAAGAAGTGATATTTTTTCTTTTTTATTATGTTGCCAAGGTCACTATCCCCATGGAATGTCACAATTTTGTAATAGCCAGAGTTAGCCTTTTAAGATCTGGCATGTTTAATACCTTCCTTTTGTATTGTCTTAGTTTTTCTCTTGTTCCTTTTTATCCCTTTCATTTTTGATTTGGTGATATATTTTGGGTTGCTATCGGTGCAGTCGGTACCATCTGTACAATACTGGTAGTGCATACTGTGTTGCACATACTACACACATAAGAAGTAGTAATAAAATTACATATTAAGGGGGACATCTTGACCCCTCTCCTCTATGGAGAGGCAACTGAAGCTCCCTGACCCAGGCTGGTTCTGCGTCCAGAGCATAAAGCTAGAATCCTAATAGAGTGACTATGCAGCAGTCATACTTTTTCTCTGATGCTAACTAAATCCAAAGGCCAAGAAAGGAAGGTCTGTGCAGGGTCTCCTTGAATTCAGAAAGGTGCTTTCAGATAACATTACAGAGACAGCCATGAACTCTGAAAGCTCCAGTACCTCACAGTGTCTGCATGACTCCTACCCCCTCTGTCAAGCGGGGAGAAGCAGTTGTGTATCCCATCTAACTTCCCTTCTGATTGGCCTGTCCTTCCTTAGGGTTGATGAAATTGGCACAGAGCGTGCAGGAATGGAAAATGAACCTAACATTCCTTCAGGACTGGCTTTAAAGCAGTTCCAGCTCCAGTTCCAACACAAAGTCAATTGGAATATTCCAGTGCCAACTTTGCTAGTTAATTCCCATTTAAACCAAGGAGATTATCCATGCTAATTATGGTACTGTATGCAAATAATCCTTAATGTGGAATACAGAGTCAAAGCAACAAAAGTTTTGAAAAACAACTACGCCTCTACCCGGATGTAACGCTGCCAAAAAATCTTACTGTGTTATAGGTGAAACTGCGTTATATCAAACTAAGGTAATAACAAAATGTTTTTTAAGTACATCAGAAGCAGGAAGCCTGCTAAACAACCAGTGGGGCCCCTTGATGATCGAGATACAAAAAGATGATGATAAAGTCATTGCAGAGAAACTAAATGGATTATTTGCTTCAGTCTTCACGGCTGAGGATGTTAGGGAGATTCCCAAACCTGAGCTGGCTTTTGTAGGTGACAAATTCTAACGAACTGTCACGATTGAAGTGTCACTAAAGGAGTTTGCAATTAATTGATAACCACACATTAACAAGTCACCGGGACCAGATGGCATTCACCCAAGAGTTCTGAAACGAACTCAAATGTGAAGTTGCGGAATATTAACTAAGATTGTAATCTGTCCTTTAAATCGGCTTCGGTACCCAATGACTGAAAGTTAGTTAATAAATAACACCAATATTTAAAAAGGAACTCTAGAGGTGATCTGGCAATTACAGACCCGGTTAAGTCTACACATCTGTACCGGGCAAATTAGTCGAAACAGTAGTTAAGAATAATTTGTCGAGACACATAGAAAAAACATAAACTGTTGAGCATAGTCCAACATGTGTTTCAGTAAAGGGAAGTCGTGGGTTTACTAAATCTATAAGTTCTTTGAAGGGGTCAACAAACATGTTGGACAAGGGGGATCCAGTGGCTAGTATACTAGGTTTTCCAGAAGGCCTTTGACAAGGTTCCTCACCAAAGGCTCTTACGTAAATTTAAACTGTCATGGATAAAAGAAAGGTCCTTTCGTTGATTGAGAACTGGTTAAAAGACCATGGAACAAAGGGTAGGAATTTATGGTTAACATTCTCAGAATGAGATGGGTAAGTAGTGGTGTTCCCCAAGGGTCAGCCCTAGGACCCCCTCTATTCAATTTATTCATAAATGATCTGGAGCAAGGGGTAAACAAGTGAGGTGCAAGTTTGCAGATGATACATAAACTGCTCAAGATAGTTAAGCAGACTGTGAAGAACTTGAAACAGATCTCACAAACTAACTGAGAACTGGGCAACAAATGGCAAATGAAATATATGGTGATAAATGTAAGTACATGCGATGTGGGAAAATAACCCCGATATACTAAATATGTGGGCCGCTAATTAGCTACAAAGAGTCAGGAAAAAGATCTCTGAAGTCATCATGGACAGTTCTCTGAAGATGTCCACGCAGTGTCAGAGGCAGTCAAAAGGCAAACAAAATGTTAGGAATCATTAAAAAGGGGATAGAGAAGAGACTGAGACTACTATCTCTTATATAAAATCCCATGGTACGCCACATCTCAAATACGTGTTACAAGATGTGGTCTCATCACTCAAAAAAGATAGCTCGGCACAGAAAAAGGTTCAGAAAAGGGCTAACTAAAATGATTAGGGGTTTTGGAGAGGGTCCCAATATGAGGAAAGATTAAAAGGCCTAGGACCTCTTCAGCTTGAAAAGAAGGAGAACTAAGGGGGGATTGGTAGAGTATATAAAATCATGAGTGATGTTGAGAAAGTGGATAAGAAAAAGTTATTTACTATCCCATAATACAAGAACTAGGGCATCAATGCATTAACAAGGCAGCAGGTTTAAAACAAATAAAAGGAAATTCTTCTTCACACAGCGCACAGTCAACTTGTGGAACTCCTTGCCTGAGAGGTTGGAAGGCTAGGACTATAAACAGCGTTAAAAGAGAACTGAATAAATCATGGTGGTTAAGTCCATAAATGGGCTATTAGCCAGGAAGGGTAAAGAATGGTGTCCCTAGCCTCTGTTCATCAGAGGATGGAGATGGATGGCAGGAGAGAGATCACTTGATCATTGCCTGTTAGGTTCACTCCCTCTGGGGCACCTGGCATTGGCCACTGTTGGTAGACAGATACTGGGCTAGATGGACCTTTGGTCTGACCCGGTATGGCCGTTCTTATGAACTTGCTTTGATCCACTGGAGTTTGCAGCCCCGCCCACTCTGGAGCACTGCTTTACCATGTTATATCTGAATTCGTGTTATATTGAGTCATGTTATATCGGGGTAGAGGTGTACTTTGCTTGTGTATAGACTGCTTTGTACAGATAATTGCTTAGCCACTAAAGCAAACACAAAAGCCAGCAAAAATGTGCTTTTAGGGCCAAATTTTCAAAAGTCAGTGTCTAAGTGATGCCTGCAAAATTGTACTGCAATTTTATTGCACTCACATTCCACAGCTGTGTATACTAATGGGTGCATGGATGCACAGCTACCCATTTGTAGTGTACAAAAGCCCATTTGAGAATACAGTGTGAGTTTTGCTGACACATTTTGGGTGCCCATTAAATTCCAGGTGTTTTCTTATCTGGAAGGTGATAAAAAGCATTGCTCGGCGATCGCGGTGAAATGAGGGCAGACACTTGGATGAATTTTAAGTTGCAGGGCACAACTTTTATTAAACTTTAACACAAGGGAGGGGCAATACTCGCCCATCACTCATACTTTCCTATGCCAGGCATGTAAGTGGTTTCAGAGCAGGGATTACAGGGCTCCTACCAAATAAACTGGAACTCAGGGTAGGCTCTCTTCAGCCCACCCTCTGGGGATTCAGCTTGCTATGAGTCCTACTACCTCTCCTCCTATGAGGAGGACAAAGGGTGCAGAAGGGTGGGGACTTCAAAATCTCACCCTATTCCATGAGCCAAAGGCTCACCAACCCTGGTTGTCTTCTATCCTATCATTGCACTGGAAATGAGTCACAAGTCGCGACAGATTAAAAGCCGAGCCAAGTATCTCAGTTAGGTCCTGAACACATTCATACTTAACCTACTGTGGCTTGAAGGTCCTGTGAGGAAAGTGAAAAACTCCCTGGTCCTCTACTAAGCAGGTGGTCGGATAGACCCGCAACATCCATCAGGCTCAATTCCCATTCTAGCTCAGGATGGGTAGGGTGGGGGCTGCTGGAACAGAGCTTCAAGAATCTCTACATGGCCCCTGCTCCAATATGGGCGACAGGTATAATAGGCGAGGGGAGACTCTGCCTACCCTAGTGCAGCCGCTGCTGCAGGTCCCCGGTTGTGGGTTAGGAGGGGGAAATTTTTGGAGGTTTGGGGATGGCTGAGGTTGCAGTATGTGCTATTCAGCTTCCTAGGTTCATTTGTAATCTCTCTGGACTGCAGGGAGATTACTGATGAACCTGGGACACTGACTAACACATACTGCCTCCTCAGCTGCCTCAGAATCTGCATGGAACATACCAAAAGCTTCGGTTCTTCTTCCAGAAGAGAGAAGAAGAGAAGAGCTTTTAAATTTTTGCAGGGCAGCTTTGGGTCTGTGGAGTGGAGGCGTGGCTGCAGGGGCTTTGGCCAACCTGGGGCTACTCCAAGCAGGTCGGGGTATGTGTGTCAGGGCTCTGGCTGGCTGGGGGGTTAGGGATCTGGTTGGCCTGGGGCTCCTGTGGCCTTGGGGGTAGGGTGCAGGAGGTCTTGGGGCTTCAGTCGTGGAGGAGGGCCAGGGGGTCTCAGGGCCCTGACCATGGAGGAGGGCCAGGGGGTCTCAGGGCATTAAGCCATGGAGGGGGAAGAAAGGGCAGAGCCAGGGCTAGCCTCCCTGAAGTGGAGCTCCATCCACTGCCCATGTGCTCCAGGTTATATCCTGGAGCTGTGGAATGCTGACAATCAGTACTCCTCCTCCCTAGCTGGCCAAGGGGTGCCAGAGACTCCAAGAGGTGGGGAGTAAGTACCTGGAGCCTCTTAGCGAGTGTATCCCTCCCTTGCTGCTGAGGCTGCCCCCTTATGTTGCCAGCCCCATAGATTTCCCCCACTCAGTGTGGGGGTGGGTAGCATTTTGAAGACTGCATTAAAGAACTATATTTCATCACTTTACCAGTTTTTTAATATTATATTTATTTTTAAATAGTCGGTAGAAGTGAACCTTTAATTATTTGATGGACTGGGGTTATTGTTGATTAATTTCACATTCAGAAAATGAGTAATATCCTTTCAAGCCGTTACTCACATCAACAGAATTTTAAAACTTTGAAGTTATCAAATGTCACTAGGTTTTTAAAATGCTGACTTTTTAATCATAGACCTTTTAAAGACAAATTTCTTAGCCAAGAACTCCAAATATAGTCCCCTTGTGCTTCAAAACAATCATGTTTTAAGCTGAAGGAAAAACTTTTATTATAGGAAACATTTTATCCATAGTGCTCTGCTCTGTGCCAGTGTAATAATATCAGACAACGATTTCTCTCTACTGATTATACCTGTAGCAATATACAGTGCTTCCAATATGGCATCAACCTGGCATGTGAAAGCCAAGTGTCATATTTTCTTTGAGTTCTAGGAGTGCCTGCAATACTTGGTTCATTGACCAGAAACTCAAGAAGTTATAATTATCTTCTTTTAGAGGCAGTGATTGTATTATAAGTCTTGAAGTTCATAACAGTTGTCTGGCTTGAGATTACAAATTATGGGAGAGCTTTGCAGACTTAAATTTAAGATTTAATGGTGTTGTATCCTCTCAGTAAATGGTAGTAGAAATTAACTGTGCTTACCACAGAGCAAACATACCTTTCAGAGGTGACCTAATGTACAAAACTGTTGTTTAAAATTTGCAATCATTGTAATGGTTTTGCCCTCTTCTGGCTGAACGCCTGGCAAATGGCTATAAAAGTTAGCACTATTAACAACTGATGAAGTGATAGAGCTATTGCTTTATATATTGTCTACATTGAAATGAGAACTATGTTTGAAAATGGTGTTCATACAGGATTCAAACATGGTGTTGCCAGCTTTTGAATTATTTGGTTTCTTTAAAGCTCCTGGAATCATATTATTATCTGTAAATCCTAGCTTTCATTTAAAAAAAAAAGATAGAAAGGGAAGTTTCTAGCCCTCATAGTTGGTAGGAAAATCTTTAAAAAGTGATTTGAGTGCCACCTAAAGGCTCAAAAATCAGAAGAAAAATAAAATGAGCCACTTTTAAATTAAAATCTCATGATTTCTAACCCAGTAGCATGTTTTGGGGGCCTGACTCATGATTTTTGAACAATGGGGATTAGCAGTACTGAATTACAACTAGCCAATATGGACAGGACCAAACTCTGTTTGAGGCTAGACAAAGCTGACAGCTGTTTTTGAGTATGGCTCTAACACAGTTTTTCCCCCACCCACAGCAGCTGGACAAACTGTGTTAGAGTATGAGTCAGCAGCCGCCATATTTGAACCCTGTTTTAACATGTAACAATCAATCAATTTGCAAGCTCCTAGAGTGTAAGAGTATAATAAGTAATAGCCAACATGCATGTGTCACAAACAAGTTATGCCAACCTAATTTCTTCCTTGAACAGGTTCACTGGCCTAGTGGATATGGGGGAACCAGTTGATGTGTCATATCTTGATTTTAGTAAAGCTTTTGACCCAGTTCCACATGATATTTTCATAAGCAAAGTAAGGAAATATGGTCTAGATGAAATTACTATAAGGTGGGTGCATAAATGTTGAAAGATCATACTCAACGGAGCTCTTATTGGTTGTTCACTGTCAGACTGGGAGGATGTATCTAGTGGGGAGTCTCAGGAGTCTGTTCTAGGTCCGGTACTTTTCAGCATTTTCATTAATGACATGGATAATGAAGTGGGGAGTATACTTAACTGAACTGGAAGCAAAATAAAATCTGCCTACAGGCAAAAATCAAAATCCGTAATGCTATTGTCCTCACGGCTTTATGGGTGCAAAACATGGACCCATTTAAAAGTTTGACAGTTTCCGTTTGCGACACCTATAACAGTTGCTGGGCATCAAATGGCAGGACTGGGTTTACAATACAAAAGTTTGGTCTGCATCAAGATTCATTTGATCTGCACCCAGTTGAGATGGACTGGCCATGTAATTTGTATGCCTGAGACCCGTTTATCAAAACAAGTCTTATATTCTGAATTAAGCTCCAGCAATCGTAAGCGTGGAGGACAGATGAAATGCTTCAAAGGCACCATGAGTCAAAATCTGCTCAAAACTAACATTTCTGACCTTTGAGCAGCTGGTGAGTGATCATATTGCATGGCCCTGCACTGTAAGGGAATCATGAGAAGAATCGGGTTGAGCAGCTGAAGGCACAGCGCCAGACACAGAAACAATGTGCAGTTCTATCAACACAGCTAGGCAAATGGCTCTGTGGCTAGTGCAGTAAAAGTTGTTCTCTCCAAATTGGTCTGTACAAACAGTGATTGTCAACATTGTCCTTGAAATCAAGGTGACTAGCATCATCAACATCAACATGCTTATAAAATTTACAGATGACACCCAGCTGGGAGGGGTTACTGGCACTTTGGAGGGCATAAAAAGTGACCTTGACAAATTGGAGGTTTGGTCTGAAATCAACAAGATGAAATTCAATAGACACAAGTGCAAAGTACTTCACTTAGGAAGGGAAAATACAAAATGGGGAATAACTAACTAGGGACTAGGATTGTGAAAAAAGATCTGAGGTTTATAGTGGATCACAAATGCCATATGAGCCAACAGTGTGATGTCATTGCAAAAAAGGCTAATATAATTCTGGAGTGTATTAACAGGAGTGTCATATGTAATACGAGAGAGGTAATTGTTCTGCTCTGCAAAGAACTGGTAAGGCCTCTGCTAAAATACTGTGTCCAATTTTGGGGTGCTACTCTTTAGGAAAAGTATGACTAAATTGATGAGAATCCAGAGGAGAGCAACAAAATAACAGTCTTCAAATATATTAAGGGCTGTTATAAAGAGGATCATGATCAATTGTTCTCCATGTCCACTGAAGGTAAAACAATTAATGGGCTTAATCTGCAGCAAGAGAGATTTAGACTAATATTAGGGAAAATGTTCTAGCTATAATGATAGTTAAGTACTGAAATAATCTTTCAAAGGACACTGTGGAATCCCCACTATTGGAGGTTTTTAAGAACAAGTTAGACAATTGCCTGTCAGGGATGGTCTAGGTATACCTGGGTCTGCCTCACTGCAGGGGGTTGGCTTAGATGACCTCTCAAGGTCCCATCCAGCTCTGCTTTTTGATGATTCTGTGTTTTTGTAAAAATCAGTTCCCTATTCTGTGAATACAGGTTGTTAGGTTTTGAGAATCTTCTCTTGGCTCAAGTCCTCTTATCAATGTTTTGGTACATGTGCCTGCTAATGTAGTATGTACGCCCAGTATACTCATTACTGGAACAGCTCCTTCTATTTGCAGGCTTGTGGTCAAGTGCTTTGTTAATGTGCAGAAAATGCACTAGGGTCTTGCCCTCTAGGGGATGGAGGCCTGCAGAAAAGATATAAGTACTTCTGTCAACAGTGAATGGTTCTACTTTAGCTCAGGTAGAAAAGTTGTTCCTTTTGATATTGAAGGTCATTCTTTCAAGTCCCTTTGGAGATGTGATCCTCATTCATGCAAAAGAATTCCTTCTGTTAAAGGGAGTGCATTTTTTGTGATTCGAATATGGACTCAGAGTAACAATTTATGGATTGTGTTATTGGTTCTGCCACTGACCCATTGTCTGATGTTAAACAGGTGATGTAATGTCTCTGTGTCTTGTCTTCCCATCTGTGAAATGAGAATAATTATACATAAATGCCCCATAGCAGTACTGTGAAGCTAAATTACTTAATATTTTGGTGACTTTTGCATGAAGTGTACTATATTGGTGCAAAGAACAATTATGAAAACTGTCAGATCCTGTATCTATTTGTACCATATAATCAGAGATGTGAGAGTTACATGCGTGGCCTCAAAATTTGCCAGTTGGGGCAATTTGTGCAAAACCTTCCTCTTCATCGGAGAAATCCCTTTTTTGTGACAACTTTGCTGATTCTGGGCAGTTAGTGTTTGTCTGCCTCTTCATCTTTACAGGGAATTCTAGATGTGCTCAGTGAACATGCTCTATAGCAATGAGAAGGAACATGCCAGCTAGCTAGACTTCTCACAAGGATACTCAGCCTTCAGGAAGCAAACGATCAGCCTGGAAACAACTTACCAAGAGTTGTCAACATTCCCCTCACTACCACATCCCTTCTGAACATGCCTGGACCGGCTTGTCCCCTTCCCTTTAGGTTCTCCACATTCCTCCTGGCAGCCAGAAAGATGGGACCAGAGGCCCCCATCCACCAGAAGGTGATTGGAGCCCCTTCTTCCTCTTTCCCCACACTCTCACTCCCCAGTCCCCAGTTTTTATGACACACCAATATTGAATCCTGAATGGAAATTAGGAAGCAGCCAAAAATACATGGAAAAAACAATCACTTGGGTTTTAAATTTATAGCATACGTTAAAAATAATACACTTGTTTAAAAAGATCTACTTTCCTAAAAGGTCTTTCTGTGCATCTTGTGCTTCCATAGAATATCCAGCTTCTAGTTTGCTGCAGAATTCATCACTGGAGTACTGCTGAAACTAGAGAGCCTGGGTGCATAATATAGCATGCTCTTCAGTACTGAGCTCTGTAAAAATAATAGTGGTCAAATAGAAGTGGTTAAATAGATAGAACTGAAGAACAGATATGTTCTAGAAAACTGATTATATTATTGGAGAGAACATATTGTAGAGTATCACATTATTGATAGAAGCTTACTTTTTGTGATGAATGCAAATGTTCTTTGCATTAAAGCAAAGAAAAGTACCATTTTTATCTTATGACACAAGCATGCTGCAGCTAGACACAGCAGGGTCTGTTCATTCAGGCTGGAATTTTCAAAGGGGCTTTAAGGAGTTAGGAACTGAGACCCCATTGAGGTAGTTGAGTGTCTAACTCTTTTAGACTCCTTTGAAAATTCCACTCTCAATGGAGTAGGTCCTTTTCAACCAGTGACTATCTAATCTATATGGCTTCTATCTAGATTCTTGTACCACGTCCCAAACCATGATAGCTTAGTACTTCTGATTTGGTGTTTGACTTGGGATCAGCACTATTGTTACTGATTGTGGGGCACAGTCACTGCAGAGTAGGGTGACAAATTCAGAGAGTAAGTGGCTGGTGAAGAATGAAATGTACCATGTTTAGGTTTGATGCAGGTATAGTCCCCAAGAAACCAGGGATCAGGTAGATGGTTGCAGCAGTAGTAGTTAGTACAGGTATGGGGGTGAAGAATAGGTAATATGCCTGTGAGGGAAAAGAATATGCTGACTGTGGAAACGAAAGGGAGGCTGCAAGCTTCAAGGAGGGAGGGGTAGGTTGGTGAGTTTCCTGGGAGAAAGTCAGAGTGTGGCAGGGAGCTGGAGAAGTGGTGAGAAGAAAGCTGGGAACTAAGGAACGAGAAAAAGAAACAGGCACCTTTTGTATCTCCAACTACCAGCTTGCTCCTCAGTTTTCAGAACCCCACTGTTTACTCCCTCCACAACCCATACAAATACACACAGAGACACGTGTCCTGGTTTTACATTTCAGACTTCAGGGTCATGATATGTAAAGTGCACACCTCTTAAATAAAGATCAGATAAACTTCTTAAAAAGACACATTGACTGTATCCCTAAGTTCCAACATGCTGTTAATGCTGACTGAGATGATGCCCACTGCAACCTTCCTGTAATAAAGCAACCTTTCCTGCAAAAAGGTGGGCAGCAAAAATCCACAAGTGAAAAAAATCTTTTTTTAACTCCACAAAAGGTCGACTTGGATCTGTCATGGAGAGGTAAGGGAAACAGATTTTTTTTTAATGTAAGCAGATCAATCTTGGCAGCCTGCCAACACAATCCAAAACTGTGAGGTAACATCTTTAACACCCTACTAGGCTAAGGTGTAAACAGCAAGTACTACATGCATGACAAAGCATCGTCTACTTTTGTGACAGTGCCTCATAAATACTGTGGAAAGAATGCCTCTCCATGCCGGTATTTATTGCACATAAATATTTGTAATAGTTGCTATGGCAGTTGAGAAAGGAAAGATTAAAATCAGGAAATGGTGAAAGCTGTCTGAAGACAAAGAAGTGTTTCCAGAGAGAATACAGAAAGCTCAAACCTTAAATGCTTTGTCCCCTGTACTATCTGTATCTGTCTTTGATAAATGATATTCCCCCAAATGTGCCTTTATTAATTCAAGATGAAATAATTTCTTACTCTCTGAGTTATGGGGCCTGATATTAAGAGGAGGCCTCCGATAATTGTGGGTGCCATTTGTAGCACTTAGACATCTACCAGATTATATCTAAAATTTGAATGATGGGCCTAATTGACCTGGATTAACTAATAATGTTGGGAATTTAGGGGAAAGCATCGAGGTGACCGAGATCTAGGTTCTGAGTCTGATTTTGTGTACTGCAGTGTAAATCGGGAAGCACTCCATGAAAGTCAGTGGAGTTCCGCTAGTGTAAATGCCTGCAAATGACATGAGAATTGGGCCCTCAATCTTAAAGGACTTTCCCATTGTTTTCCTGAGGGCAGCTGCTTTATGGATGAGGTTGCTGCCAAACCCCACATACAGTTTTATGGGGGGGAACTCCCACCTCAAGTGATGAATAATCTGAGATGCAGGGTGTGGACTGACTTCCCACTGTATTGAAAACTAGTCCTCTCCAGACAATAATATTTAATATACAGGATGGTTCTCACTTTCCGAATTATAACTCTGGCAGTTCTACACAAGTATTACCTTTGGATTTTCAGCCGTCGTCTTGTATTTTTTCCTACTGCTAAGCATAAGTATTTCTCATTTGCTGTTTCTGTGCTGCAGTAAATGATTCTTTTGTAATAGCACCTTTATGTTAAAAAGGATTATAGTAGAATTGCTAATGTTATACAGCCACGGTTACAATGCTCTGAGTATTATATGGAGGTGCCCATTAGCACAGTTATAGTTAAGGGCTTGTCACAATTTCCATTATATAGTAAACCATTATTTTCAGGAATTTAGAACAAGGCTGTAAAAAATAACTCGAGGCTGAGGCTTTGCACAGATAGTCTCAGCCCATGAGAAAATTGTCACAGTTGTTGAAGGCAGTGAGTCTGCTCAGCCTATTTTTAAGTTATGAGAGTGAAAAATTAAGCGTAGTAGTTCCAGGGTTTAAAACATTTATTTTCACACATTGAAGGCCAAATTACTCTTGAAAGGAGCTGCCACTCACGTCAGTAGAAATCCTATGGCCAGATGCTGAGCCCTGCCTAAATCTTCTTTGTGCTGCTCCAGTGATGCAAAAGGAACTCAAAGCTGTCTCGCACAGGTAGCTGAGAATTCCTCCAGCAAAGGGGAAATTTCAGGTGGTTTAAAGCCACCTTTATACTACCTCTCTCTGTCTCTGAGCATAGGTAAGAGGGTAGGGATGGGATGAAGAACTGTGTAATTTGGCTAATCTTTGGCCCCTGGAATTGTCCAAACAGAGCCACTCCAGCTTGCATTGCCTTTATACTGCTCTAAATTATGGTATAGGTCATTTTGTTCTCCAGCAGTGTTAAGATCTTAGAAATGGAAAGCTGGTTTATAGCCATTTCCTTCTCCACCACTGAGTTGCACTGAGCATCTAGCCCCATCTGCACATCCAAGGTGAAATTTTGCTTCCAGAGTACAGAATTTTCTTTGTTTCTTTAAATTTAATGTTCTAAGCAGTTAGACATGAATGTGTGTTTGGAGTATTTGAGTGTCATTCTTAGTTCCTGAACATATTAAATTATTACATTTTAAATATAGCATCTAACTACAGATCACAGGTTACATTTCAAATGCTCATGCAAACTTGAGCTTGCAATGTTTGTATGGACACCGATTATACTGCAAAATCCCATATTTTTTAACACAAATCAGGGAATGGCAAATGGGTATTTTTGCATGCAGTTACCCAAATTGTAAGAGCATTTTCCTGTTTTCACCCACATGTAGGTGCAGTCCATTTGAAAAATTACTCCTATGAGTTTTCCAAATATTTTCTTATATGTGTTAACTTTGAGCTCATACCCTCGTACTACAGCTGTTGTTTCTCCTTCATCATCATTTATTGTTTATCTATTATACTATTGATTATTATAATTATTATTACTACCCCCTAAATGTGCTAGGCAAAAAAGAAACGAGACACACACACATTCTGCTTCTAGGTTCTTGCAGTCTAATTATAGATGTGACAGAATATGTAAGAACAGCAAACACTGGATAGAAGAGAATTACTGATATTGATACACTGAGTTATGATATATGCTAGGATGTGTCAGATCAGTTTGTGGATTGAATGCTATAAATGAGCCATTAATGTAATGATTCCAAAATAGATGTTAAAATCTTTTGGAGGAATGCTCTGCATTTCAGAGTTTCTTTGATACCAACAGTTATTCCACACTGAACATGACTTTAGGCAGTTTGTACTGCAAATTTCTGTGTGGCTCGAAAGCTTGTCTCTCTCACCAACAGAAGTTGGTCCAATAAAAGATGTTACCTCACCCAGCTTGTCTCTCTAATATCTGGGACTGAGATGGCTATATCTGCGCTGCATACAACTTCTCTCCCAGTAAGTCAACCCAGAATATCTCCTTATAAACCAGGCTGTAATTTAATTGTTTGAAGTCATATCTTTGTTGTACAGAGGCAAGAAAAGTTGCTTATTATCGGTCTTCAGATCCTTATTTTCTTCATCTCTACCTAAAAAGAAGTATATGTCAAATTTGAAGTTGTGCTTCTGTTATTCTCTAGGTAAATTGTCATTCTTTGTTCTCCATTTAAAATAAAACAAAATAAAATAAATAATGGCCAAGATATGAACCGGTCCAAATATGGTGGTTCTAGTTTTGGCAAAACTTTGTTTGATATCATGCCTGAGTAAAGACTGTAAAATATGTCCCTGTGTTTTAAAAATCAATATCATGCTTTATGAATCATATAGGTATCATCATGTCAGGAGGTGTTTGAAATCATGTTAGTTTCAGTTCCACTGATGATATATTGGCTCTTAAAGATCTAATCTGATATCAAATAAAATATCCCTTTCATGTGAATTAGTATTGTTTTGGCTTTGAAACTGATTGGTATAATATCAATAATGCCACTTAGTTGTCATCATAATTGTTCCAAAAAAGAAACTACAATATCAGAGGAGTGTGTTGTATACCTTTTAATAATAGTAATAATAACAGGCATTATAAACTGCTTCTCCCTGCATATCTAATCTGTGACAGTTAATACTTTAATTTCAAAATAAAAGTGAAATGCAAAAAATGATATCAATAGGGAGGCAATGTATATAATATGTAGACCTGATGACTGAGAATTCCACTTTTTTCACTGGCACTGGGCAAATGGTATAACCTGCAACTCTGACTTTGTCCCTCAGTGAAATGGGTTTAATGATACCTACTTCAAGAGGGGGCTTTTGCATCTGTTTGTAAAGCATTTTGAGTTCCTCCAATGAAAATTGCTATGTGAATGCAAAGACTTTTTATTACAGTTAATTAATTTATTTTCCAAAAATATAAAATCAAGGCTACTTCAGCATCCTTCTTTGTACCTAGAAGTTTCTCGGGTCCTCAAAGTCTCATTTTTCATTCCATTTGTGCTACGGCACTTAGAAATAACCTTACATTGTGGGCTTAAATCAGACTCTGTACAATAATTTAACACAGTTCTGTATTATTTAATAGATGATTTCATTGTTTTCGAGTGTGTACCATGCCACATTTCAATAAGGATTAGTTTTGCCATAAAATGTGGTCAAGTAATCTAAACTTTTTGTGTAAACCATCAAGAAAATAGCTGCATTTAAGGGTTTTGATTCATTTGAACTTTGTGGATTTGGACAAAACTGGTTGCTGTTTGTGGAGGTGATAATAGCCTATTTAAAAATATTGTTTGAGTTTAAATTAAAGTCACAAATCAGCACTTACACTGCTGAGTGAACTGCTACAACTGATAAAACTTAGAAAACGATTTTATTTTACACACAAAAAATGATATTTTACTTTTCATTTTTTTAATGGAGAAAAAAGCATGTAACTTCTGTAGGTGTTCAAGTGCATCAATGCTATGTTTTAATTAAGATAAGGCATTTTGTTTGCATATGTAAAGCAAATGTAATAAAAAGGAAACTCACTGTCACCAAAGCTGAAAACAAGGGACTTTGGAAAATATATGCTGATATATAACTGGCTTAGAATTTCCTTCATTTTGCAAAGCCACGAGCCACATGCATCAGCTCACCACAAAGTCATTAGGTCTTTTTAAGCTCAGATGAAAAACATTAACAAATACCACAAAAGGCTTTAGTATGGCCCCTTTGTTCATTCACATATGGCAGTTTATAACTCCTGCGCCACTTGGGTCGTGTGTTTGTTTAAGCTGCCTCCATCAGGCCAGCCCTGAAAGAACAAAAGACATCTTGAGCGATCCTAAGCAGGAAATGGGCTAATCTAAACACGGTTTGTGACACTATAAGTAGAATAGAAGAGGGAGGGATTGATTAGTCATTAATGTCCAATTGACTCCATATGGATGTTGCAATAATAAGGCCTTTTTCAGTGCAGTAGCGGAGTTATTGAATTAGAGGTTTATGTTTCCTCAGAGCTGACCTTAGGGAATTCCGTTTTGGTTCTTCTTGTTGATGTTTAAAGAGAATGGAGTCTCTAATAGGGAAAATAGAGGCATTATCTGCAGTAACACTTGCTAACAATATCATAACTGAGTGCTGCATTAATATAAGTGAGGGGTTTTAGCCTCTGCTACAGTATATTTTTAATTCTTAGCATTTACTTAGCATGTTTATATGTCTTTGGAGGTGAAATATTTTAGATCCTATTAAAATGTTACAATTAATTTAATAAATCAGTCATACTTTCCTCAGGTTCTTTCCCTTCCAGGCTCCAAGTACTCTTCATGAGAAATGTTGGATCTTAGAATCCCAGCTGAATAATATTTGTTTAGCATTTGGAGTGAAGGCAGCCTGGTGACCAGACACTGCCATGCAGGATACCTGTGCCTCAGAGTGACTACAGACCTCACACTCCTTGGGCTAGTGATTTCTCTGTTCCGTTGTTAGCATTGCAGAGCATCTCACACCAGACAATTGATGGAAGTAGGATTTGACAGTGGCTCTTTAAGTGCCCATATTCTCTACCTTCCTTGCTGGTAGTAAAGTGTCATCTACGAGTGGATTGGGATATAAAAAAAATAAAGAGGTAAAAAGGCAGAGAAGGGATAAGAAACATGTCTATAAACCTAGGACCTAACTTGGATCAGTCTTTATATTCTATCAAGCAGAAAATTTTGTCACATTTTGCAGAATCAGCCGTATGAATTTGTATCTAAAAATATTCATTCAATGAAAGGTATTTGTTGTATTTTTCAACTCTCTAAAGCTTTAGGCCATCCATTAATTTCAGATGTGTTTTTGTTTGTAATGCTTTTAAAAATATCAGACAAGCTGTACTGGAGGCTGCCATCCTCTCTCCACAGAAGACATGCAGAACAGAGAGTTGCAAAGTCTTTTTTTTCACTCTATCCTATTTTATCCTTACGCATATTCTGAAGGGATCTACCTCTGAGAACAAGTGTACAATTCCAGTTTCAATGCCCATTCAGTCCTCAGCGTCATTCCTGTAACCAGCAATAGCAACACTAGTAGTTCATATTGGCATGAAGTATTTTATGATGTGGCCACCAGAGTCTTCTATTTGCCCCAAAAGTGGGCAGGGCAGGGCAGCACCTGGAAGCTATAAAGGATCAGAGAGATGTTGAAGTCAATTGGAGTTTTGTTATTAACTTCAACAGAGCCATGATTTCAGCCACAGAAGACCATCCCTGCTCTAAAGAGCTTACAGTCTAAAAGTAAAGACAGACAAACAGATACAGGCAACAACAAAAAACAATATGTCCAAAGTTACCGTACAGTTTCCCCAACGTCCCACTCACATGGCAATACTTTTCCCCACCCTCTCCTCTGTCCAGATGCTGACTAAACTTCTTCCCAGCCCTATCCACTGAAAGCACCCTCCTTCTCCCCTATCTATCCCCCTAGAAAAACACTTTGCCTCATCTGGTTGTAGAAGATTTTTTAAAGTTTAAGTGCTTGGCCAGATCAGGCCCATAGTATTTTAGCTTCCCCTTCATTTTTTACTGTCCTTTGACCATGTATAGTCTTCCTACGCTAATCCTGAATTTAAGTCCTCCGGAAGAGTTAAACACTGTGCAGTACAAAAAGTGATCACCATTGTCCAATCTGCTCTGTGTTTTATATTATCTCATCCATGGCTCAGCCCAACAGAAGCTGAAGAGCTGGAAAGCAAAACAGCCCTACACCCTCAGAAGCTGAAAGTGTCACTTCTAGTATAGCCCCAGCCTCTGCTGGGCTGAGGAGAAGATTTCCCTGCCAACTAAGCCAATAGGGCAGCCAAATCTTGTTTTTGTAAAAATTTTGAATCACAACCAAAGTCCTCATTCTGGAAGTCAAACTGCCATTCTATGACTGTATTATGAACAGTACACTGGTGAATGGCCCATTAGTCACCACAGACACACAATTGTTTTAACTTTCCCCCAGTTAGTAATGTATTTTGTACATATTATTTTGCAGAGGGATTTTATTAGATAATGATGAGTAAATTGTCCCTATGAACCAGAACTAAAATCCCTACCACTTTACAGTCTTCCATATCCTTTGCTCTTCAAATTCCAGAATAGTCTCTCTTTTGTTTTCTGGATCACTCGTTATTGTAACTATCAGCACAAAACAAGAATGTGGTTTGTAAAACTTGTTGAAATTCTGTCTGTGGGTGAAAGAGATTTTTGATATTTGATTGACAGGCTGAAGTTATTTAGAGCTGACTTGCAGTTTGAAATATTGTTATTGTTCTGGGTTTCAACCTGCAAGACCACATTTTACATCTGTGTCTTTTATATCATTAAAGCCTTAGTTATAGCCTCAGTGAACATTAAGAATTTTTGCTCTCCGGTTATACCACCTTTTGCAAACAGAAGCATTTTCTGTAATGTACAGTATGTTGAACATACTCCTGCACTTGTGGAACACAGGACAGACAGGTTGGGTGATTGTTAATTATTTTTAGAAGCTCATTTTGCATAGATTCTTTTGTGAGAGCCCTTGGGCCTCATATTCACTCACAGATCAAGCAGAGAAAAGCTCAACTTTTTTTGGCTGCCTTTTCCAATCCTTCGGGTATGGACTTGCTCAAAGGAGATGCATCACAAGCTTCGTGCCCTTTTTGGGATGTTTGCAGTTTACTACTACTGTAATTAAAGATTGTTCCCTAAAAAATTAAATTAAAGTAGATTACAAGGATTGTAGTTTCATCTTCCTATTCCAAATTATAATGTCTCCAAATAAAGAATTCAGTCCTACAAAAGTCATATTGAAGTATATTGGACTTTTTCCTGCGTCAGAACCAGAGGATAAGGCCAAAACTTTATTAGAAAGACCTAAAGACAAACCCATTGGCCAACTGTACATATTGGTGCAATCAAAAATTTATAGAGCTGTTTCCTAACCATGCCAACTGTAGATAAACACAGTCGCTTGTAACTGGCATGGTGTGGCAGTTATGTAAATCAAGACAATCGTATTTTAAATACTAAGTTTTTTTTGAAAAAAATCAGTTTTGAAATTTGTGTTGTGTTGTTATCTTGGTTATTCCTTCAGGCACAAAAACTGACCATAACAAGGGAATTCAGTGTTTTACTTTTAGAGACTATATGATGCATTGTACCTCTCCAAAGTAACTCTTTTTGTATACAGTGCTCAAAGCTAAAGGTTGTTTTCCTGTTCCCCCTATGGATATGAGCTTGTTTTGCATGCAGTTGTTTTAGACTATAGTAGTTTCCTCCTTTATTTAATTATTGATCATTATACTGTAATTACAGACGTAAGGAGCCAGATGCTCCCTTCTGCTTATGCTGTTGGAGTGGAGCAATATCACTGGAAATATGGCAGGGAATGTGAAGTTGGGAAGCAGTGTCACCTGTCTTGTGAGAACAGAGAAACCTTACTTCAGAACTACTGCAAGGGAGCAGCAGGGAAGGAGCTTGTGAGGCAATCCAGGGATGGGCCAGTAGATCCACCACTGTGTGGATCTATGGGCCTAAAATCTGATGATGGGGGAGGGCCTGGCTTACAGTCATGGGCTGTAGTGGCAGTGAAACTGTTAAGCAACCATCTGCATCGTACCTGTAGGTTGAGAGAAGATTTCACACACACATCCTGCAACCTTTCTTAAATCTTCTGTGACAAATCCATTTATTTGTATAGTGGTGGTGGGATGTATGAGAGCAGCATTTGGCCTAAGGATAGATAGACCCTCCTTTTCCCCCTTTCAGGTAAACAGAAATTCTTGGAAGGTTTGTGGCCACTCCTTCATGATTAAATCCTCCCATAAATTTGGGCCACTTGTAGTCTCTTCAGTCTGTGGCAGGCTTGAGGGAAGCTGGCAGGAAGGTGGAAAGGAAGCTCATTGACACTGATCCAGCTAAATACTTAGACATGTGAGTAGTTCCAAGGACCATTTATGTGCTTTGTTAGGGATGTGCTTAAGCACTTTGCTGACTTGGACTATAACAAGGAGCGTGTTCATGAAGGTAGAAGGTGTAAAATCATTATAAATGTCACAGTTTAGGGCAACTACACCTGTATATACCCTCCATGGGGTCCACCAAGGGCTGTAGTGTCTACACTGAAGCTCTGCATCTGTGCTGCTGCAGCATTTCAAGGGTAGACAAGCCCTTAGGCTTTCCTTTATATAGCTTGGATCTTTGATCATGGCATTGTATAACAGGTGATCAGCAGCTAAAAAGTCCACTCCTAAGAGCAAAGCTTCAGAAGGCTAGGTTTTAGCATAACCAGAGGTGGGGGATTTGCATTTACCCATCCACTATATATCTACCAGGAAATCCACTTCACACGCATTGTCCCAAAAGTCTATTCTTGTCTGACACATTGTTCACTATTGGTCTTCCATCACATCTCCACTCTACAGCAGTTAAATCAAATCCCGGCCCACAATAACGCATGAACTTTGTGTTTAGTACAATGGACCCAAAGATACTGTACTTAAACTGAATTCAGTAATTTAAGGAAATTGCCTTATCAATCAGCTGGGTAGAGCTATTTTTTCCCCTCTTTTCCTTTTCTATCAGTAGAGCTGATTGAATAACTTGTTGCAAATTTTGACAATTTTGTATAGAATAATTTTTCATATTTTTTCATTTGTCAACTAGCTTCATAATGCTGCATTATCATTGCATAGTTGTTGCAAATGTTGGTATTTTAAAAAAACTGAATAATTATACATATAATTATATATACAATTCTCTGTTATTTGTGTTAGTCCTACTTATTAGAATTCAGTCACTAAACCACAGTAGCATAGGAAACCCCAATTAAAAATATCCTAATTTTAAAATAAAGATATATTCTATATGAGATGACGGGCAGGAAGAGTCTGATCAAGAGCCCATTTGAAGACAGGGAAAAGGCTCCTGTTGACTCCAGTTGCCTTTGGATTAAGTCCTAAAAGCACATCTTTATCTTCACTCAGCAAAACCACTACTCCCTATTGCAAAAGAGACAGAGAGCAGCAATTGTAACCATCTGTAAATGCTGAACACCTGTGGCACAGTAGTGGACTCAGAATAATATTAAAATATTTTTGCATCTGACATTTGCTGCAAACCTGTCTTCTTTTATGTGCACACATGTAAGTATATAAATTGCTGAATAGTTGTAAAGTAATGGCATTGAGGGCATCATAAATTTCCACAGTGATCCTCAGGAGAAGACACTGTCGTATCTGAATGAGTGTTTTGCTTCCAGGGTAATGTATGTCTTCATCTGGCCCAGCAGTCAGCGTATTGCCCTGTGTTGATGGATATTGTCCGCTTGAAACTACACTACATTTCACTGCACAATAAACATGGCTGTCAATGCCATATAAAGTGAAATCAATTTATCCTGTATGGTCAGTGCCTTTTAAATGAAATTAATGTACTGTGGGCATGGTGGCAAAAAGGTAGTGTATTAGTTATGCATCCTCTGTTCTAAGACTTTTTTCATGTAAATGAATTGCCTACATGGAATTAAATTGTTGTGTATATAAAGTATGGTGTTTTCCCAGTAAATTAGCAAAATGAGGATTCTACATAATTAAAAACTATAAGCCAGTCATTGAAGACAATAGAACAATGACACTTTGCAGAAGCTAAGTATCTGACCTTATATTTTTGGTTGATATAAATTACCTTCACACTGCTACAGGAAAATAATGAGGCACTTTATTGTGCTAATTTATTGTCATGTTTTGACACAATCACCTTTTTGTTTTTATCAAAGCACTGGATAACATGAGTGTGGAGTGTGGAAGCCTACCATAAAATTGTGTCACTTTTCTCCTGTACAGCCTTTTCTTCCTCTGTGTTCACAGCTATGTTCCAGCCTTAAAAGTGTAATTTACAATTATGATTCCAAAAGTTTCAGGACAAGGACATCACATCTCAGCTATATCAGGCATTTCCTACTACCTGATGTTCAGTTGTATGCACTCTAATGTACAGTAAAGCTTAGACTGCTTGTTGTCAAGAAAACTGAGCTTGGGTGCAGCCCAAGATCCATCACATGTTAGAGCATGCACAGCTGAATTGGAGGTGGGGAATGGCAGGCCATCAGGATTCACTTAAGTGTCATTGTCAAGGTGAACCCAATGTACTAGTCAGACCAACCTGTTACTCTGGTATTAGCATGCGTACCCATTGACTGCAAACTACCGTATTACAGATGCGTGGCTTGATCCTGCAAGATGCTGTCATTGAAATAAATTTGAACTGAGGATGCTCAGCCCCCAGCAGAATCAGACCTATATAATGTGCAACATGTACCCACAGATTAAGAATACGCTGTATAATTTATTACGAAATGTTTGGATATGTTCCACTGCACAAGCAGCAGAGTCATTTTGAAGTACTTGTGTGACCAGTTCTACATCACAGTTGATCGTCACGTGTAACTTTTATACACATACACCCATGGAGCATACAAAATGTACACGCAGTAGTAGAACCCAGAACTGGAACTTGGGCTAGTCTTTGGTACCTTGACAGAAGAAAAATATAATTATCAATACAAACAATTTGTTGGCTAATACAGGTATTGTGGATCTTGTTAAGATTGCTTTCAGAAGGTTACATTGGAATTATGAAATTAGGTCTATTTTATCTCCTCTTATAGATCTGGAAGCAAGAAGGGGGAGTTGGGAAGAGAGAGAAAAAAAATGAAGCTAAAATGAACAAGGCATAGGAAGTTGTTTTGTAATCAAAATAATAATACTTTGCATCCATCTTGTTTCTTCCTGCCTTGATATTACAGGAAGTAAAGCAATGAATGGCTCTGCAGCTAAACTACAGCAGTATTATTGTTGGCCAACAGGAGGTGCCACTGTGGCTGAAGCTCGAGTCTACAGGGACGCACGGGGCCGAGCCAGTAGTGAACCGCATATCAAGCGACCAATGAACGCTTTCATGGTTTGGGCAAAAGATGAACGCAGAAAAATTCTCCAAGCTTTTCCTGACATGCACAATTCCAATATTAGCAAAATCCTAGGTAAGTACAAGACAATAAATATATTGTGACTGATGTAGATGTGGCGGCGAATGAGGACAAATGCAGGGATGGATATTTAGAAACAGGCCACAATTTATTAAACTTAACACAGGGGCACTACCCATCCTGTCACCCATACTCTCACCGGCATTTTAAGTGGTTCCAATACGGGTTACATGGCTACTCCATATAACTATTTTGGCCTATGACTCAACATGCTCTTCTGAGTCTTACCACCTCCCTTCCTGCATAAGCGGGACCAGGGATACTAAAAAGCAGGGGAGTTGGGGGAAGGACCTTGGCCCATGAAGGCCATAAGATTTTCCGCTATCCCACGAGCACAAGGCCTGTCAATAAAAATCTCAGGTCTTTTACTTCTGGGAACAATTCCTTTTAACCACACTGGAAACCACCCACAAACTGTGAAGAACTAACATCCTTTCAAAGTACTATCATCAATTGTTAAATCCTATTACTATTTAACTTAGCTGTGCCTCCAGGGTGCTGTGAGGAAAGTGAAAAACTTCCCAGGTGCCAACAAGAAGAAAAAAATTTCTTTCCTAACCCCAAAACAGCTGATTGGTCAGATCTGCTGTATCCACAAAACACAGCTCCGAGGCTATTGGTACAGGGTAGAGAGGGTGGGGCTGCTGGAAATGTAGCAAAAAGAGGCTCCACTTGGCTCAGGCTAGGGTAGGGTGAGGGACCAATCAGCTCCTTTTCTTCCCCTATTAGCTAATGAATGGCAGAGACTCTGAAAGGGAGGGACAGCCCAGTGTCCCCTCTGTGTATTCTCCTTCATTCAGCTAAGGCTGTCCCAATTGCCAGTTTACTGTAACAATGGCTCCTGGGTAAAGTGACCCATTGCATGATCACATCAGAAATAATTTGAACGCAAGAGGTCACAATTCATGCAAATGGAAACTGTGCTTCTTATGGTAACATTAATAATTTTGGAACTATGTTTAATTTAATACAAATCCAAGATAAAAATTCATGTCAGAGAATTAAAAGTCAGAAATGAATTATTGGTCAGCAAGTTTCATAACACCTGAAAGAGCATATATTCAATGCATATTTTCTTTAAAAAATAAGGTAATGTTTTAATGAAACATATATCGATGTTAGAAGAAAAAAATAGGAGGAAACACTTGCATTACACAATTAAAATATTACTTAATATTAACAATTCAGAAGTAATATTTAACGTGTATACACATGTGATATGGGCATACACCAGTACATGAGTTTTGCCACTGTGCAAATAAATTGACTGATTTTTTTAGACATTGTGAGTCAATGACCTCTCTGGAGAATTAGAAACATACGTGAGAATGAGTGGTGAAATGTTAAAACGTATATTTGTTCTCTGAGTCTTTGAAGTGAAAGATGGATTCTAAATGTAACTCATAATAAATAACAGTAAAAATCAAGTTTCATCTGTAATCATTTTATTGTAAACTTTTGAGTTGAAATGCATTTTTAACAAAGCTGTTTCTCGTGCATTTGTTATTTCTGTCAGAGGCAAAAAGACATTCTAGAAATAAATGTTACTCTGTCCTAAAACTTTTAGTATCTCACTTAGAAGTTCTCATATTTTTGTCTGCCATTTTAAATAAGTTATATGAATAGCCTTTCAGTTTTGTATAAACCCTGCACTGTTTCAATGTTGGCAGCCATGGGGAATCTATATTATTTGTGTGCATTCTGTGAAAAAAATATTTGGAATATAGTAACTGTATTCATTAAAATGTAAACTTTCAGCATAAATATATCAGAAGTCCCCGCAATCGTGTGTTTGTTAACCATAGAATTAACCTGTCTTAAATAAGTCTATCTCCATATAATATCTGTGCAACTTTTCCAGGACAATGAGAAAAGAGTCTGAATTATTAGAACTGACACAGAACGTTGCTGGCTATGGATAATATTTATACAACTTTTCCATTTGTTGATGTATGAAAAATCTTGGGAAAAGAATAGCTTCCACCCACGTTTACCGCAGCTATAATAGTTTTATCCAGCTGAAAGACACCAAAAAGCTACTTTCTGCATTGCTTACCCAAAACAACCCCCCAAAACCTACCCTCTCTCCAAGTGTTTAGATCATTCTTTATAAACAATACAAGAGAGTTGAATAGTTTTTCCTCTTCCTGTATAAACTGTATTAGAATTTTTTACTACTTTTATTGGCTCAGCTTTCAATGAATGTTTACAATACTTAAAGTGGTGTATATAACTGCAAATGTGTTTTCCTTTAAAAAAATAACTTTCTAAGTGCAGTTCAATACATTCATTTCATCTGGCCAGACAAAAATATGCATAATAGGATTTAAAATATTGTAGAGTGCTAATAGTATGCCAAGGTTGTATCAAAGTGCAACTAAATTAAAGACATCTTATTAGTAAAGGGTTGTTTGTAATTCTGTGAATAAGTGAGCTTTTCATAAGTTTTCCTTGCTAAGTAGCACAGTATTAATATCCGTTATTAGAAATTTATAAGCTATGTTCTTAAGAACTCTTGGAGAAGCACGCATACATTACCAACGTGATAAGCTTTTAAGATCAACAAAATGACAGTAGACCCAACGTGACTCTAGTGATGTGCATTTTAATAAATAGCTCACAGAATTATTCTCAGGTCAAAAGGTCATTATTGTAAAGAATAATTGAAAAAAATTGTTATGGACATAAGATCCATATTTTCAAATGCAACTATTGATTTTAAATGACTCAGTTGTTAGGTGTCTGCCTGGAAACAATTTGAAGGAACTGGATTTTCAGAAAGTGGGTGATCTGCACTCTCTGGAAGTCATGCCCCTTTGAGGTGTCTCAAATTGGGTGGCCAAAATAGCTAATCACTTTTGAAAATCTTGGCCAAAGACAGTTTTTTTAAATGCTGGTGAACTTGTTATACAAGGTGGCCAAAAAAAAAAAAAAGGTGTATTTCTCAATGCCTATAACTAGAACTCACTCTGCCTTGCTTGAGCATCATGTTTTTATATATAGGCTCTCGCTGGAAATCCATGTCTAATCAAGAGAAACAACCTTACTATGAAGAACAAGCACGGCTAAGTAAAATCCATTTAGAGAAGTACCCTAACTACAAATACAAACCTCGACCAAAACGCACCTGTATTGTTGATGGCAAGAAACTGCGTATTGGAGAATATAAACAACTGATGAGGTCTCGAAGACAGGAGATGAGGCAGTTTTTTACTGTGGGGTAAGTATTATTATTGCTGTTGCTGTTTTTTTCCATGTAGTACCATGATGGTTTTTCAAACAAATGGACAGTTCTCCTTACCTGGAGAGTTTACAAGTTAAGGGGGCAATCTGCAAAATCTTGCTAACACACCTAGGATTTACTATTGAACATAGAATTACCAGGCACATACTGTACTCTTTGATTAATAATGGGCCTGATTCTAGAACTCTTTGAAAACAATCAGACTCCGTTCGTTGGCCTCAGAGCATTTTTAATCAGGCCATATGTGGGTTAGTAGCAAGCCCTGCCCTCAGTAGCGATGGTTTCCAGGATTAGTCCCAGGATTAAAACTGGAACAACAGGAAAAAGTAGAAAAGGAGTGTTAGGGAGGACAAGGGTGAAGAAAATAAGAGATTTAGGGAGGGGAGGACTAGGGAGAAGATAGTAAGATTATGCAGAAGCCTGGGTGAATGATGCGCACGTCTTGAAGGCACCTAATATTTTTTTTGTTATGTATTATTGTGGTATACAATATTCCTTGAAGAAATGTGTTGTGAGAAAGGACTTAAAGAACAGAGATAGATCAGCCAGGTTTCCAGTTCAGAATGTATGGCACTAAAAAAAAAAAACCCACTACAGTTTTAATCATACTTTGTGTTATAAATACAGTGGAAGGTAATACTGTTAAATGATATCTAGAATTTTGAACAGGATGCAATGCTATGACAGTTCTCCAGATTCAGGATAGAAAGCCCACTGAAACAATTGCATCAGAACTGATTTATCTCTTCCATTCACTTCTGAATTAATTTGTGATGCTCTGTGCCAGGGTACGATGTTTCTGGTAGTTTAAAAAGAGCCTGCCAGCCCTTCCAAATTCACAATGTTCTGCTTATTTCTCTAATCATAATAATCTCCTTTTATTGTGTGCTTTACTACCAGATAATTGACCTTGACATCAGTTATGTGCCCTGTTTTTTGGGATGTGGAACTCCCTGTTGCAGTCAATTATTTATTGGTACAGCCTGAAACAATGTAGACTTTTTGTTAAATCTATAAGTATTTTCATATTTTGAAATATGATGAGTTAATATAACTTTCGAGTCTGTAATATGATGCTGTTAGCTTACTCTGCACTATTAGTTGTTTACTAATAAGCTGTCACAGAAATTGTATAGATTCACATCTGAATTGACATAGCATATCACAAATGATCTTCAGCTCAAAGGAGTGAAATTCTAGCCTACCTCTTCCAAGGCAGATTAACAGTTAAATCACATCAATACAATACATTTTCAAGATCCAAAAGCAGCAAAGTGGTTAAATTAAATAAAGGAATGGGAGAACAATAGCATGACAGTGAGAGAAATGATAATGGAAGAATCAGTTGCTAATTCAAAGCAAAATTAAGCCTCAGCATTGTAGGGATCAGAGGAGCAGGTAGAATAGGGAGGTCAGGATTAAGAATTATTCCGTAGAAAAGTGAATGACACGATAACTGTTTTTCAAAACACTAAAAACTATTCCCCATGAACCCAATGACCCAAGTTAACCTTAATGTCTTCTTGTGATATATCTCAAAGAATCATGAGAGGCAACATGAGAATTTAATCATTTTTCTAAATACATGAGTCCTGATTCTTCTAATTTACACTATGACCTCTTAATACCCATTTAGTAGAAAAAAGAGGCCTTAAAGGGAGTGTAAATTACATTTATATTGATATGATTTGAATGTAATTTACAACCATTTAAGATCTGTTTACAAAGCTAAAGATGTATCAAGGAAACTTGGTGTAAGAGGGAATCGGCCCTTGGTTAGAAATGTGAGAGAATATGAAAACGCATTACATGGATTAGTCAAAGGTGACAAAGGATTCATGTCTTTGTTCTGTCTGTATTTAAATTTGGGAGCTAAGGAGACCTAGAATGTGTGTGGTTCTTCTGAATTTGTTTTTATAGGGTTTCTTTTGTGGTTGTTTGACCTTTCACAGCAAAAAAAATCCCACTGTTTTTTCCCCAGAAAAACAAACAAACAAACAAACAAACAAACCAAAACCCACTGAAAACACCAAGTGAGAAACTGGAGAAAAAAAATCTGAAATGAAACACAAAACTCATACTATATGATTCATGTGGTAAGAATATTTATTCTTAAATATAAAAAGTTTAAATATTGTCCAAAACAAAAAGTTTCCAATTAAAGTAAAATACTGTGCCACAACAATAGAGTCTCCAGTCAACTAACTAGTTAGGCTTACCCTGCTTTCACCTACTTATTTGCTTTGTCAAAGTCCAGCCTATTATGAAGTTTCAACTAAACAACACTGTGGGCCCAAACCCCTCAAATATGCCATAGTTTAGCACCATTTTAATGTAACAAACAGTACATAACCTTGTTCACAAATGCAGATTTATATTCAAATTATAGGCCAAACTTCAGAGCAGAGTTTGTTGGGAAATAGTTTTCCCATCCTGCAAATATGTTCAAGACTCTGAAAATTGTTATCAACCCAAAACAGGACAAAAAGTTTAAATCTCAAATTTTTGTGAACCAAAAAATCAAAGAACTGTTTGGTTTGGGTTGATTGAAATGTGTTGCTTTGATTGAGACCTTTTAGATTTTTTAATCTTGTTTTTCTTCAGTTGAATTAGCTTAAATTTACAAACAAAACGTCATTTTGAACCAGAAAAAAACTTTTTTTATTTAAAAATAGCAAAATACTTCATTGCAACAATGCAGACTTTTTTCAAAAACTTTTTCAGTCAGGAGATTCAGTGAAATACCCTGTTTCACAAATCGTCTCAGGTTAAACAAATTGGCATTTCTGATGAAAAAAAGTTTTGTCAAAAAATTCCCAACTACCTCTACTTCAGAGTGAAATCAGAGCCTAATGTTTCTAAGATTAGAAATCTTTCAAATGTCTTTTCTGTTTACCTAAATTCTTCAGAGTGGAATAGAAACAGAAATAACAAAATAAAACAAGAAGACCCAAATAAAATCCTCAAACCCCACAGAGTTGTTTGATTTGGTTTTTTTTTCTGTGAGAAAAAACAAAACTCAGGTTTTATAATTCTAGTTTCTTCTCATGAGGGGTTCTGTTGGTCCTTTTCCTGAGTGGTGTTTTTGCCCACTGTAAACTCTTTTTACTGGATCTAAGTGCTCCGAATTTCCATGTTCAGTGGTGTATTTGTGGGCATTCATGTATTTGTAAAGTGCCTGTTCTCTTTCCTCTCAGTTTGGACGTTTACAGCATTTCACCAGGTTTCTATTGTGGTTGTAGTCCCCTGAGGTTCTATACATGAAAACAAGTGATGTCTGTTTGGATTTCTCAGTAACGTTCTTGAGTTAGAAATTCTGTTCTTTTGGATCTATTTATTTAAACACATGGATTAAATTACATATCATATGTTTAATCTGTTATAATAAATGCAAAACTATAGTCACTGTATGCAGAAATAAATAGAGGATCTATGAAGATGTGGGGGTAGAAAGACCTATTTTATTCATGGGAATTAAAACTTCATGGCATTTCATACAGTCACACATTTGTGTTCTTTAGGTGTTGGTGTTTTCGTTGTCTCCTTCTGCTTTTCTCTATTCAGTTCAATTTCTTATACCACCATTAGCACTATAGTATCTGAGCGCCATTCTGAAGGGTGCTGAGCCCTGTCAACTCACCCTGACTGAGTCTTTAGTTACTGTGGAAATGTTTGTGTCATATGTATGAGTGGCGCTTACTCAGATTCCCCTCAAATGCAAAATTGTCTTCATTTCTACTATGACGACAAACTTTTTGTTACTCTGGCTTCTGAAATGCAGAAGTGCATGTGTTGGTTCTGACAGCATATAGTAAGTGGCATACCATAGTAATCAAGAGTAAGACACACAGCAGTAATTTAAGTGAATGCTTCCTAAGAAACTGTTATGTGAAATAGCAGTATTTTGAACAAAAAAATAAACTAACGGCCAGATCCTGCACCACTTACTTAGACAAATCCCTGGGAAGTTCAATAAGATATTTCTCCAGAGGGTGACATTGTACCGTTGGGGTGATATTCATCCCTATGCAATAGACCAGCACAAGGTCTGTGCATCATTTACATACAAATTAAGCAGTATGTTAAAGACTTAAGTGGGACTTAAGTAGTGTCTATACCTTGTGATGGATCTATATTAGTGAATTTTGCTCCAAATGAGGAATACTATCATGCAGGATAATTCAAACTTAATGCACTAACACATACAATTTAATTTAAAAAATAACAAGTGGAAATTCAACCTGTAATCAGCCAGGTAATATTTTATAATATTTTAGTTGTAATGATACATTTGTTTACGGGAAGCTTTGAATAAGAACTTTTCAACTCTCTGTGAAAGCTAAGCATTAAAGCAGCTTCAAGTGATTTACAATTTATCTTCAATAATTCATTTTTCATAATCCTTAAGTAAATGTTGTTCATGTGGTATACCTAGACTTTAGTAAGGCATTTGATATGGTCTCGCATGATATCCTTATCGATAAACTAGGCAAATACAATTTAGATAGGGCTACTATAAGGTGGGTGCATAACTGGCTGGATAACCGTACTCAGAGAGTAGTTATTAATGGCTCCCAATCCTGCTGAAGGTAATAACAAGTGGGGTTTCCGCATGGGTCCTGTTTTGACCGGCTCTGTCAATATCTTCATCAATGATTAGTATTGTCATAGAAAACTATGGCTTATTACAGTTGCAGATGATAGCAAAACTGGAGGGATTGCAAACTGCTTTGGAGGACAGGGATCAAAATTCAATTGATCTGGACAAATTGAGAGAAATGCTGAGGTAAACCGATGAATGCAATAAAGACAATGCAAAGTGCTCCACTTAGAAGGAACAATCAGTTTCACACATACCAGAATGGGAAGAGACTGTCTAGAAGGAGTATGGCAGAAGAGATCTAGGGGTCATAGTGGACCACAAGCTAAATATGAGTCAACAGTATGATACTGTTGCAAAAAAAGCACAACTGATTCTGGGATGCCACTTAACAGTTGTGTGTAAACAGGACACGGAATGTCATTCTTCCGCAGTACTCTGCGCTGGTTAAGCCTCAACTGGAGTTATTGTGTCCAGTTCTGGGCATTGCATTCAAGGAAAGATGTGGAGAAATATTGGAGAGGGTCCAGAGAAGAGCAACAAGAATGATTAAGTCTTGCGAACTGACCCTATCAAAGGAAGAACTGAAAGAACTGGGTTTATTTAGCTTGGAAAAAGAGAGACTGAGAGGGGACATGATGCAGTTTTCAGTAATTAAAAGGTGTCATCAGGAGGAGGGAGAAAACTTGTCACCTTAGCCTCTAATGATAGAACAAGAAGCAATGGGCTTAACTGCAGCAAGGAGATTTAGTTGGAGCATTAGGAAAAAGTTCCCCTAACTGTAAGGGAGTTTTAACACTGGAAAAATTGCCTAGGGGGTTGTGGAATCTCCCATCTCTGGAATATTTAATGTAGGTTAGGATAAATGCATGCAGGGATGGTCTAGACAGTATTTGGTCCTGCTATGAGGGCAAGGGACTGGACTCGATGACCTCTTAAGGTCCCTTCCAGTCCTAGAGTCTATAAATCTATGTGGAAGCCATAAACTCAGAGATTTCAACTTAGAGCAGCGTATTTTGTTACCTTTTCTTACAGAAATAATTCTCAGTCATTTTCATAGTCTGATACCCTTTACATGGAAATATGAATTCTATACATTAGTCTGCAAAGTGATGTGAACGTTAATTTTCTTGTGTCTTGCCTCTATGAGATGTTTATAAATAAAGCCTTTACAGTGTTTGTAACTACTATATATGTGCGTATTCTGAATGTTGGTAGCCTACCATTTTGAATAAACCTGTAATAGTATACCAGTATAGCAAGAGCTAAAAGTAAGTACACAATGGGTGCTTTTGTGAGATTTACTGTTATTTTATTCCTTACGGGGAAGTAAGTTTCAGGGTGTGTAGCACATAAGCATTTTCCTTAACGCAACCAATTTAGCTTCAGTCATTTAAAGAGCTGTCAGAAAATAGTTCTGAAGGGATCAGCAAACAATGGTAATTTGCCAATTTAAATGTTTAGTTAGTTTTGCAAAAGTCAAAAAATGGAATGTGCTCCAGGAAAATCCTAATAATGTTAATACCACTAAATTGCCAGCAGGTCAGTTTATATGAGAAATTTCATGTTGCCTGCTCTTTACTGTACTTGTCTAACTATATTGGGCCAGATCCTTGGCCCCAAAACAGCCCCTTGGCAACACTGGCAGAGCAAAGGGTCTATAGAACTGGCTTAATTGGCCCTCTGATGATTTCCCTGGCATCCGAGAGTCCTCCAGTGGTATAGAGCTGGTGTAGCCACTTCTCATAATCTCTAAGGCATGAGCACTGTTGTACTCTGATGATCTCCAGCTTCCCTTTGGTGGGCACTGGAGCCGGGTGCAACTAAGAACTTAAACCAGGGGGTGAAGCAGAATCAGGGAAGCATAGAGGTGATATAAAAATATGTTTGCCTATGGTACTCTGCTTAGCACAGCTTGGCTAGACTAGAGGATCTAGAATTTAATACAACAACAAATGCTTTTAAATACAAATGTTTTTAAGATAAACTGCAAATAAAAAATGTAAAATTAAGTTAAGACCTGAAATATATGCTAGACACCCCATTTCATTTCAGAGCATGCAGGATGAAAGTTTAAATGAACCCTTTTTACTTCTTTTTCTCCTCTGAATAATCTTAGTCATTTCTGGCATCAAGTGCAAGCCATGTAACCTGTGATTTCAGAATGACACCATCTCAGAATGCACCAATGTAAAAGGAAGTACCAAGAGAATTACACAAAAAGGAAAAAATAGTTTACATGTTTGATTAGCTAAATGGGCATTTAGGTCCCAATTCAGCAAAGTACTTAAGCACATCCTTCATTTAAAGCATTTATTTAAGTTTTGTTGAAGTCAATGGGACTTAAACTTGTACTTAAAGTTAAGCACATGCTTAAGGGTTTTGTGGAATCAGACGTTCACATTTAACTCTGGACAGAGCTCTTTTTTTTTAATGTTTGTTTTTTTACTTCACCTGAAATAATTAATATCTGGTAACTATCTATCCTTTATTTTGAAATCTTAGAAAGTTTTAAGGGAGAAATTGTGACTCCATCGAAGTCAATGGCAAAGCTCCCATTGACTTTAATGGATCCAGGATTTTGCCAGAATTATTTTATATCTTTTATTGCACAGGATGGTCTATGTGGCAACACAACTCAAACCCAACTCCACCCCACCCCCAATTTCTGATTAAATACAGGTCTTCAGACAATCCATTGGTTTCGACCTACTCCAGTCAGTAAGCATATTCACCACGTGTGCTTTTTCTATACTTCACTAGAGGAAGAATAGTGAAATGTATTCTTGAAAGTGATTCATTAAGCCCTAAAGGTGTGACCTACTTTCCTGTTACACAGATCAGTTTTGCAGATCTGTTATACTACTTATTGTCATGCTACAACTTGGCATGCACGAGAGATGATGCCTAGAGTAAAATACCAACACTGCAGATTCATCCTCACTATCCCCAGATAACCTGCACTCTTTCTTACCTTAAAAAGTGTTGAAGAGATGTAATGCTATTGCAAAAATACTTCCCCTCTCATTGAAATGCAGACATGTGAGATAGAGTTGCTAACCTTTAATAAAGTAATAAGGTCTGTGAAGGGTGTAGTACTATTCACAGTAGTCAGTTGAAGAACTTACACTAGAACTCATGGTCTCCTCTGGGTGCTCAGCACAGTGAATATTATTCACAATAAATTATCTGACCAGCTCTCCTATTTATGGCTGCAAGGCTGGGACTACACGGACACATTTGAATGGCCAGGTTTGAAGCTGCAGAAGCCAGCTTTGACAAAGTCGTATATACTAGAACATGTAGCGACATTTTGCAGTCTATTTTATGTTAAACCACCCAATAGCTGAATGCATCAAAGATGTGAAACTGCGAGTTGCAGAGCAGCTTTATCTCCAGTTGCACTTGACAGGAGCAAAGGGCACTCCGCACCTTGCAGGATCAGAATCTGGAACTCAAAGGAGTACACCAATATGTTCTGTGGAAACCATGTACTTTACTTTTGTTTGGTATGCACAGTAGGGTTCCACTCCAGATCTAAAGTAAAGGTAATCATGTTCCACTCCTGTGTTTCCTTGCAGACAGCAGCCTCAGATTCCAATCACCACAGGAACAGGTGTTGTCTATCCTGGTGCTATTACTATGGCAACTACCGCACCATCACCTCAGATGACATCTGATTGCTCTAGCACCTCTGCCAGTCCAGAGCCCAGCATCCCTGTCATTCAGAGCACTTATGGTATGAAGACAGACAGCGGAAGCCTTGCTGGAAATGAAATAATAAATGGAGAGGATGAGATGGAAATGTATGAGGACTATGAGGATGATCCCAAATCAGACTATAGCAGTGAAAATGAAGCCCACGAGGCTGTCAGTGCCAACTGAGGAGTGTTTGCAGAATTAAAGTACTCTGACTCTTTTGATTTTTTGTTTTTTTGTTGAACAAAAAGTTCTTAAAGAGCCTGCATGCATGTGTGGCTCCTACAGTTACATCAGCAGAATGGTCTTAAATGTTTCTTAACGTGTGAGACAGATTGTTCCCCTAATTTTCATGAACCTGTTTTTTTTTAAATTTAGGTGAAGACATATATTAAATATCAGACATTGGGACTTGAAAACTTATATGAATCAATAGCTGTCTTACAAGTCTTACCGTTTGTCTCTTGTCTTTTTTTTCCCCCCTATTTGGATGCTGATAAAAGTTTTAGGTTTTTGTTTTAGATGGGGGTTATACATTCTCACTCAGGTATGCTGTGCCAGCCTACAGGTTGTGAATGTGTTTTTATTCTGGATTATTTTAGAAAACAAAAACTGCAGGTTTCATATTGTGACACAGAACAAGTCCACAAGTGTATGCATCTGTGTGTCAGAGCTCATCTTTTAAACAAACTCTGAATTCCACTTTTTCCACATGTATAGCTGAACTTCTGATGTGCCAAACTTTTCATAACTTTTGAATCTTAACATTTTAAAAAAGTCTTAAGGGAGACACTGTAAAGTCTTAGACAATCCTTTGGCATCTTAAAAAAATATATGTAAAACATAATTTTTTTCCAGAAAATGGTAAAGTACTCAGGAATCTGGAGACAGGATATTCTTAAGTAGTGAATAAGGTTGCCACAGTGCATGTGCCCAATTGCTTTTGCCTCTTGATATGCCATTAGCGCAAAATATTAAGCACAAAAGCGCGATCACCAGCTATGGACAGATCTGTCTTAGCAGTGTGAGGCCACCTCTGACTACATTCTTTATCCCTTTGCTTTTAACCCTTGCATTCAGTCTTAACACATTTTCTCTTAAATAATTTATTCATTCCAGAATGTCAAGGGTGCAAATACTTAATATTTATTTTAAAATGTACTGTTGGTGGCATTACATTTATAATTCCTTATGATTGTCTTAAAGAGCCCTTTCACTTTCTTCCCCCAAAACATGCAGGTGCCTGAAAATAAAAAATGCACCTGCTTCCCAAAATGAAAGTGGAATTTGTGAATGGAAAATCCAATTATTTCCATAACACTATACATCCAAAGAACATCTGGAACCACTATACTGCATGTAATGCAGTATAGAATGGATACTTTTAATATGTACATGGAGTACATATACTCCTATATATTTCTGTGTGTCATGATACACATCTATACTTATATAATATACAGATGAACAATCAATGGAGACAGGTACATTCAATGTATCGTCAGAGTCTGCAGTGATGGATTTGTAGGGCCTGTAGAATCAAGTAGTGAATCAACGTTCTGTACATCCCCATTCCAATGGTGACCTGCGGGAGCTTTCTGATATCTTCAGTGAATTTATGCAGTGATTTATTTGTGAAATTCCTTGAGGGAAAACTCACACAGATATTAGTTGCATGGGAATGGGAGCTGGGACTCCTGAGTTCCTTTGCTGGCTCAGCCATTGACTCGCTGAGTGACTTTGGGCAAGTCATTTAAACCACAGTTCTATGAACACTTACGTATGTATTTAATTTTACTCACATGTATGAGTCTAACTACATACATGTTTGCAGGATTAGGGCCTTAATGTCTCTGTGCCTCAATTTCTCTATCTATAAAATGAGGATAATGATGTTTCTTTATATCATAGGGGTATTAAGAAACTTTATACATAATTATAAGGTGATTTGGGATATTTGGATGAAACCTGCTATAAAATGCAAAATATTATTATTGTATTATTAGAAACAATATCAAAGACAAAGAAAACTTCTGGAAAATATATGGGGGGAAAAGAGAGGGAACACTCCCAGGTTGAGTAGTTATTGAATGTTGAGAGACAAAGAGAATATAAAAAGGGAAAAATTTTCTTTTTTGCACTCCCATTCCACTCTTGATACTCACAAATAAATCAGTGTCCATAATAGACAGTACTGGGGGTCTGATCCCGCACTTGAGCTGAGCGTCCTCAACTCCCACTGACTTTGCTGCGAGTTTAAGGTGTTCAGCACCTCCACGAAACACTCAACACCTTGCAAAATCAGATATATGCAAATAAACATATATGGACCTGATCCAGCTCCCATTGATTTTAATGAGCATTGGATCAGGCCCCATATGACTAAATAGGTACAGTGTTAATACAAGTTATGGCCATCACACAATCTTGTAAAGCTTCCTGTAAGATCTAATGACGAGTCGCTGTGCTGTGAGCTATCACTTCTCTCACAACTGCAGCTGTTTGAGTGGTGATAACCGGTTTCACCACTGTAGGAATCACATCTAAATGTACAAAAACAATGAAGATTGTTCAGTTTACAGGACGATTTATAAGGATAATGACACAGAAACACAGGGGTCAAATTTCTCTGACCATTTTGTAATTTGGAACAAAATGCTATATTTTTACTATTTATTAAGTGTGTTCTAAGTCCATGTCTAATAGCAATAAACTGGTCTAGCCAAGACTTTAAAGGCATATGCTGTGTCATTAGCTGGTGAGCGCCCTCTTTAAGCTGGCTAAGGTACTGATAGAAAGTGTTTTTTTGTTCTTAATATTTCCTGGAGATTTGAACTGTTTTTAATACATCTAGCTTGGATTAGGTGGGAGGGTACCCTATTATTTCCTAAAGAACAACTATTTATTAATGTCTTACAGATTTCACTATTTCTAAATAGCTCTCCTTCCCCCCACCTCATTTCTTTTCTCTTTCTCTTTTCTTTCTGGTGCTGTTGCATAGGTAGAATTCTGTATTGCTAGCATTTTTTTATGTAATTATTTTTGCACAAAGGCAAACATTTAGATTAGTAGGTTAATTTTTTTTAATTTTATGACCATGCCAAAATAATATTCTGCAGGCTGGTGGAGAACAAAGGACTGTTCTTTAGGACTGAAACTTGATTTTGCTTGTAGTACAAAAAACACACACACTCACAGATGTTGTTTCGTAAGTGTTATAAGCACTGGATATAAATGGTATTTTTTATCACTTCTGACTAATGTGAAACTGTTGTACGAAAACTATATGAACAAAAGTCATCTGTTTCGACTCGTGTGGGCCTGCCTCACAGTTGCCGGATTTGAGTCATTTTTATGTCTTATTTCATTTATTTATGCAAAATACATGTATGTATGAACACTTTGTTTTAGCTCCAGCCCTGCCTCAATGTTCATGCTCTGTCACTTAAAGCCACATTCTTGAAAATGATTGGTTATTCAGGAATCCGCTGATTGTAAAACTGCATTTATTGGTTGGAGAAGTGGGAAGGAAGTAACTGAATCTAAATTGTGCATATAAGCATTTTATTGTATTTATTAGCCGACGTTGGCTCTAAAATGTCAGTGGAAATCAAGGAAGGACAATCATAAGGAAAAATTATGATTTTTTAGTTGGAGCTCAAAACAAAGTTTTTAATGAATTTACCATCTCATTTTAGATTTTTTTAAACATTGTGTAAATATAACATAGGAAATAGAATTTTATTTTTTGTTCATGGATACTTAGTGAAGTATAAGTTATGTATTTACTTTGGTTCTGTATCAGTGTATGTTGGTCCATATTAAATGCTGACAAGTCACTGTACCTCATGTAGATGCTGAATTTACACCTGCAGTGTGAGAGCAGTATTGTGGACCTGTAGCTGGGACAGCAAGATGCCTCACTTGTGCTCTCGTTGAATTTTAATTGCATATTCCACAAAGAGAATACTTTTTTTCTTTTTTCTTATAGAAAGTTTATACATGTCAAATTTCCAGTACAGCTGGTAGGAAACTCAATTTGCTTTGTGAATCCGAGCAAAACTGATGAAATAGTTTCATTCCTATTTGAAAGCAGATAATGGCATTTTGGAGGCAACAACACATGCCTCAAGAAGATTATCATCATTAAGCGAGCCCTTGCAAAGCTAATTAGATTTAATACTGTTAAACTGTTGATTGCTGTGTTCATTATGTCATGATATCGTCATATCAGGAGTTAAAAACAGGAAGAAATATTGGCACAGAGGACATGTGGGATTGTTTTCTAAGCATTGAGTTTAAGTACCGCGGAATAATTCTGAGTTTAAAATAATCATGCCATTCAGGTAATGCACAAATATAGTAAAGCTATTTTTACTGTGAACTGAAACGGTTTTACAGTATATTTCCCTATTTAGTTAATAGATGCAATATATTTTCTTTTTGGAAACTTATAAAAGACTTATTTTCAAGAGAAGATCGCTTCTGAAACTGTCTGGTACCAGCTAGCAGTAAATTGTTGACTTCACTTGGTGTTTGACGAAACAGAAATTAGTCTTAATGGAATAGAACCTCTGATTTTCAAGGTACATGTTTACATGGAGAAACAACCCTCTTGGAAGGGCCCAATTCTAATCCATGTACATGTTCATGTTTCACCATCTAGCTTGTGAAACCAGCTGCTGAGAATGCATGGGATCAGAAAGTTCTCCTAAATTGGTGTGTTTAGGCTCATCAAGAGGTAAGGTGAGGGTAAAAGATGGGATTGCTACAGAGTAGGAACTCCAAAATGAGTGACTACACTATTATTCCAATAGGGTTATGTACAGAAAGTACTACGCCCTGTGAAAAGAGTACAGCAGTCAGTTGAAAACAATGGTTGTTTAGAGTGTAAACAGAACCATGCCCTAATACTAAATTCAAGCATTGTCCCCGCATTGTCCCTATGGATTACTGTTTTTGTGTTGTCAAAGACATGAAATTTCTTGAAACTTTATCAAAATCATTTTTAGTAAGAAATATTGCAAGGCCCCCAGCAAAACACAAGTATCTGCTTAACTTTAAGCATGTGAGTAGTTCCATTGAAATGAATGCAACACCACTAAGTTGTTCAAAGTTAAGCATGTGCTTAAATCATTTGCTGACCCAGGGTTACAGTGCCAACGACTGCACTAGAAATTCAGCCAGTAGAATGTATGATATAAATGATATAATTCTTCATATTTTTAATGAGAAGTTGACAAACGGTCTCAGACCCCAGGAGTTTGCATGCTTGTTTAAGACTCAAGTTGGCACTTAAGCGTGTTCATTTAAAAAAATATTATATAACCTCATTTGATCTTTTACAAAATACTTGCTCTTTCTCCTTAAATAACTTCTTCATCCAAACACCTTTTTTATATAAACCCATTATAGTCTGTGATTTTTCTCAGATGATATTACATTTTTGATATACTGTAATGCCCTGATCCTACTACAGAACAAAAAAAGCATTAAAAGATATGTATATGGAAACGTATTTCATTTGACTCCGCATCCCTTTTAAGTACCAGATGCATTTTAAAAAGCTGACAAAGAAGTATTCTGAGAGTTCACACATTGGGTGCAAAGGGATGTGGGAGGGGCTAAAGGAAAACTTATCAAATTGGTATTTATGGCAATATGAAAGCTATAAAGCAACTTAGTAATTTGCTTGCTTTGTAATTTCCGCTTTCTTAAAAAACTCAAGTGAGGTCCTTGGTGCTCTTAGAGTATGGGGAATGTGCAAATATTTAACTGTTTGTATGCTGCACATTGCAGACCTGCTAGTGTGCATTCTCCGTTTGTCTTCCTTTGTCATTTGTGTTTTGCTTTCTCGAAAGCACCATTTTTTCCCTTCTTCAGCTTGTAACAGAGTAGGATGTTTAGCATTTATGTTCACTCATTATTGTATTTGCCATGTAAAAATTTTTTTATTACATTAAGACAAGCTTATAAGCTGTTACTACATAACTTATCTTACTGTAACTCTTATTTCCTGACATTGTAATTTGTTTGTGATGTATATTGTGAGATTGTACTCTATGTTAATTTAATCAGCACAATTCACTGACATGCTGGACTGACATGCTAGCTGCTGTTTCCAATTGTAAAGTTTGTGTAGAGCTGTTGGGACAACTGAGACTCTCTTGTCAAGGTACTATGCTTTGGTTCCTATAGCAACACTGTGGGTGTGGCTCTTAAAATGCTAGAGCTGCTGTTTGTACACCCACTAGCAAATTTTAACTGGCAAGTTTTCTTTGTAGAAATTCTATATACAATGCAGGTACCTACCCTGGGCCCATGGCTGGTAAATATTTGGGCGTTTAGAGGAAAAACTAGTGTCTATTGCTGCTTTGAATATGTTTTAAAGTCTGAAAATGTAAATAATTTATCAAAAAAAAATCTTGTACAGTCCAGTGTAAAGTTTTTAAATGAACTTAAAGGTTGCCATCACATCTTACTCACACTCTCCTCTGGATACAGTAAAAACGAAAAAAAAGTTTGCTAAGGATATTGATTTAAAACAAAATCTGCTCTCAATTAAAAAAAAAAGAGAATCCTTATTCTTAGCTGTGCTTCATTGCATAAACAGACGACTTGGATTTTGTTGTGCAGTATTGACGTGAGGTAAATTAAATATTAAATAATCTTTCAGTGGTACATTTAAGAGTCTTCTCCTCCTCCACCTCAGTAATTAATGGAAAAGACACAACTGAAAGACACAGTCCTTAGACAGTATATTTTGGTGTATGTTGGCACCTTACCTACATGTTTGGGATTGTGGGGGGAATTTTTTTTTTTTTTGCACAAGGTGCTTTCCTGATATGTTAAACATGTCATCTTTGGGTAATACCGTATATGCCATGATAGGGGTATAGACCCCTCAGGGGAGTGTCTATAAGACTGCCTATTTATGCTCATTTACCTCAAGACTGTCCTCTCTACCCTTAATCTATTCACCATCACTCCATCTTTTGTACTGCTGTTGACACTTACAAATTAAAGATAAATTTTGTTTTATGACACATGCGTGTGGCTTTTTCTATGCCTCTTCCATTATGTGTCCCCTCTTTTCCTCCTTTATTTTTTCCCCATCCCAACATAAAACACTTTAACTAACTATAACCAAACTCGACAACATGAAAAACTGTACGGCCATATTGCTTTGTCTGGGAACTGCTCTCTTTTCTATATTATGATTGGCTTTGGGGGTTAGTAATTACTTAGTCACAGTTCTCCTAGGAAAAGAATAAATTACATTGAAGTACTTTGTAGTAAGTATAATGTAATAGAGACTGATGGCTGTGCATTACATCAGATTTTAGGCCTGTTTCTGTTATTGCACAAGCCAAACATCTCCAGATGTCCAAGAAGAAATGAATCCTTCCATCCCTGGAGACAACATAACACACAAGCCTATTAAAAAGATACATCAAGTTATGAAAGCTCTATGATTAAACGTTTTAGGGTCAAATGTGGATGCCAGTGAAGTAAATGACCAAAAAAATTGACTTGAGTGTTACTAAGATTTGGTTCTTAGTAAATAACGGAAGAATTATTCCACTGCAACTGCAAGACTAAACCCTCATCAAGGAAGAAAAGGAGCACAATGTCCCTTTAGCTATTGGAACTGCACTACAATTCAGTATGACATGGAAATCACCAGACTGCATCAGAAAACAAAGACAGGAAAGTGACGGGTCCAGCTTAAAGTGAGGGAAACCCAGAGCTGAGGCCTATGCTCTTTTTACCATGTCTAGGTTTTGAGCACACAGTAGGTCTGAGATGAGGGTTCAGATCCATTGAAGCCAATTTACACCAGTTGAAGGGCCCACGGTGCAAAGTTAGCTTTTATTTTGAACTTTCAAACATTTAGTAGTTAGCTATGAGTCTTTTCATATTTATAGCTGAGAAAAATGATCACAAAGACACATAGTAATTGCATGAGTGTCCATTAAGAGTACAAGGGGGTGAGGAACAGGGTGTGAGGAGCCACTGCTCCTGACACCAGCAACCAGGCAAACAACTTCCTTGAAACACAAGAGTGTGCTAGGAGTTACACCCAACTAATACATCGTGGAGGGAGCCATGTCCCCAGAAGAGAGAACTTCTGGAAGAGAGGACTGTCGAGCAAAGGCAGCTAGTGTGTCTACTGAAACCAGCTGCAATTATTAGCTGACAGCAGCTCAGTGAGCACACTGTCCCTTCTTGTGGGAGCAGCAAAATGTGCTTGCGATGCGTGGTGGTGACCAGCCCTGAACAATCTTGCCTTGCACCATCAGATTTCATTATATGGAGGACACAGTTGACAGCCTCTCTGTTCATCGTTAGTGCTCTGGCTTGCTTACGATATGGTATTTCAAATCCTAAATGTATAGGATATGAGCTTAAGCCCTAATGAGATTAATAATAAAAATACTCTGCTTGCACGTGGCATTTTTGAGATGAAATAGCAAAGTGATTGCCAAATATCTGTTTAGCCTCACAACTCCCCTGTGAGATGGGTATGTATTATTACTCCTGGTTTAGCAATTGGGAAACTGAGGCACAGAGAAATTGAGCAACTTCTCTGAAAACAGCAAATGACAACAAGTGAGGGGAACAAGCAAGATTAGAATTTAGAAGCTCCTCATGCCCAGTTGTGGTTTCATGCCACTAGAACACACTGTTCTGAGAGCAGAACCCAAGCTGCATCTTTAGCATACAGATTTCATTCAACACGCACAATAACTAGTTTGATGCCATTGTGGCTTATTACTGTTAATATTTTTCTAAATTGGAATGTGCTTTATGAAGTTCTGCTTTCTCATTGGTTGCTGTGCTGGTATTTTTTCAGGAGTTAATTACTAGCATAAAAGCCAAACAGTAGCAGCTGGCCCAGGAGAAAAAAGAAACAGTAATTGATTTATTTTTAAATATATGGTTGATAATAGCAACCATGGGCTCCCAGGTTTTGTCTTTCCCAGCACTTAATTACCAGATGGGTTAAGGGCCTTCAGCTATTGCAATTGGTCATTAGCTACCAGGAAGTGTCCTTCCTGTCATCCGTTATTGCTTAATTGTATGGAGACCCACTGCAGTATAGGACTGTTAAAGCTGTGGATTAATTGGACTCTGGCCCTTAATAGTTCTAATAGTCTATCATATCAAGGCCACAGTAGGTTAGGAGTTAGGTTCTTGACATGATAGTCCATAACAAATTCCTTCAGAGCTATTCTAGTTTATATTAATGCCTATTGGATGATTGACACAGTAAAACATAATTGCCCTGAAGAAATCATTCTGGTCAGTTGTATTAAGAACCATTTAGTGACACTTTAATTCACTTTGACACGGTAGCCTCTAAAAGCATCTATGCTCATATTAAAGGCTACTTAGCCGCTTGTGTAGTGTTGCAGTTCATCAGGGAAGGATCACTCACTTTTGCTATGGAGCGCAACAGGTTCTCATAAGTGCTTCAAACATTTTCCCTCAAATAGTCTATCAATTTACAAAAACTCTTGAATTCCCTTCAGCTGTGTTTATGCCCCATTGTGCGTGTACTGTCTGCAAATAGTTTAGCAAATAACTTATTGGCAAGAATAGTCCTGCAAACAGCAGATTTTTAGTGAAGGTCAGAGGAATAATCATAGACAGTGAATTCTGAATGTGTATTTGCACCAAAAACCTAATTCTGGCCCCAGTTCAGCAAGATATTTAATCATGTGTCTAATTTAAATTGTGTAAGTGAAATACCTTAAGTTAGACACATACTGTGGGATCCACAAAGGGACTTAGACTTCTCCATATGGAGCATCACAGTACCTAACTGTCAGGTGCTTAGTAACTTATGGAGCAACACTGCAATTCACCTAGCTGAGCTGGGGGCATTAGGCACCCAAAAGATGAATGGAGGTGCCTAAAAATGTGATCTACTAAATCTAGCATGCTAGAGGCCAGCCAATGGCAGATGCTGACCAGAGGGGTTAATCTCCACTTTTCTCTCTGACAAAGACATCCAAATGTAGGCTGCAGTGAAGTGCCTAGCTCTGCTAGTGACCCACAAACAAGAACCTCTCTCCTTGAGCTGGATAGCTTCGGCACCTAAGGCATCTCTTGTGAGAATGAGTTAGGCGCCTGCCTCATGCCACACAAAAATGGGAGGGAAGGAGGTGGCGGTAGGTCTGGGGTTAGCGCTTTCACTGGAGATGTGGTAGAGTCCAGATCCAGTACCCTCTCCCTACTAGAGAGGAAAGGAAGGATTGGAATATGGGTCTCCAATACCTCTTTAGAGCTCACTCCCACCACTGGACTATGGGATATGCCGATGTAAACCAACCCTCTGAGTCCAGCTTGTAACCATATGTAGGCATCATGGCAGTCCCTGGGTATCATGCCACAGCATCCATGGACATTAATTTGGCATGTTCATCACAAGTGTTCAATAGTGGCTTGTATAGGCACAGGAGCAGGGTCATGCTATGGTTTCCGGATGCAGATGTATGCTCCATTAATCACTCCCAAGGTGTGTAAGAAGGCTGCCAGCCAGTACAATTCCACCATATTATTCCCACTGGGTGGCTGAGTTGGTGGCGAAATCAATGTACTCTTGTTACTTGTACAGTGATGACCTCCAGAAATTAGTCCAGCACCCTGGCAACCATAGGCTGCTGACAAGTGTCTGTGCAGTGACCTTCTGAAAAGCTCTTGTGGCCAGTATGGCCAGGGCAGTGCTGACTCTTGAGGCGATGAATAGTGCCTGGCTCCTGCGAGTGCTGGCAGACAGGTCATCCTGCAGGATATTGCAAAGACGGTGGCATGTGAGTGGGTCCAGCCTACTGGGCTGGATAGAGACAAACTGAGGAGATTCCCCTGGAAGTAGGGAACAGCAGATGGTGGCTGGACTCATGTTTGGAAAAGTATTTAGGGCAAAATTTCCCAGACTTGGCACTTAACATTAGGCTTCTAAACCCATATTTAAACACCTAAATATATCAGTGGCCTAATTTACAAAACTGCCAAGCGCCTTTACCTCATATTAACATCAATGGCTTTTGTGGGTTCTCAGCACCTGTGACAATCAAGCCACTTAGATTTAGGGGGTCTTAACATGAGTTTAGGAATATAATTGTAGACACTAGGCTTTAAAAATGTTGTGCCCAATGCCAAGCTCACTTGTACTTACCATAGCAAAATAATAGTCTTAGATGCATGTCTGATACTAATAAAACAGTAGCTCTCACATGTAGTTATTCTAACAACTTAGTATCAGGTTAACAACTTAATCAGGCCCAGATCTTTAAAGGTATTTAGGTATCTAACTCCTATTGAAATCAATACATTTGAGGATGTGTGTCAGAAACAGATAGTTAAGGGTTAATGTCTCTTTTACCTGTAAAGGGTTAAGAAGCTCAGTCAACCTGCCTGACACCTGACCAGAGGACCAATAGGAGGACAAGATACTTTCAAATCTTGGTGGAGGGAAGTCTTTGTTTGTGCTGTTTGTTTTGTTTGTTGTTCGCTCTTGGGCTAGGAGGGACCAGACATACACCCAGGCTTTCCCAATCTTTCTAAACAGTCCTTCATATTTCAAAATTGTAAGTAATAGCCAGGCAAGGTGGATTAGTCTTATGTTTGTTTCCTTAACTTGTAAATGTGTCTTTTTGCTGGAAGGATTTTTTCCTTTGTTTGCTGTAACTTTGAATCTCAGGCTGGCGGGGCAGGGGGTCCCTCTAGTCTATATGAATCTGAGTACCCTGTAAAGCATTTTCCATCCAGATTTTACAGAGATAACTTTTCCTTTTTTTCTTTCTTTAATTAAAAGCTTTCCTTTTAGGAACCTGATTGATTTTTCCTTGCCCTAAAATCCAAGGGATTGAGTCTGAACTCAGCAGGGATTGGTGGGGGGGAAAAGAGGGGAAATGGTTAATTCCTCCTTGTTTTATGATCCAAGGAGTTTGGATCAGTGTAAAGCCTCTCAAGGCAACCCAGGGAGGGGAAAGTCTGGGGGAAAAGGAGGGGGATGGTTAATTTCTCCTTGTTTTAAGACCCAAGGGGTTTGGGTCTGGGTTCCCCAGGGAAGGTTTTGGGGGAACAGAAAGTGTGCCAGATGCTAACTTCTGGCTGGCAGCAGCATACAAGATTTAAGCTAGCAATTAAGCTTAAAAGTGTTCGTGCAGGTCCCCACTTTTTGTACCCTAAAGTTCAAAGTGGGGGAAAAGCCTTGACAATGTGGGTATCAGTTCTTGTTAGTATTATTTTGAAGTGAAGGTGGAGTAATGAATTTGGCATTCTCATCCTCTAAAAGGGTTTGGGGATTGTGAAATATGGAGCATGATTTTCACATTTGTCTCATTTATGTCTAGCTAAATCAAACATCTAGCAACACAATCCATAATACTAAATCTTGTGACATGTACAGATTAATAGTGATACTGGGGAAGGTGCTATCTCTAACAAGTGGTAACCGCAATTGTATTATCACTGATTCTAAATTGCGGTTCTTTGGTCACAGTGTCGGCCAACCAGAACACATTTTAGAAAGGGGAGGCGGTTCCAGAAATGCTAAAATTTATGGTATAATAATTCAACAGGTAGTTGTTAAGAGGAAGATAATTATACTTGATATGAAGAGGAGCAGTCTGTGTACTAGGAGCCATGTGTGTCCTCACTTCTGCATATTCAAGAAGGTAATGTAAGATTTTGGCAAAGAGAGAATAAAGAAGTGACTGGTGGTTTCTTGGCTGTGTAACTTGTGGTCTGGTCTCTCTTTAAAGGTCTTGCTGAGGTGTATTGCAATTAGCACACCTATTTGATGGAAAGCAGAGAATCAACACACTCAGCCTACATGCCTTTGAATTTCAATTCCTGTCAAATGGTCTAAAATATTTGAGACACTGTATTCTTCCTGCTACTGTAGACTGCAAGATGTGCTTAAAATTCAATAGAGTTAATTAAGAAAAACTGGAGTGCAAAGACCTTAATGATCAAATTACCCAATCACAATGAAATATCTCAGACATCAGGAAATCCACACTTGATGCAAGACTTCAGTTAATTCCACCAGAATAGCTGCAGCTGCGGTAAAAGCAAAGGATAAGTGCTGGAGATGCAAAAAAGAAAAGAAACTTGAACAGGGAGTAAAAAAGGGTTTTGGAAAACTTTCCATACAACACTATCTACTTCCAGAGGATGAGCTCATCATTTTATAGACTGGGAAGTTTTTCTATTTGTAACAGTCTGGATCTAGGTGAAGAGGTGGGGGTGAGTGGCACAACTTAAGCTGACTCCTTGGTTTCTCACAGTGGCAAAATCCTGATTCTATATGAACAAATATCCTCTTCCATTCAGACTGGAGAAGCAGTCAATGACCTGATAGCACCAGAGGGCTTCTTTTCAGGAGAACAAGTAGTTACAGATATTGCCAAATGTAGTTCTATTTCACTGCTTTATGATGAAGATTATTTTCATTAAAATAGTCACACTTCAGATCATGGATGCATGTATAAAAGTGTTAATAAATGATTAGGATTACCAGATGTCTTAATAAATGGTTAATCCACTGTTCTAGAATCCTATAGGTCTATTAATCATACAATCCTTTATTAAATATTTTAAAATGTACTCAATATGAAGTGTGACCAAAATAATTAAATTCTCATGAATTTTGGGTCTCCTCCAATCTTTACTGTAGTCAATGGAGAGACTTCATTGTAGTCAATAGAAGTTAGTTTAGGTCCTAGCAGGGAAAAGCTCAGATAGTTAGTCAGCCAGAAAATAGAATGTTCTTTTTTATTAGTTGTTGCTAGTTTCTTATTACAATATAGTAGGACATTGCTCTTTGAAATATCATCTGCCATTCTACAGTCACAATATTGTTAGTATGTCACAAGGACCCAGACACAGTGAGTACTATGAAGCACTCATAGTTTTTCACTCTGCGGTAATGAAAAATGCCACAGTTACTGCAGGTACCTGAGATGGTGAACATAAAGGTTTAACGTCACTCACTGCAAGTCTGTAGGATGCCAGTGCAACACCAGTTTGCCACTCTATGTCACTTTCTGGTATGTGTAGGTAATACCTATAATAGACCCAATTTCTGATGCCACAAATAAAATAGTATCATCATACCAATGATTATGCTCCAATGCAGTGTGCTGCTGATAATCATTCATCCTTACTAATAATTCCCTTCAGTATTTACCAGAAGAAAATGACTACATTTTTGGAATAATGCTTTAAATGGACCATGAAGCTCAGGGGCTGGAATGAACAAATTCCCTTAAGCCCTGCTGCTTAAGGATGGCTAAGTGGGTAACTCATGTTTCCAGTTCTCAAGAGTTATTGTTATTTTGCGGAACACTGAAAATAAGTTCTTTACGGTCCCTGCCAGCTTGTGAGTACTCTCTCTCCCTTGTTCCATCTCCCGCTCTCTCATACGTTGTGCAAGAGTTTCAAGGGCTCGTTACCCACAATTTGTGCCAGATAGTTCAAAAGAGCTCTGTATCCATTTGAGCACCTAAATTAGAGCCAGATCTTCAAATATTCATAGTGCTAGAGGTGGTATTCTGTGTCTCTCTCTCTCTCTCTCATGTAGATATTGATATGTATATGGACAGAAAGTTCAATATTTTGTAAAAAAATATTCATCAAAATTCATCCTGCCAATCAACATAGATCTGGTTAAAAAAATGTTACATTTTGGAATTTTCAGCTGGAAAAAAAGGAACAAATATTTCACAAAAATATTCACTAGTCTTCCATTTTTCATCCAGCTTCACTCGGCACCCAGCATCCAATATGTTCAGCACTTTTGATAATCTGGTACCTAGAGTAAGTGCTGAACTGTCTTGAAAATGCAGAGAGAACATAAAATGCTGTAAAATATCTGACCTAGAGAAAAGATGGAAACAAATATATTTCTCTGTTACCTACCAACTTTTAAGGATGTTTTGACAATTTCTAGAACTGCTTTGATTAAATAGAGTTTATTCTGTGGCATGTTGAACTCTCAGTTTATTTTAGTCTCAGGGAAAACACCTATTGGCTAAAGTATTTACAAAGTCACTTTTGCCTTGTGTGTTACTGTTAGAACTGTGTGTCTTGAACTGACGCACACTGTATGGAAAAACTCTATTAAGGTTTTGCATTATCCGTGCAGAATTAGGTAGAGGTTTCCAAGAAATGGTGTGGCGTGTAAAGTGTTATGGCTTCCATACTGCAGTTGGAAGCAAAAGTATTTTCTGACAGACCTCAGCCAGGGTATAGGAAATTTAAATCCATTTTACTGGTCTAATTAAGTGACCATTAAAATCACAATGTGTGAGCAGTCAGATATCATATGAGAGTACTTCATTTATAAAAGTAAAGATTATCCTAACCTGACCTTTGGCTACTGCAACTTTTGATACTAAGATTTTCATAAGAATTTTAACTTGAGCTTCAGCTCATCATCTCCAGTGAGGAATGGAAAAGTGTTTAGTAGAGAGTTAGGAAAAAAAATATCTAAGAGCCTGTCATAAACAGATAGTCAAGAGTTAATGTCTATTTTACCTGTAAAGGGTTAAGAAGCTCAGTGAACCTGGCTGACATCTGACCAGAGGACCAATAGAGGGACAAGATACTTTCAAATCTTGGTGGAGGGAAGTCTTTGTTTGTGCTGTTTGTTTTGTTTGTTGTTCGCTCTTGGGCTAAGAGGGACCAGACGTACATCCAGGCTTTCCTAATCTTTCTAAATCAGTCTTTCATGTCTCAAAATAATAATAAAAATAAAAGTAATAGCCAGGCAAGGTGGATTAATCTTATGTTTGTTTCCTTAACTTGTAGATGGTCTTTTTGCTGGAAGGATTTTTACCTGTTTGCTGTAACTTTGAATCTAAGGCTAAGGGGGGGTCCCTCTAGTCTATATGAATCTGAGTATCCTGTAAAGCATTTTCCATCCTGATTTTACAGAGCTAATTTTTACCTTTTCTTTCTTCAATTAAAAGCTTTCTTTTTAAGAACTTGATTGATTTTTCCTTGTTTTAAAATCCAAGGGATTGAGTCTGAACTCACCAGGGATTGGTGGGGGGAAAGAGGGGAATGGTTAATTCCTCTTTGTTTTAAGATCCCAGGAGTTTGCATCTGTGTAAGCCTCTCACAGGCAACCCAGGGAGGGAAAGTCTGGGGAGAAAAGGAGGGGGATGGTTAATGTCTCCTTGTTTTAAGACCCAAGGGGTTTGGTCTTGGTTCCCACGGGCAGGTTTTTGGGGGAACAGAAGTGTGCCAGACGCTAACTTCTGGCTGGTGGCAGCGTACCAAATTTAAGCTAGTAATTAAGCTTAAAAGTGTTCATGCAGGTCCCCACTTCTTGAACCCTAAAGGTCAAAGTGGGGAAAAAACCTTGACAGAGCCCATCCCAGCAAATTCTTAATCACAAGTGATTCCACTAAAGACAAGAGGACTGGTTGTGTGACAAGGGGCGAGGAGTTAATGGGGGTAAACTCTACAAATTAAATAGTATCTCTTCCTTCTAAATGCCTTTTTTCTTAGGGCAGTCCTGTTGTGGGTGGAGTGAAAGACAAGGTGGTAGGTGCCATGTAGGTCTCTGAGTGCAGTCTAGGATGGCAGGAGTTGGCAACCTCTAATATTTTGCATGCATCCTAGGTGAATAGGGGCTGGCTCCTTTCTCCATTAAACACAAGAAACAAGGCTGAGCTCAGAGAATGCTCTCCAGATGCCTTCTGAGTCCTTTCACAAAGAGTTTGAGCAGTCTCAGCGAAGAGCTCCACCAGGAGGCTATGTAGAAGGCCATAAGGCAAGAGGAGTTGCTGGCACTGTCTTTGAAGAGCAGCAGTAGCCACAGGAAGTGTGCCTGGAAGGCAGGAGTTCTGTCGGGCCTGCAGCCTGGAGGTGGTGTGAGGGTCCAGCAGAGACCTGCTATTAGATGGGGCTTTGTGAGGATCAGCTCCCCAGTGGAAGGGGTGGGCTTTGCTTTCTGCTGGGAGGTTTTATGGATGAAAGGAGGGTTTTGTAGTCCTCCAGAGGCACTAGTTGCTGCTGCTAGGGACCATGAAGGGTTTGCATAATCAGGTCAAAACACTTTGTCTCAGGCTTTTCAAACTAACAGCTTGATCCTGTGAAGCTCTGGGCAAATTCAGCTCCCATTGACACAATTGGCATTCACGTAATCATGCCCTGAGATCCTTAATAAGTGTTATGGGACTTATGAGAGAATTCATAAAGCTGAGTTCTTCTCTGATTTAAAAAAAGAAAGCTGATGATCTCCTAAGAACAGCCTGCCAATTTTTCTCCCCTACTGTTGTTATGATTTACTACAATAAGGTGTTTGCAATTCTGTTCAGATATGGACTAAACTATCCACACACACATCAGATGCTAGCAAGTAGCTGAGGCAATGTAGAAATTAGAACTGGTTGAAATGTTTTTCTGCTGAAAAAGGGGGTTTCCTTCACTGAAAGATTTTTCATGGAAAAAAATCTTTTTTTATTTTTCGATGAAATTTGGAAATGAAAAATTTCAGCAATTCTGAAATTGTGGGATAATATCCTCATTACCCCATATGTTTTCAAACTTTTTCTTTCCACTGGAAAAAGGGAAAAATTATTAAGGGAATAATAATAATTATAATAATTTCACTCCTTCACTAAAAGAAACCTTTTCCCACCAAAAAAAACACTTTGCAAAACATATTTAGGTCTGCTGTAGTAGGAGTCTTGCAGTAAGCTAAAGGTGCAGAAATTCACTACAAATAAATACAAAAGCGACCTGTTGTCTGATATACTTGCTTTTAATACTTTATCAATGTATCTTTTGGTCTCACAAATCTTAACTTCCATCTCTCCTCTTTTTACCTCCAATGGCTCAATTCTGAATTCAGTGGGAGGTTTATATGCGTAAGTACAACAGGATCAGCCCTTAATTTGATCTGCTATTTATCTGCTGCTTTAATTGTATCCAAGAGGGTTGTATTAAGAACGTGGAAAAGTGACACTTGTGAATACAGAGTGGCTCTCACCTCTTTAATGGAAAAACATTCATTTTCCGGAAGAAATGATAAAAATTGTTGCACTGGTTATGAACCAAGTGAAGGTGTAGAAAGAGAAAGCACTTTTCTTTTCTGGTTCTGATATAATATAATAATTGTAGATTTTCAAAATACTGCACAATCCTGTTCCAATCTCCCGTTAACTTCAATGGGAGCAAGGTTCTTCATTTCTTTTATTTGTTTGTAAATCTGTAAGTGGTGAGATTCTTCTTAGGTTAATGGGTTGAGAGTTTCAGAGCAGTCAGGGGGTCCTGCATGCATCTTCCATTAATTTAAATAGTAGACATGTCTAAATACCTTAAAAATCTCAGCTATAGTGTTTAATCTATGTCTCTGTGCTTCCATTTCTGTAGGATGCTTCCCCCACCCTTTTTGGTTTTTTGACCATATTTTAGGGAAAAAAAGAATATTTTACAGTGCAAACTATTTGAAAAATTAAGCAAAAAAAAATGTAGCCCAAAGCCCTAATCCTGCCAAACTCCTCATTGGTAGGCTCTTGGACTAACATGGAACCCTAATGATTGTCTCTGAGTGTATTCTGGGATCTTTATGATGCCCACTGGAGGACCAGAGCACGAGGTTGTAGATGGATTTCTGCTATGAAATTAACAATGAAAAATCCACATTTAAATCTTATTCACAGGAGCCTCAGGGAGTTAGGTGCCCAAATCCCACTGTATGCGCAATTCTTTTAAAATACCCTGTAAATATTTGATGTTGTTTCAAAATAAATACTCAGCTCTAGAGTGTGGCTTTACTTTGGTTATTCCATCCCCAGCTGGAAAGCCAAAGCAAAACTTGTCAAGGAAATAATCAGGGCTTCTATAATGGGTTGGCTCTGTATTTTTTTTCCCTTCTTCCACAATATAGTGCAACAGATTGCTAGAAATTAGATCTTTTTTTGCACATTCTTCTGGGCCATAAAATAAATTGCCATTAGTCTGTGTTTTTTTGTTTGTTGGTGTCTGCTTGCTTTAAGAAAAAAAGGATATACCTAAAATCTGGTTAATCAGAAATAGAAGTATTGCTGAGAGATGTAATGGAAAACACTTTGCTCATCTGAATGAGTTTAGCCAGTCCTTACCATCTAATAGTGCAGGGATGGGAATCTTTCTTTTTCATTATTCTGCAAATCAGCATAGCTGGGGAAAGGGCGAAAGCCTTTGAAAAACATGACCAGCAAGCTGTAGGTATTGAGCCAGTGAGCGCACACAGGGCCGCTACCTTAGCTGGAGGGTACAGAGCCAGGGGCCTTGCAGGATCCTTTTCCTTGGCTTCACACCAGCAAGTTAGAACTGAGTCAGTAATTTTGGCGTATGCTCTGTCACGACCTCGGTTGAGCCACAGTTGTCACAAAGGCCTCCCGCTTGATATTGGACTGGTAGGTGCTCATAAGCCCATGATGTCACAGAGGCCTAGCAAAGCAGCCAAGTAGAGTTGTGGTGCCCGTAACTTCACAGTTCAGTACTTTCCATTATATATTTATGTAAGGCCTGAAGCCTAACACAGGGGAGCTTAGTGCTAGCACCTGTTGGTGAAATGGGGGAAGAGTGGCCCAGAGCTGCTCATGAACTGTAGATGGGCAGGGTCGCTATTGGTGAGGGAGCTCTCTGCCAGCATCTGCTGAAGAGCAAGGAGAGTTGACTGTATGGGCCAGGCCTCATTTCCATTGGTTTTATATGATGGTTTAGGGTATTTGGGTTAAAATTGAGTTTAATTTTCCATTTGGGAGCAATGAAATGCAATTACCTTGGTGACAAATACAAGGACGAAATACTGACACTGAATATGGCTGAGGTCACTGTAACTGAGACTGATATCAGGCACAGTTGGCTATGAGAGAGCTGAAGGGGAAGAGCTGGGGAAGAGATACTCACCTGCTGTGGGGTGTGCCTCTGTGGTGGTGAGAACGCCGTCAAGGATTCTAGATACCACTGACCCCTCCCTCACAGCTGAGCTGAGCCTGCTCAATAGTGGACAGAGCATCGATGAGGCAGCTTGACGGCAATGGATGACTCAGAGCAGTGGTGGCACTTTCAGAGGGCCTCCCTATCCAGAAATGAAGCTGAAATCACTAGGGCTGGGTAACAGCAACACCAGAGCAGCACGGGAAGCACTGACTTGTTAGAATCCTTAGATTTCTCCAGCCAAGGACTGCTAACCATGAGTGGGGAGCTGGGGAAGAAGGAACTGTCCAGAACACATCAGCCACTCACAACGGTCAAAGGAGGACTGTGATTGGTACTGCTTTAAATATGCCATATGCTTCTGTGCATATGAGAGACCCTAACTCTTCAGAACGCTTCCATGATCAGAATTAGAGATTTAAACCTAAACCCCCTTTAAAAAGATGCTAATCAGTTCCCCCCAAAAGATACTGGATTTCATGAAGGGGAAACTACTTATAGTTTCACTATGTAGTGGAGAGGGGGTCTGCACCTTTAATACCAGAAGATTCCAGTACGAACTCTCCCTGGACGTTCACTCTCATGTTCCTGAATCTAACTGGTTTGCAGGTGAGCTCCCAAGGGTTTCTTCTAATTTAATGTGTTAGGTTCTACTGTATTATAATAGAAATTGCAATGCCGGGTGTTTACCATATTCTATTTTATTTATGTACTTGTTACCACAGTTCTTTCTCTGAGCAGCTTGTTATAAAGAAAAAAGCAATTGGGTTAACAGAGTATATTGTTGAGTAATGCAGCACCATGTGTTTCTAGCTTTCTTAGCAAAAATATAATTGTTATAATATAAAATTCTTTTAACTCTCAAGTTTTAAAACATTTAAGACTAATTTAGAGGTAAACTAACCCAAGGAAGCATCCCTGCAATTTCAGATGTGAGGGAAATAGCATTTTTGCAAGTTTGTTGCTGTAGAACCATTCAGTGTTGCAATGGTCAGAGACAATACAAACTGTATCAAATGCACAAGGTTAGTGACTTTCAGTAATATAAGAGGAGGTTTTCAAAGACACAAAGGGCAGTTTCAATGGGAGCTGGATGGGATGGCTTTAATAATCTCCCTCTTTAGAATTTCTAAGTCTAAAAATTGTGCATGCAGTGTTATATGCGAAAGTAATTGATTTGTGAATATTTATTATAAACTCAGGGAAACCTGCAGACTGTTTGCACTTATGTCTGAATCTTGCTGGATTGCAGTGTGACAATAACTATTAGTGGACAGGTTGGATCTCTGCTATTCTATAATTGGAAAATATGGGCCCAGATATTGGGCTCCAAGGTGTGCTTTGTGCCAGACTTGAAATGTGAAGTGGAGGATGTGTCTTAAAAACCTGATCCTGGCCCCCTAGGAGCTGTTTTGCAGCTAGGGGTTGCTAGAGCAGTGTGCCCCAGCCATGCCCCCTCCTGCCTCTGACACACCTCTTACAGTGGTCGGGAGGGAGGCAGAGTGTAAAACTGGCTGTGTCAGCTCTATACCAGCTGAGGATTTGACCATATCAAGGGGATCCTTACCTGTCCTCTTAGGGTAGCTTTTCAGACCTCTTGCATCACAAGAGCAACATGTGTGGGATGGAACAGGAACCAAATATCTAACCCATATTCTTGAAAACCTAACTTTGGAGTCCAACGTACTCACAAAATCTGTTTGTGTATGGTGAATCCATAAAACATTGAAGTGGAGAGTCTCCTACCCCCTGCCTGGCATGATCCCAGTTCATGTCCTTGGCTGCTGTGGGAAAGGAGATGTTTGAAGACCCATGTTGCCTTACCACAGTGGTTAAGAGAGAGAATTAGGCTTGGTAAAGAATGCTTCCTCAGGTGGAGGGAAAACAAAGAAACCACCTAGATAAATTCATCTCAGACAGGAGGTGATGAAAAGACCTAGCGGAATATGGTGGCTAGCAGTAAAGTTCAAAGACTCTTGATGTGAGGTTTGTAAAACAAATAGGTAACATAATGAGTTGTTAGCTTTACTTCTTCCCTGGCCATACTTGGGATTGCCATTTTGTGCTGATAGCAGAGTAGTGCATTGTAAGAATGGTATGTCCTCTTCTCATCCTGAATGTGAGGTTCTTCGTAGAAATGCACAGGTGGAAGCTGGAGAAGACAGTCATGGTCACCAATAACCCTCACTGAAAAAGGAATTGAAACACCTGCAGAGCTGACACTCAGCTCTGAAGGGATGGTAATTGGTAATGTTTTTCTACATTGTTTGGTGCTGATGATCCCCTTGCAGTTGGGTCAAGAAGTCCACTTCTGCTGACAGCATCAGAACAAAGGACGTACACTAATAATAATAATACTTAGCACTAGTTTTCTGATCTAAACCCTATGGAGGCAGTCTGGCACTATACTGTATGAAGTGCCATTTTCAGACCTAGGTCAATAGAATGCATACGTAGTCCTAAAGATCTCTGAAAGCATACGTGCATGTTTTCTTTTAAATATCACCTACAGAAACTCTTCTTGCTATTCCTGGATCTAGAGGCACATAACACAATATAGCACATTACAACGATGTGCTGATCTCTGAATGAGGCAATTCTTGCTGTCATGCATATAGTTGAACTGATTGGCTTATTTGAGATCAGGCTGTACTAGCTTAGAGCTGAGGAGTGTGGGCAGAGCTTGTCTTCCTCTGAAGCAACTGGCCTATAGTGTGCTATAACTATTCACCTCCTTGGACCTTGATCTCTGCATGTCCCTCCAAGGATTTTTGGTTAAGCAGTATAATATTTTGCTATATCCTCTGCACCAAATGACCCGATGACTGTGCTGTTAGTGTTCTATAAAGAACGTCTCATCCCCTGATGCCTATACATAGGATTTATGGTTACAATGACATACAGTTATATAGTGCTAATGAATGGAGTCATGATTAGAAGATATGGAGTAATAGGGGTGGATGAAAATTAAAGATTGTTTGTAACCCCCTGCCTATTTCTCCCTTCTGAGTTTGTTGAACAATTCCATTTGGACTGAAATTTTTCATGCTCACACCCCAAAGGTGTTTTTTTAAAACCATGAAAATTGGTTCCGTATGTTCTGTACATTAGTTTCCTTAATGCTTTTTTCAACGTGCATAAAATTACGGCTCTCCAGAGAGAATGAAATACCACATTACACATTGTAATACCGCACCCAACCACTCTCCTCTCCTCTCTACTGCCAAACCTTTCAAAAATCATAATGTAGTGTGAATGCATTTATGGGCATTGGGTTTCCATCCTTAATACAGAGTAAAAATATAACTGAGCAACCATACACAAAAATGAATGCTGTCACTTTGGAGTGTGTATATACAATAGCCAAAGAGTAGTATTGTCTTTTGCCTTATATCTAGGGCCTATTGTCTGGATGCACAGTGGGGGGTAAAGTGGGAAGGGGGCTGGAGAGAATTTGATGCATCTGGAAGAATAATTTTGAGACTTCCATTTGGTGTGTAGTTAGGGAAGTGCATCAATAATAACCCATAGTACCACCTGGCATTTGAAGTAAGTTCTGTTAGGGTAAAAATTCTTATGGGATCCTGATGTGGAAATTAATGTAGAACAACAACCTATTCCTAGGTGACTGCTCTGTGCCTAAATAAAATAAAACATTCATATATGGTAAGTAAAAATATACAGCCATATGCCAACAACTGTAGCAAGCGGAATTGTTTGTAGACCGTGATATATTTGTTCATTTCTGGTCTGATATTGATTATTAATGTAAAATACCCTTCTGGTCATGCCAATTGGTGCTGAATAATTTATAAATATCAGTTCCCATAGTGCTTCTGCTATGCCAGAGCAGGGCGTCATGTAGCCAGTCCTGTGCTCCCAAAGAGCAAAGAAGATGGTAACTGGACTCATAACCAACTACATCTCTGGGATGCACTGCTCAGCAGAGCACAGGGTGTTAAAATGATGTCGTGGGGCAGGACTGAGTCTTGCAGTTCAACAGGATGGCTCCAGGCTCCGCTCTGAAAAAAAAAAATCATTGACTATTCTGCTGCACGTCCCATCTTATTATTCATTTTCGATTTCCATCCCTTATTTATTTTTCTTATTTATAGGTTCTCCCCTCTTCCCAGCCTTTTCCCTCTTCAAAGCTTTTTTCCATATACCCTCTTTATACTCCTCCATCCTGTCTCCTGAACTTTATAGCCTCCCTTTTCTTTTCCTTATTATATCTATTATGGTTCCCCCCTCACTTCTCTCCATTACTTTCCCTCCATCTCTCATCTGGGTGTGGACTATTTCACATCTAATTAGTCTGGAGTGGCTGGGTCATTAGAACACCACCAGAGTGAGGTAGTGAAATGTTTAAAGAAAATTACATCCCCTGCATAGGGTGTGTTGTTTTGTTTTTAAGAGGTTTGTGTTTGGAGTTAAAAAAAAAAAAAAAGGGAGGGGGAAAAAATGTTGTGAACTCAGTTCCGGTGAGCTCCAGTTCATTTTGAGCACTGTCAGCAGGGAATCCAGCTCCAGTAATAAGAGGTCATTAACTGCCTTGTTGCATGGCGATTGAATAAGGCCCAATTTTGACAGGAAAATCTGTTGAGACTTTGAATCCCCACCCATTTCTCACCACAAAAACAGTTTTGGAGAAGGGATAGGATACCAAATATTTGGGAAGCCATTTGAAAAGTCTTTTTTGTTCTTTTCATCAGCTCTCTCCCTGTCCTCGTGCCAGCATGTGCAGTAAGTTCCTGTCCCTGAGAGTTTGCACCAAACCACAGTTTGAACCAGGCTGTGCATAATGGGCGTCTCTGTTAGTTACCGCCAACTGAAGCTCCCAGCAGTAGATGGAAAATTAGACATATACCACTGCACAATAAATCTTATTGTAATTCACCCAGCGAGCATCACCGCAAACAGGCCTTGAAAAATGTGTCATGTGGGCTTGAATCATACTTGTGCTGCTGCCATTAAATAATAATGATAATAATAATAATAAAAAAACTCATAAAGTTTCATTTACTTTTTTGTTATAAAATACTTTTTACTGGTGCCAGCTGGAAGGAAAATGACCCAGTTAGATCTCAAAATTATGATGTAGCTTTAAGTGCTATGTTTAGATTAACTGCCAAAATGTTAGTACAAAGTGGTAGGTGTTTGTGCTGCAGATAATAACTAATGTGCTGTTGGTCAAGATAGGCCACTGTTCTGTTATTATTGTATGGTTCTTATGACTAAACATTGGAGCGAGCCTAGTGAAACTGCAATATTTTACTGTGCCTGGAACACTAGCTTGTCAGAACTTAATTGGAGTGCCAAAAATCTAATGAATCAGATGGGGATGATGCCTTTTGCTTCCTGCTGATATTTATCTGATTCTTGTTCCTTTCTGTAAAGTGAACTGCATTTGTCACATGCGTTTGCCTGTTTGCATCAGACTTCTCTGATTGTCAGATGATTATGGTCATTCAAATACATAGAGAATGTTTTTCAGAATGCTTGGGGAAACTGAGTTAAATGTGTTGTCTATTTGAAAAGACCTGGCTTATAAGGGAAATTCAAGGTTAAAAGCACTTCAGAATTCAGGATTTGGCTGATGTATATGTCCTTTGTGCCCAGAATTAGCTATTTTTACTCTGTTGATATAAAACGTTTACCTAAGTTAAATGGTTCTTGCATGAAATGAAAACAAAACTGTGATGTTTAAATATACAAACTAGATGTGTCTACAGCCGTCGCCATTGAAAAGTCAACATTTGATAACAGACACCGCATGGTGGATTCTGTGGTACCGCACTTAGTTCTTGAGATAGAAAGGAAAGCCTCTGTGTGATAGGAAGTAGATTGGTTAATAATCAAATCACACCGTATTTTAATATCATGTGCTGCAAAGAGCCGCAGGAGACGCATTAAAGAGCCACTTGCAGCTGGCAAGCCTCAGTCTGAGTATCCCTGTATTAGAGAGATGGACCCACTAAAGAGAATGGGCATCTTTGCAGTCACTTCACTGAGAGTTGGATCCAGCCCTTTGTGAATAATACACCTAACTTGCTGTCTATATGGGAGAAGATAAAAGGAACGATCTGACTCATTCAGAAGTCAATGGCAAACTTCATTGGGAACAAGATCAAGCCCAAAGTCAGGCCATGAAAATTGACTATGGTCTGGGAAGAGAGTTTAGGAGTGTGCAACTGAGGAAGAAAAAATTGGGGCAATAATAGGAGGAAGGATGGTTTTGTGACTTAGGCATTGGACTTGGGACTCAGGACAATTAAATTTAGCTATTGCAACAGAATTCCCTTGTAAACTTGGTCAAATCCCTTAGTCCAGTGTTTCCCAACCTTGGGAAGCTGCTTGTTTAGGGAAAGCCCTTGGCGGGCCAGGCCGGTTTGTTTACCTGCTGTGTCCGCAGGTCCTGCCAATTGCAGCTCCCACTGGCTGCAGTTCACTGCTCCAGGCCAATGGGAGCTGCTGGAAGTGGCACGGGCTGAAGGACCTGCTGGCCGCTGCTTACAGCAGCTCCCATTGGCCTGGAGCAGCGAACCGTGGCAGTGGGAGCCATGACTGGCTGGACCTGTGGACGTGGCAGGTAAACAAATTGGCCCGGCCCGCCAGGAGCATTCCCTAAACAAGCAGCGTCCCAAGTTTGGGAAACACTGCTTTAGTCCACCCTCATGCCTCTGGTCCCCATCCATAAAATGGGGTAGTACTTTCCTACCTCCCAGGGTTGCCTTGAAGGTGAAATCTATTAATGACTGTGAGATACTCAGACATTACAGCAATGAGGATTGCATAAGTACCTAGATAGAACATACTTCTTTCAAATGTTTTTGTTATAAAATATTGATCAGATTTAGTCTGAGGCTATGCATTGTGTTCGTCATTCCTGCCAGTAGAGACACCAACTTGAGATATTCTAAATATTATTGCATGTGGGTTGTTTTTGGAATTACATCAACTGACTTATTTCTTCCTCTTCAGAATTTCCAGTCTTGAAATGGGCCTTTTTCTTTCTAGATGGGGGATTTAGTGCTGCAGACTCCTTGGGAGACCTTGCTCTTGAGCTGCTCTGTGGCTAGAAAGGACATCCTTTTATGCTGGATGCAGAACATCGCATCTTTTCTTACTAGAGGGAAATATTGCTATAGTTACTTGGATACTATGGATACTTGGAAAATTATCTGTGATCAGAAACAGTGTGTGAGAGAGAGGGAGAGAGAGTTTTGTTTTCATGAATGATGCTAAATTGAATACGTTTGAGAAAGTCTCTATCCACAATCACCAGCAACAGCAGTGAAGGCTTCTTTGTCCTTCCATGTACCAGCACCCAGACTTGGAGAGCCTGGTTTTAGGGGTCAGAAGGTAGCTCAGTCTCCACATCTGCTGTTTAAAAGAGAAACAGTAAAATACAAGTAAATTATATGGAAAAGTTTCCCCAGAACTTTATTTGCATCTCCTAAAGCCCCAATCCAGGAAGACACTGAAGGACAGACTAACGTCAAACATCTGAATCATTCCATTGAAGTAAATGGATTGGGGTTGCTGGGTTAGGGTTTGTGTGGACAGTTTTGTTGCATTCACTGAATTCTATTATATTCACATAGCATGTTTCCTCAATCCACTCAGTAATATAGTGTTAAATAATTTCTATTTTAATAATTTCTATTTAAATATTTTTATTGCATCTTTTCCAGTTTGAATTCATATAGTGAAAATTTTACAACCTAGCCTTTAGCCTACCAGGCACCAGTGTTCAGTGGACTACTCAGAAAATGAACACTGTTTATTCTGACGTTACCACTCCAATTAGGCTGCTCAATAAAAAGACTTTAATTCAACATACATGCTAAAAATACGATACCACTCTGAACATCATTTTCAAACTAAGAGGGTTACTTAGCTGACTTAAAAATAGAACAAGTTGGAAACATACAAGTTGTTACTATTTGCAGTCTCCAAAGATTGGCAGAAAGATTTGCTCAGATGTTTGAGTGAGTGTGTGACTGCCAGAGTGGGAATATCTAACGAACATTAGAGTATGTCTACACAGCATTATAGAGTGAGCATCCCAGCCAGGATTTAACAGACTCAGGTTAGTGGGGCTTGCGCTGGTGCTTTAAAAATAGCTGCGTAGACAGCGCTTTGAAGTTGCGGCTCGGACCGGAGCTCGGGCTCTGCTCGCTAAGCTTCAGAATTTAGTGCAATTGAAGTTTTAGATTGATTTATATCAGCTGAGGTTCGGACTTGCTGCATTGCGTGGACCACTTTAAACACAAGCCTGTCTGTTTTGTGAACCATTTTAGGACTTTGTTAAAAAAGAATCCTTTCAAATGTATAGAGGATCCATGAGAACCTCAGGTGCTCAGCACCACTGACAAAGCGTAGCACTAAGCACGTAGTTTGAAAAGGTTACCTTTAGGTTCTAAAGAGTTGATCCTGCAAAGTCATTGAACACCTCCCATGATGCACTCCAGGCCCTCAGCTCTGATTGACTTCAGAGAGAGTGGAGAAGATGCTCAGCACCTGCCCGAATTGGACCCTTATTCTGCTCTCAGAGTTATTTTATTAATTAGGGTGTGGCAGGTAAGCCATCAATGGAAGTTTTGTTCTGGTCTTATCTGAAATAAGAATCAAAGATTAGAGCTTTTTGATTATAATCTGATGTATTTAGAAGCTGCCAGATGAAACTTGCCAACCAAACTTCATTGCTGGCACAGTTTTGTTAATATTTTTCTTCTTAATAAGAACTCTTCTGGGCAGTTCAAAGGATTTCTTGGTTTGTTGGCAAAGGACACATAGGTGGCAACCTCTGTGTTTTATTTGTTCTGTCAACTGTTGTAGTTGTTTATCACAGGTTTTCTCAGTACTGTGATGCATCTAATTCATAGACTCTGACTGTAAATAATGGTAAGTTTGTTGGGAATGGTACTGAAGTCCAATTAAGGAACAGCTGACCATCTATGAATTTGTGATACAGATCTATTTTCATGAAAGAAGGCACAGTGCAAGTAAGTGTGCTGGTAGATGTGTATGTTGTTGATAAATACCACTTATTTTTAAAGCACCTTAAACAAGGTCCCTTGAAATCAATGGACAATCTTCTCATTGACTTCAGTGAGTTTTGGATTTGGCCCATAACACTGTTAGTTCATATGACGAACATATCCACCACATTTGGGGCTTATGTGTAGAGATCAGACTGACCTTTCCCCATAAAAAATATTTGCATAGAATCAAACAATGCAAGGTACAGCTATGAGAAATTGCAATTGTAGTTTCATAGGTTCACAGACCTTAAGGACAGAAGGGACCATTGTGATCATCTAGTCTGACTTCCTGTATGTCACAGGGCCACCAACACCATGCAGCAGCTGAACAGGAAACCCAGCAACTGAAATTAGGCCAAAATATTACAGTCCACAGTATACTAGACTGTTATTTGTAATGGGGATAGATTAGGATGGAAGACTGCAATAGCAAGGAAATGATTAAAGGAGATATACCCAGATAATTTTGGCATGATCCACACCAACATCCTGCAAAGGAAGGCAAAAAGCTCCCAGGTTCACTGCCAACCTGACCTGGGGGGAAATTTCTTCCTGACTTCAATTAGGGCAATCAGTTATACCGTGAGCATGTGAGCAAGAACCAGCTGGCCAAACACCTGAGAAAGAAAATGTTTGGTGCCACCTCAGAGCACTGGTCCACCCTGCTCATCTCAAGCTGTGGCCATCTCTGATGCTTCAGAGGAAGGAGAGCAACCCCCAGCCCCACCCTGAATGGATTGGAGGAGGGGGTGTGTGAAATTCCTTTCTGACCCCTGCAGATGGCTGTCTGATGCTCTGAAACATCAGCTTTTTGGACTATAACACACAAAGTTCAAGTGAGTCCTGCCCCTTGCTGAGCCCTGCCCCCTAAAATCACAAGCAACCCCATCATGAAATCACACTCAAAAATTTATCCAGCTCTCCCTTAAAACTAATTAAGTTGTTTGCCCCCACAACTCCTACTGGGAGGCTGTTTCAGAACCTTCACCCGTCTGATCATTAGAAACCTTCTAGTTTCCGGATGAATTTGTTCCTGACCAGTTCATATCCATTTGTTCTTTTGCCAACATTGTCTTTTAGCTTAAATAGGTCTTGTTCCTCCCTCGTATTTACCTCTGGATGTATTTATAAAGAATAATCATATCCCCTTTCAGCTTTCTTTTTGCTGGGCTAAACAAGCCAAGCTCTTTTCAATCTCCATTCATAAGATAGGACCTGTATGCTTCTTATCACCCTAGTAGCTCTTCTCTGCACCTGTTCTAGTTTGAATTCATTGTTCTTGAAGATGGGTGACCAGAATTACACACAGTAATCCAAATGAGGTCTTACCTTGTACTGGTATTAAATCTCTTCTAATACAACCTAGGGTCACATTTGCCTTTTTTCCAGCCACATCACATTGATAGCTCATAGTCATCCCCTGCTTGACCAACACACTCATCTCTCTCTCTTTCTCTGCCATTTTCAACTGATGAGACCCCATCTGCTAGCAGATATTTTTATGATTAGAACCTAAGTGCAAGACTTTTAACTTTGTACTATTGAATTTCATCTCATTTCTGTTACTCCAGCCTTCAAGAAGGAAATCAGGTTAGTCTGGCATAATCTACTTTTGATAAATTCATGTTGCATTCCATTTTATGTGTAGCCTCTACTGTTTATCTCCATGAATTTAATTATTCTTTCACCCACATTTTGTTCTGAAGCATTGGATACTACTGAGGTCAGATTAACAGGTCTGTAATTGCTCAGACACTTTTTCCTCTTTCTGAAATATAGCTACCACAGTAGTCATTCTCCTGTTTTATGGTACTACCCCAAAATAGGTAGATTAATTAAAAATCCTTGCTAATCTCATGTGCCAGATGTTCCTAGAGATATCAAAGTGTTTTCCCTTTTCACTCTTAGAATATGTCTACACTATGAGCTAGGGGTGTAATTCCTCTGCTCACGTACGTGTTTTCATGCTGGCCCTAGGAGAGGTAGCACGAGCATAAATAGTGGTGTAGCCACAGTAGCATTGGCAGTGGCAGTGGTGGCATGGCTTAGCCTTGGTGACTGTCTATCCACTAGAAATGATGAGACCTAGCACAAGTACATGCAAGCAAGCAGGGGAATAACTACCCTAGCTTGTAGTGTAGACCTAGCCTTAGAAATTAGAGTGGTCCAAACCCAAACCCTAGATCTGCACAACGCTGAACTTTGAGAATAGTTGAAATCCAAACCAGGTCAATTCTACAAATGCTTTCTGTCTTTGTAATGAGCCAAAAAGTGAAGCCACAGATCTGAACATTCATGAACGTTGGGGTATAGAAAATCTGCATCCAAATACAGATTCGTAGCTTGACCCATGTGTAGTTGTTATGGGTAAAGATGAGCTAAATTAGGCTGGTGAATACTTATGTTTGGTTCTTTTCTTAGAAAATCAATTAATACAAGGTCAAATTCTGATACCCCATACTCATGTTGAGTAGTACCCTCCTCTTCAAGCAGTCTCATTGATTTCATTGGGGTGACAAGATCTGTTTTTGGAGAGATAGATAAGGTGCTCTCTTTAATAGCTTGAGCCAATGCCATTGAAGACCTTAATGATGAGAATTGAGACTTGAATTTGACCCAATAGTCTTTGGGGATGGTAGCACTAGGTTGATATGGTCCTAGTGATTAGTGTTCCTGACTATATGAGCTGCTGTGTTCTGGGCTAATATAAGCTGACTGTTTTCTAGACTGGGTTCACTATTCTACACACTGAAATTTTGTAAACTTTGTGGGATGAATCATATACTTTACAAAAAAGCTTGGATGCTTTACTGACTGAGATGCATATTTTAATTGATGTTTTACAGACTTTACAGATTAAGCAGGTGTACTCTGATGAACCTTCTGTGTTGCATATTTTACTTTCTCAGATGCATATGTTGCTGATTCTGTTGGATACTACAGTAGGTGAAGTTTTAGGTGGTGCACGTAGTCATGTGAGCTGCATGCTGTGCTGATTAAGCTGCATACTTCACTAATCAAGCTGCAAAGTTAAGTAGGTGAAATTTAATACACTTTAGTAATCAAGGTGCATTCTTTGTTGAGCAAGCTGAATATTTTAAATGTAGAGTTTTTACATACGTTGATAGTTGAGTCGCGTGCCTCTTTTGTTCATAACCATGACAAGTGAAAGACAACCACCAAGCATTCCACTCTTGGCCACGGAAGGAATACGGTCCTTTGTTTTGATATTTGTTAGTACAGAGGTGAAGGGAAAAGGAATCAAAATCAGCCTCAGTAGACAAATTATGCAATTCTCTAGGATTATTCTCAGTGGATGCTTCTAAATAACGGTAAGGTGTTTGTCAGCGTTCGTAGAAACGTGTTCCAGATTATTTTTGAGCCCCATAAGATATCATGGATCGCAAATAAGTGACAGAACCAAACCTTATGAGGTTCCTGATCTGTTAATATTATTGCCCTTTACTAATATTATGTGAAGGAAGATGGAGGAGGCTGAATGGTAGTAAAGTGAAGCAGTGAGGCTAAATGTTGTCAGGAAGAGGCCTGCATGAAGCAGAAAGACTAAGAGAAGGCCTGGAGAAGAGAGGCAGAGTTGGTAACAAGAGCTTTGACAGTTCCCATGACTCCCTGCACTGGCTCTTTGTGGAGGGAAATGGCCTGTAGATCCATGTTGTGAATCCACCTGTTAAATCTCTGATCCTTTTCTGGGCTTAACTCAAGAGTAATTTTTTTTCCTTGATACAAGTTGCAAAATGTTAATGAGAGTCATGAATTATGGGAGAGAATTTACTCTCTGGGCAAATTATCACTTCATTCACCTCCCCCATCCCCAATCCCAGTCAACAGCAGTTACTTAGGAGTAAATGAGGGTGGATTTTGCCATCAGTGTTTTCATACAGAAAAATGGCACTATATGAGTGCTGGCTATTCTAAAAAATGCTTAGGAACTCCTGCATACTGTAATCGACATGAGAACAAATGACATGAGCAAAGCAAAATTCTCAATGATCAAGAATACTTTGGGAACCAAGGGAGAGAATAGAAAATGGGCCAAAAGCATATTGTCTTGGAGATCTCTCCAGTGCTAAGTGCTACTGGAGAAAGGAGAAGACCAATCAATGTGTAGAGAAGTTGGGGTTTGTATTTATGGCGATTGGAGTGTTTTCTGCGATGAGTGGTGACTATACTGTCTGCCCGCATGCCTGCTTGCAGGTTTGGGCTGTGAGATTCCTCTTTTGTGTTATATGTTCATATACATTCTGTTTTATGGCATAGATCCATTGCATTTCATCTTGAATCACTGGTGTAGATTGAACCTCAGGAGATATAGTAATTACCCACGGGAAGCGCTCCCCATCCATTTCCTCTTATCCCAGCTCCTCCCTGCTGCTGACAGGGTGAGTGTGTGGGTAGTGTGAGGAAGGGAGTGTAGTCATGGCTCTCATACACAGCTGATCCCAGCCAACCAAATCACTAATTCTCTAAGCTGCAAACATGATGTTTTCCATGCACACAGAACGATTCTTGCCTCACTTCTCAGCTGTAGTGTCCAGGTCTCCTATTGCTAATATTTCATAGTACAGCAGTAGGAGTTACAATGTATTGTAAATAATTAAATCCAAACTGCAATTTCTCAAAATAAATGAACAAATTACATTGTGTGATACAGTGTCCTTGGTTTATTTTTAACTGCGTTTCTTTGCTGGCGTGGTAATTTGCACAAATTAGTACTCCACCATTGGCCTCTTGATCATTAGTGAAAATTAGAGAGGTTCACTGTAATTAAAAAATCTTTATGGCCATTCAGAGCCATGTGCTACAAGATCTTCATGACAGAGACTGTCTTTTTGCTATGTGTATGTGCAGCATCAAGCACAATGGGGCCCTGGGCCATGATTGGGGCCCTCACAGATTCCACAAGATAAAGAATAATATAAACTTAACTGGTTTAATTGTACGTGGGAAAAATAAGAAAATATTGTAATTAACTTATTGGCCCTTGGAGTTTCTCTGTTAGACTCAGAAATTTCTGTATTTAAAAAAATTGGCTAAAAAATTCCAATGGGGATTTTATTTATAGCTGCTCTTTGTATTACACTAAGATTCGTGGAATATTTCGCACATTTAAACTGCAGTGTATGAAAGTGACCACCATGCACCTCACTGTGTCAGTGTAAAGCATTAAAAAATAAATAAACTTCACAACTCAGTAACTTGCGTGACTTAATTATGTCTCAACATTTACATAGGCTCTTTAATTAAAGGAGTAAAGGTTAATAGGTTAAATAAGTAACTTAATCAGAAAATTATGCAGAAGTGCCACAAATCACATTATCCAGCTCTTGAGGTCAATATGGTATGCAAATCGATCAGCAAAGTATATATTGTATGAATTGATGTACTGAAACATGCAGCATGATATTGCAAAACACGATAGCTGGGATAGTGTATACAGCTCAGCTGGCCACAGATATGAAAGCAGTTTTCCTATTCAACATTTAGTAATCTCTTTGATTCTCTAGTAACTGTTCCTCTTTTTGTTCATTTTGAATGCAATAAAAATAAAAACGTAAATAAGCACAGTGTTTGGATCAGCTAGGAGAAGCTAAGGCTTCAGGAATATGAGGTGCAGTTTAATCACTAGAGTTGCATACCAGGCTATGACTGGAAAGAAGCGGCTCATGTTTGGGGGTGTGCATCCTCTGCAATATCCAAAAAACAGGGACCAGGTTCTAGTCTGTGCTGAGATCTGCTTGGTGCAAAGAGGAAAGAGGGGCATGATTTATGGCTTCTTGAGGCTCATAATGCACCTTTGCCAGCCCTGACCACACCCTAGGAGAGAGGGCAACTTGATCTTACACAAGTTGGGGATGGCCTAAGCATGGTGATGCTCCAGCCACAATCCCTCCCTGACCCAATTTATTTGAGAGAACATGAGACCTTAGAGATGTATGTTCACCTTGTGCAAATGAGTGTCACTCCATTGACTCTAATGGAGCTAAGCTCAGTTAGGATCAGGCCCTCATTCTCCCTCATCATTTGAAGAATCATGTTTTTCTGTCTCTTTCACGGAATGAGAACCTTCATGGCAAAGAATTTGAATAACTCGGCTATATAAACTTTGCAAGCCATTGCAATAGTATTCCCTGGTAGTGGGTCCAGCCAGCACTGACCAGTGTTGTAACCTACTGGGGAACAGGGCAAACTGACAATAGTTGGAGGTTTGCTAATATGAGTTTTTCAGCTTGTGGGAATCACTTGTGTCATCTAGTGGGCTACAGCAATCCATTAGTGTATATAAATACATTAACAGGATGGAAAAACTGTTAGCAGTCACGAGCTGCTGTAGGACAAAAAACACCTATTAATGGTTAATTTTTAGCAGTCATGAGCATCAGTGGCGTTTATTGAAGTTAATGGGAACTACAGGTGAGCAGCACTTCTGAAAATGTAAGGCCATGGAAATAACAGATTTTGGAAGTCCTCACAGCTGATGTGAAAATGGGGTTTAGATTTGGGTACTGTGTTCACACCATGTGGCCCGTACTAACTGAGCTGCTTTGAATATTAGTCAGAGTAGTTTTGGAAAGTAGTCAGAAAGTTGTTATGGGAATAGGGCCTCCTCCCCCACAATCACAATGTGATGGGCTCTTTGGTAAGGGAGTCAGGATTTCCTGCCGATAAGCACAAATACAAAAGCCATTGGTGTTTAGTAGTGAAAGGGATGGACCCTCTAGTGCCAAGTGGCATTCTTTTGTGTGTGACTTTTTTCTTCTTCTTTTGTTTCTATCTCAGAAAGCCAGGACTGAGTGTTTGCTGAGTGGCTGCATTGTTGCCAGGGGCCTTTGTGTGACAGTGGGGCTCCAACTCTGTAATGCAATAGTTCTGAGAAAAGGAATAATGGAACAATTCTCCTGGGGAAGGGTGCTCCATATAAATTACTTCCCCTGATATAGGGGTATGGTTTTGCTGGATTGTAGCTGGTTGCTTCTCTCCTTTCAATATTATCTCTGATGATTTCAGATTGTGCTGTCTGTGATATACCCATGGTTTCTTCCCCCTTATATGTTAATGTGCAAATAGACAGGCCAAGAGAACAGGCATATATCTGTAAACATTTTGGCAGATATTCCCTTGAGTTCTGGCATTTATTTACTTATTTAGGAGTTTGAGCAGCAGCAGCTGACCATCTTGCCAGTCTCCACACCACATGTTATTTTTTGGTTATAGTTTGTATTGTGGTGGTGCCTGGAAGCCCCACCTATAATCTGGGCTCCATTGTACTAGGTGCTATCTGTACACATAGAAAGAGACAACCCTTTCCCTGACAAGTTTACAAGCTAAACAGGCAGGAGAAAGGGTGGAAGGAAGGAAGTATTATCCCCATTTTACAGATAGGGAACTGAGTTACGGAGAGATTAAGTAACTTCCTCGAGGTCGCATAGGAAGGCTGTGACAGATTTGTGATTTGAATCCACCTGTCTTTACAATATGTTTATACAGCACCTGGCACAATGGGGACCATGCGTGGTTGGCTGATAGGAACTACAGCAGGATAACTTTTTAATAATAATCTTCTGCATAACTATAAGTGCCATACTATATTTTGGTTGGCTTTCATGGGTATAACATGTAAAGCAGCAGCTGCATCTAAGGAACAATTCAGTCAGAGAGATTCAGAGAGAGAGGGCCGACTCTCATTCTTACAAACTCTTGTGATATTTATTGTTTTTCTTAAAGCCGTGGGTCCTGGAGCTAAGAAGCTGAGCTTTCATTTTTTAAAGTAAGTTTAAAAAATCTTCCTCCTGGTTGCAGAGAAAAGCCTGAAAACATGACCTGAATGTAACCTGAAGGTTCCCAAACCAATAAATGAAATAAAGAGAACTCCAAATGTATTATTTTTAAAATTTAATAATTTCTAAGCCAATCTCATGATTTTGTATAGCCTGACTCATGATTTTGCATGTCTTGGGCTTGGCAATACTGAACCCTACAGTTAAATATGGTAATAGTTTATAAGGAGAATTGCACCACAACTAAAAAGGCAGCATTTCTTCCCAGATCTAACTGTCAATATATTAAGTTTAGCAAAACTTCTTAGACCATCTGTAATAGCACCATCTGGTGTCTCAATATTCACTTCAGTTTTGATTTGCATGGATTCTAACAATCCTTAGAACTCAAAATGAAGGTCAGACCCATGGTTTTGTGCTGAAACCATAAAATCAGGCCAGATTCACTGAAAACCGGGCTTGGGTTTGCTCACGAGTTTGTTGAATTTGAACAAATCTTGAAATTGCTAACTTGTCACAAAGCTTGAAACTAGATGAGTTTCACATGGTTTTGTGCTTGGTTACAAACATTTGGTACAGTTCTAATAGTGTTCAGAGTTAAAGTCAAACAAGCCATCTTACATGTCTGTCTTCATCACAATGAAAAGGATGTGCGCGTGGTCCAAAATCCATGGAAGTCAATATAGTTTATTCAATTCAAAGGCCTTTGGTATCAGTTCTTATCAAGGCCGGCTCCAGGCACCAGCCCAGCAAGCAGGTGCTTGGAGCGGCCAATGGAGAGGGGTGGCAAGTCCGTCTCTTTGGCGGCAGGTCCCTCACTCCCTCTTGGAGCGAAGGACCTGCCGCCGAATTGCCGCTGAAGACTGAAGCTGATCATGATCGTGGCTTTTTTTTTTTTTTTGCCGCTTGGGGTGGCAAAAACCCTGGAGCCAGCCCTGATTCTTAAATAAGTTGTTCATTCAAGTACTTGAATTCTAACTTGCATATTGCATTTCATCTCCTTAACATAGCTTCATTTCGTCCATGTTATCATTTTTCCTTGTTGTAACAGATTTCAGATGGTTTCTAACTGTGGATTGATTTTCAGATAAACATTTTATGCTCATTGTGCAACCATATTTTAGAGATTTTATCCTCACTCTCAGCTACAGCTTCCACATTATGAACTGGCCTCTGGTTTTCATTATCAATAGAAGGTGGCATCAATAAACTTGATGGCACAGGCCACATATAGTTTTAATTAAAATGGCCTCTTTGAGTAGAGGGCTGAAATCGCAGGGCTGAAAATGTTCTGTTTAAAAGTTTGTGTTGAGACAATGAGTAAAACTAATATTTTAATGTATGACATCTATATTGTTTAAACAGTGCAGCTCATATTACTGGTACTAACCTAAATTCTAAAACCTAACAGAAGAAAGCAAGTGTGGGTTATATTATGTAACCCGTGTATTGGATTGACAAAAAGAGGAAACTGGAATAGATATCAAGTTGTTAACCCCAAGGCAAGGCTCACCAGCTGTCTCTTAATTCCATGAACTATTCACTAACAAGGACAATTCCCTAGGATACTTGGTTCTGGTTTGTATCTGCTATCGCTACTTAGCTCTTCCCGTGCACAAATCCTGTACTTAACTCAAATATGGTATGTCTGTATAGCAGCTGATTTCCACTGAGGATAGGCAGACTCGCACCAACTAAGCTTTAACTATCATGCTAAAAATAGCAGCGTAAGATGTTGTGGCACTGGAGCTAGTTCGGGCTAGCTGCCCAAGTCTGGACTGTGGGGGCCAGAGGGGCTTGGACTTGGGCAGCTAACCCTAGCTACACGTACTGCCATGTTGCTATTTGTAGTGATCTAGCTCAAGCTGAGCTGAGCTGCCATGAGCCTGTTTGCCTGTGCTGGGAATCACACCTCCCAGCTGCAGTGTAGACATACCAATAGATTCCAAGGCCAGAAGAAACCACTGTGATCATCTAGTCTGACTTCCTTGATAATACAGGCCATAGAACTTCCCCAGAATAATCCTAGATCATATATCTTTCAGAAAAACATCCAATCTTGATTTAAAAATGCCAGAGATGGAGAATCTACCAAGCCCCTTGATGATTTGTTTCAATGGCTAATTACCCTCACAGTATATTGAAGTATAGTCAGTGTATCATAGTCTTTTTTAAACAGGCAAATGAGTAGAACATTTGTATAAATCCTTCAATTTTTCTGGTTATATATTAAGCTAATACACTCTATCTGGCCACATTAGTAACTGAGATGTGGAATAGGAATAAGAGTACGCTATCAGAATTGATCTGTAGTGCAGGTACTTCAAGTATGTGAGATACAGTGTATCCCATTATTATTTCGTCTCCCTAGGTATGCTGGCAACTTCACAGAAGACCTAGATAGACACGGTTCTTGCTGAAAAGCAACTTATTCCAATCTAAAACCTGGATCCTGCAATGTGCCTTGGGTGGGTATGCAGTGCACCCATGTGGAGCTAGTTGGCTTCATGGCTCCAGTCCCGCACATCTACACAAGTAGCCTCCTGACTTCAGTAGGCATCCATATAGGGACAAGGGTCTGTGCAGAGCTCCTGTTAAGATTGGAACCTAACTTTTAACACATGAGTGTGACAGTATTGTGGGGATGGATTCAAAAGGATGAAGATTGCAATTGTACAACTATGCCATAATTCAATGTAGATGTGAAAATCTTGATAGTTCAGTTTTCTCTACTCTCCACAAGGAATGGTGGTGATTTTTCACAATGTGATTGGTTTCCAATTTTGAAGAAATATGTCATACTCCTTTTAATCAGGATCCATGTAATCAGGACACCTAAATTCCTGGTATGTTGCCCAGGGAAGCCAATTTACCCTAATGATAGTGCAAATGGCATTCACTGCTGCTTAGAGTACTGCTTAATTAAAACAATATTGCATAAGCAACATTTCACTTAATGGGGATATGTTTGGCTAGTGCCAATGGGTTAAGTGGGGTTCAACCAGTTGTTAAATAGGTAGTAATATAATAGTACTTTGCACTTATATAGTGACAATACTTTCTACCTTAGAGTCGCAAAGGACTATAAAATATTGAAGCACTGAGCTCACAATACCTTTGTTCGGTAAGGGTATGCTATTGTTCAGATTTTACATATGGGGAGCTGAGGCACAGAGAGGCTAAGTAACTTGCCCAAGGACTCACTCAGGAAATTTGCAGCAGAATAGGGACCAGGTCTTCCAAGTCCTAGGCTAGTCCCTTAATCTTGTCCTCTCGAACAATGTAGCCAAGGTGAGTCTGGGAGAGAGGTGGCTCTTGGAGATAGATCACACAGTTCCAAGTCTGTTGTCTTAACCATAAGATTTCCTGTTCTTTCAGTACGAAAGCTGTAAAAATTAAGGGCCAGCTCCTCAGCTAGCATTAATCAGCATAGCTCCATTGAAGTCATATCAGCTGAGGTTCTGGCCCATAAAATCATAGGTGGATTCTGTAATGAGAAAAGCTCTCCCAAGTGTCCCTTTTGTTGTACTGAGAACATAGTTCAGATATTGTTCTATACTAAGGCCACGTTCCATCAGAGCTAGATTTCAGATTTTTGCTTAGCCCAGTTTCATGAAAAGCAGTTTTGATCTTTGTTTAATCATCTATAGCTTATCAGAAGGTCTAATGTCAGATTGTTGGGGTCCTGGTGAATAAGAAAAGCTGGACTAGAATTTGGAAACAGGAGCCTGGGTTACCACTATGCTACTTCAGTTCTATGCAGTGGTGATGGAACTAGGGGTGCTTGGAGCACTGCCATGCCACCTGGCTTGAAGTAGTAATAACAAATACCATGGTTGCCATCATCAACGCCCCCACAAAAAAAATTGTTCCAGCACCCCTGGTTTTATGCCACTGCCACCCCTTTGAAGTAATTGGAGATTCACTGGATTGTGTTTATTGAAACCTGAGAGCATTTTAAGTAGAGATGGGCTGAAGGCATAAAGTTCAGTTCTGGGATCTCCAGTACTTGGAGTGTTTTGTATCTGGGACTCTGGTTCAGCTCATTAAAGAGATAAAAGCCAACTGCAAAAAAAAAAAGGATTTTGACTAGGAATTTCTCAAGATTCAGGGGTGTTCGGGCTCATCTCTGCTAGATGGCACAATTGTGGTTTTGCAAAACCTTTTAGGTTGGCTTTTGTTTTTGAATGGGGGTGACCTGGATTCAAGACCTATTTTATCCAACTCCTCTAAGTTTGGTGGGTGATCAGATAAATGATTCTAGCCATGGCCCATCTGTCATGGATACAGCTATGGATTTACTGCATTAACAGAATTTCCCATACCTGCAGATTTCTATACAGTGGGCCTGATTCTTCTCTCACTACACTGAAGAAGTTAAAACTGTAAAACCAGTTGAGAGGAGATTTGGATCCAGTATCTGTTCTTCTTTTAGCCCTGGTATCTATGATTCTTTGCTGTAGTTCATAAAATGCATTTCTTTCAGCAGTACATAAAATCTTGTCTGAAAAATCTTGCTTATGTCGAAATCTGGCAAGACTGGAATATTGAAACAAATCCTTTACACCTTGATGTTTTGCCTTTCTAAACAATATGCCATCAGTCTAATGCTTTGTTTTATTTTCTTGCTAATGCCTGGCTGACCAATGCCGTGGTGGCAAGAGGTACATATTAATTAGGTTTTTGATTGTTTCACAGGAAAGACAATGCAGTAATCAAGTATTTACAATAAGGCCAGTGAAATGGAAACCATTAAACTCTCTTGTGTGATAATTGTGCCTGTCCATTACTATTTAAAAGAAACCATTTTCTAAATAAGTCATTATAAAGAAAGGATTTATTAAAATATAGGAGCCTGGACAAATATCCAAGGGGAAATGTATTATGTTACATGAAAATCTGTGGAACAATGAACAATTGAATGTTATTTTGTACTTGAAACTTGCCATGGAAACTGAGCTTATAGACACTGAAATGTAGTTTGCTTACTTTTTTCAGAATTTGACATTTATTTTCGATGGTTTAACATGGAGAAATATAAATGCTGAGATTTAACATTTGCTACAATGGTTTTTATGTTTCATCCTTCTCTTTTGTCTAGCCATTTGGGACTTTTGGCTTCTTCTTTACTTTTTCTTGGCTGGTTGTCTCCACAAGTAATATCTGGGCAAATAATTACAGATCATTCTTATTTTAGTTGCAATGAGAAGCTGATGTTTGTAAATGTGTTTGCCTGATGAACTTCTGAAAGTAAATAGGGGAGGCTCTTTGCCAATCTGAGCTGCTCTCTTCTACTCTGAAAGATTTGGGCTGATGAGCTGCTGTGCTGGATTCAAGAAATAATTGGTCTAGATGACTGAACTTGCACTGGGCAAAAGTATCACTGACTTCTGCAGTGAGGGGAAGATCAAGCCCTAGATTTTCAAATTTTGTTCACATTGTGCTAAATTCTGCCTCCTCTCTCCAATATCTATGTAAGCAGGCTCTGTATAGAGGAACCTAAGAGGAATGGGGTGGGGGAATTACTCCCCTCCATAACTCAGCAGCTCGGTGGAAGGTGGCTGAACAATGCTTCTACTGCCCATATTCTCTAGGAGTACCTGGGGCCACTGTATGCCCCATATATGAGGGGGTGAGGGGTTGAATTCAGTTACTTTCCCCCAGCCTGTCTGGCCCTGCATCAAGTCCTCCTCCATACTGCTTTAGAGAGAAGCATAATGGAACAAGGATCCACAGCAAGGTGTTTAAACACCCTCCCAACAACCCACTTCAAGTACCACAGAGCCATAGCTGCTTCACTGTACTCAGGACCTGCTGCATCCGCAGTGGGAGCCCATGCTGCACTCTTTGTCCATGATGTAACAATGGATGCTCAGATAAGAACAAGCATATGTTCACGTTAATATTGAACTTGGTTTAAATATGTACACACATCTGTGCACAGACAGTTTCCATGCTCCCGGAAAAGATGGGCTGAGCTGAAAGTAGTTGCATAATTGTTATTTGCAGTGGGAAATTAATGGTGACAATTCCCGTTTTGGCTAGGTAAATTTAGATTAATTAAGGCCAGATTAAATAATCATTTTTTTTTGTATTCAGTAAAGCATGAACGCATTAGTTACTCATTTTAGCTTCTGCAGACATTCGTCAAAGAAATGTGGAGCCTGATCCAAAACCCATTGATGCCCATGAGACACTTTCTATCTAGTTGACTTTGGATCAGGCCCTAAATGGATAAGAAGATTCTCTTTCCACAGGGAAAACATACAGAAGAACCCTGTTTTTATGAGTATAATATGGATATAATATTTATTCATATAAGCGGGAATTTGGAGGAGAAGTGTTTTCCCTCCGTAAGTGAGATCTGTATCCAAATACCAAGGGCTTTTAGATAAGAGAGAGAGAGAATAGGTAAAAGTAATTTCTCTTTGGGCAAAAGGCATTTAGCAAGAGGTTTGAAATTTTGGATTTCTGCAAGGATACTTGAAAAAGTAAACACAAGATACATGGCAGTAATGGTAAAAATGATATAATCTGTCGCCTTTTTAGCAACAAACATATGCCAATCAGTGGTAACTAACAGATGCTTCTCTTAGGAAAACGACTCAATATATACAAGCCGTGGATGAATTTTATTAAATCTTAGCAATTTTCAGTACATTAAGCAATACATGTTACCCATAGTGAAATAGTAATAAAGAGTCAGACAAGTAAAGAAGCAGAAGAGCCATTTGTTTCTTACTAGGACATAAACATGTGATACAAAATGTCCTGTTTTTGGAGAGCATAAAAATTCTAAGAGTTAATCTGACAAAAATAACTTATTTAAAAATTATTTCAGAGTGAATAAAGAGAAAATATTATTTAAAAAATAATTTTAAACAGCCAAATGTTGGCTTTTTAATGTCCTTTGATATGTAGTCTGCTTATGTCTGGTGGAGACACTTGTTTGTCAGTCAGCTCAACTTTCCTAAGTTAGCTTCCAAAGAATGAGTATTCAACATAATATAGACTGTAAGAGGTTTGATTTCATTCATACTGTTTGAACTGACAACATCTAAAGTGGGGGTTGGTGGGTTGTTTTTTAAATGCCTCATCCTGGAGTCTATGCATCTGTAATGGGGTGTACTCCTCACACTGGCCCTGAAAGACTTGAATTAGGCCAGGTGGGCCCAATCAGCCAATTAAGCAGCTAACAGGGGAGATGTAGGCACTGCAAGAGGGAGAGGAGGCACTAATTAGAAGGAAGATTGCCTGTAGACTGGGCTTCTATAAATCCAGGACGTTGGCAACAGGAAGAAGCCTGTAGTCTCTCTCCCAGAGACAATGGAGAAGGAAGGAGATATAGGAACTCATGAGGAAGGGTTTACCTAGTACAGCTCAGAGAAAGGGGACTGTCTAGGAATAGGAAGTAGTCTAGGGAAGAAAGCAGCGAGGTGAAGATCCAGACCTTAACTGCTTGCAATTGGGCCCTGGACTGGAACCCAGAGTAAAGGGGAGACCTAGGTTCTCCTACCATCCATTGCTGTGCGGTCTTTCTTGGGGCAGTGAGTGGAAAGACTAGCTGAGTCACTGCAGGAGTGATGTATTTGGAGCAGTGAGTATGAGAACTGTCTGATGCTTCTTGGGGACTTGGAAGGACTCCACTGGGAGGAGAAATCACGGAGTGACCTGGCTGGAGGGCTGAGTCATGAAGCAGCTGTAGTGCAACTCCATGAAAAGGATGATAGCTGTAATGGTGGAGGAAAAGAAAGAGGGTACTGAATCAGGCGGAACTAAACCCCAGAACTGCCAGAAAGGCGCACTTCCCAGCGGTGAGTAGAGCATCCCATCACAGCATCCCAAGCAGAACCTATAGAAAAGGTAGTTTGGGTTTTTCTGCTCTCCTTGTCTCATAACACAAGAAAAATGGAACAATCAATGAAATTGAAAGGTGGCAAATACAAAACTGATAAAACATATTGCTTTACTTGTAATTAACATGCAGTTAGACCGTGGAACTCATTACCATAGGAAGTTGTTGAGGCTAAGAAGTTAGCAAGACACAAAAAGGAAAAGGACATTATATGGATAATAAGAATATTTATATAGATATTGCTAACAAAACTTCGGCAGGACTCTTAAACTTCATGCTTCAGGATTTAAGACCGTATCCAACTATTTATGGATTAGGAGACCTAATGTGGGGGCAGATTATTCCCTTACACCTGGGTTTTTACACTTTCTTCCAAACCCTTTTGGAGACAGGATACTGGACAAGATGGACATCCAGGCTGATCTAGTATGGCAATTCCTGTGTTCCTATTCCTTTTAGAAACCATATCCCCAAGGAACTGATGTTTCAGAAGAAATAGAATGATTTGGAGGCATTTAATTCTTAAAGTTCAGATTTATTTATATGTACAGTAGGTTCCATTTAACACTCAATGTTTGTAGAGCTGGTTACAATGTTTTTTTTGCAGACACTTTCACAATTCTTTCCTCCCCATCCCCTTTTTGTTGTTGAAGATTTAGAAATTTGCTGCTCATCAATGACTGCAGTGCCGTGATGTCCCCTGTGCAATTATGGGGGTTGCTGCAGGAACATGGCATGCTGAATGTTGAGTTTTTGATTGAAGCTCAGCCCCCAGTTGCTATGAGGAAGACGGTTACCAGCTGTTCTGTACCATCTACTGGGAATAACTGGGAGTCATTCCCATTTTTACCCAGGCGCCCCCAGCCAGCCTCACCTAAGGCCAGCCAGGAGCACTCACGGGCTGATGGCGACAATGGATATCAGTCATATTGCACCGTCTACCACTGGGAGGGGAGAGGAGCGGATACTGCTCTTCACTGCTGCAGCATCACGTCTACCAGCAGCATTCAGTACACATAGGGTGACATTGAAAGAAGTCAAGAAATGATTTCTTTCCCTTTTCTTTCATGTGGTGGAGGGGGGAAAGAAACTGAGGAGCTATTCCCTGAACCACGCCAGACACTGTATTTGAACCTCCAGACATTGGGAGCTCAGCAAGAATGCAAATACTTTTCAAAGACCGCTGTGGACTATGGGATAGCTGGAGTCCTCAGTACACCTCCTCCCTCCATGAGCGTCCATTTGATTCTTTGGATTTCCGTTACACTTGTCATGCAGCACTGTGTAGCCTGGAGATTTTTTTCAAACACTTTGGCATTTCGTCTCTGTAATGGAGCTCTGATACAACAGATTTGTCTCCCCATAAAGCGATCAGATCCAGTATCTCCGTACGTCCATGCTGGAGCTTTTTTGGATTTGGGCTGCATCGCCACCCGTGCTGATCAGAGCTCCACGCTGGGCAAACAGGAATGTAATTCAAAAGTTCGCGGGGCTTTTCCTGTTTACCTGCCGCTGCATTCGAGTTCAGATTGCTGTCCAGAGTGGTCAGTGGTGCACTGTGGGATACCGCCCGGAGGCCATAATGTCGATTCCGTCCACACTAACCCAATCCGATATGTTTATATCGATTTTAGCACTACTTCCTCGTCTGGAGGAGTACAGAAATTGATATAAAGTGCTCTTTATATTGATATAAAGAGCGTTGTAGTGGACGGGTACAGCATTAAATCGATTAAACGCTGTTTAAATCAATTTAAACGCGTAGTGTAGACCAGACCTTAGAAACTGTGACTTAAGACACACTTTCCTCTTGTATTCTGGACAAATCAGTGTTCAGTTTTTCATACCTCCCTGCTATTGACAATGCTAAACATCTGCTCCTTTACCCCATGTTAGACTGTGTGTGTGTCTGCATGGGTGTGGCTGGGAGCACATGAATGTGCTGGTAGAGGAGAACTGTTGAAACCTAATTACCATTGATCAGTTTAAAATACAATTCTGTAGCCAAGTGGTCATTTCACTGGACTGTAAAACGTTGTTTAAGGGACATAGCTGCTGGAGTTCAGGGTCTGAGGCAGAAATTGGTACTGTGCATCAGTAGTTTCACAAATAAAACTCTTCATTAAGAATATGAAGCATTAATACTTTGTTCCCATTTTAAGAAAAATAAACTAGTTTTCAGCAACAGTCTTGAACTCCAGCTGGGACTACAATGGGTGGTGTGCAGCTCAGAAACTTAGTGCATTCAACTGTAGCTTTTTAATGCCTTGAGTCCTTGCATCCATACACACATCCACAGCTTTTCATAACATAATTCAAGAAGTAAAGTGAAGAGAGAAGAAAAATAACCCAAAAGTTTAAACAGTGAGTTTAGCAAAATTCAGTATGGCCCTGCACCCAACTGATACAACAGATGTTGTTCAGGAGACACTTTCATTCTATGCTTCTGGTTTTCTCTTCTTTGTAATTATTGGGGGGAGGGAAATTACCCGATGGCACAACATTTTTTTATATGCATTCTCAGTCCAGTGCTGAATTCCTGTTGGATGTTTGATTAAAATTATCTTCATGGTTTTTGAGAATATTACTTTAAACCAAAAGTTTTTTTAAACCAGTTAAAAATTCTTTGAGGAATATTTTATAACTCACAGCAACGTGTTTGAAATCAATAATTGTAGCAATACCAGGATACTTCTGTTCTTCAAATCTGTGTTAGGATAGATATGTATGACTAACGTGGCTTTTCCCATTTAGCTCTAAAAAAGGGTTACTTTATTTCACTAAAAATGGGAGGTTTTCGTGCCATCCACCAGTTGTGAGTATTCGATTCTAACACTAACTGATCAGAAACCTAGTTTATTAGGATACTATGTTCCGTACATAAGGGTTTGATCCCATTGACTTATGGGAGTTTTCCACTGACTTCAAAGGGCTCTGGATCAGACTCTAAATTACTAGAGTAAATAGATGTGGTGTATAGAGTGCTGTCTGTTGACCTGTGACTCTTTTTTTTTTTTTTTAACATCCTCTTCCAGCTGACTTGGCTTCAAGTGCTTAATATAGCACAAAGGGACATCTTGTTGATTTGTGACACTCCCTGAGGGACAGGTTCCAGTAGCTGCTGTTACAAACCTTACAGTTCTATTACTATTTCCTTCTCAACTTATTTATTTTAAATACTGAAATTTCAAATGATAAAGGTGAGAGGACCCAAATTTGTTTATAACAAAACTGAGCTACAGCTGTAGCACATCACTGAACTCTTTGGATGAAAATCCTGGCTTCATTGAAGTCAATGTCAAAACTCCCACTGACTTCAGTGAGACCAGGATTTCACCCTGAGGACATGATCCTGCATTTTGATGGGTACGTGTGGACTGCTGTGCTTGCATGGAGCTCCATTAATTTTGCATGACTGCAGCAGTCGCCCCATCTGACATACGGTGCAGGATCGGGGCCTATGCAGCTTGTGTTGTGGCAGTGGAGGTCTTGAAGGAAGATGTGCAGAATATCATGGAATGGGATCCTGTTCTGCATCTCAGTCCTCTAGTGAAAACACAAGGGAAATCAGACAAAATGAAAGTGGGCTTCTGTTTGTGTTGGCTACAGTAAATATGTTTGGAAGACGTATAGTGTTTGCCAGGGACATAGGCTGCTATGCTTCCACATCAGCTTAGCATGTTCTAGGAAACACGTGCCTGTTAGCATAATCATTTTTATGATTATAATCAATCACCTTATGAAACTGTTCATAGCAGCATCATTCTGTAGTTCAATTCACATATGTGCACAATTCATGTTGGCTTATCAGGTACTGCCCGCTCACTGCCCTCTGCATTTTTTCCAGTTTCTTAATTCTCATCTCCTCCCTTTAGCTTCATAGCTAACTAGCTTCTTTTGAGCCAGGTGAGAATGATCCTAGGGAAAAGTATTTTTCGTACATAAAACCCTGAACTGTATAAGAAATAGAGAACTACTTTGTGTAAGAGGCAGAAATATCTTCATTGTCTGTGACTGCAAGGCCCTAATATCAACAGCTATGATGTGATTTCAAATGCTTTTGAGTTTTTTCCTTTATCTGTATTTGTCTTTGTTAGTCTAGTTGTGCCTTTTTTAAAAAAAAATTAAAGAGGGAGACACAGACCTTACTGTTCCCTTCAACAAGCTGCTTTGCTGAAATCATAGCCAAGTTTAACAAAGCTGTGCCCAGGGTGGGTATGGGTGATGCCTAAGGAGGATGTATGGCAAACATAGGCTAAAGTGTATATGGTGTAGGAGGGGAGGGAAAGAGTTGCTTACCTTGGGTAAGCGATCCTCCCTCTGACCACTATCCCATCACCTTGAATGATGCAGAGAGAGCTCCCCCTCCTGTTTCAATCTGCTTTAACATTAGTGCTACCTTTGAGCTCCCTTGAATCTTAGGGTTGCTGACTTGCTACCCTCATGTAATTTAGAGCAGCCTCAGAGCTGCTCTAACTTACACTGGCTTGTAATGGCTCTCTAAGACCAGCCATAATCTGTGACAGAACAAAGCGGGTATATTGCAGGAAAGGATCTGGCCTCTATGGTAAGATTCATCACTGGTAGAAAGCAAGTTCCAGTTCAATGGAGTGATGCCTGTTTATGCCGGTGGTTAACTTATTCCTTGAACCCAAACACACACTGTCGGTAGTTTGCCTGAAATGTTCTCTCTCACTTTGTGTCAATTTTCACAAGCATACATGTACATATACAGTGAAGATATAAGAGTATGCAGCAAAATAGAAATCCTTTTTTGGTGGAAAAAAAAATGGAAGAACCTCAGGAAACCTGAGGCCTCAGGATTTTTTTTTCTTTCTGTTTTTCTTTTGTTATGGCTGGCAATAAGGGAGCTGCAGAAAGGGAAAATGTGGTACAATATATGAGTATGAAATGGCCTTGGTACCATGGAGCTCTAATAACTCCTGGTCCAAAGGAGGGGGAGAAAGTATCATTTACTAGGTTTTATTTAAGTTGCTCCCCCTCTTCAGGCACCAAGTTCCTGAGAAGAATACACAGGGATGGGCTCCAGCTGTACTGTATCCATTTTCATGGCAGATCTTTTATGCTGGTTAATATTTTTATAAAATAACTGTTTTGAAACTGATAAGGAAGCAGTCTGTCCAGGTCCTTGCCCACCTGCCCTGCAGCCTTTTTTTAGAAACAATCAGAATGAAAGCACTCATGGCAATAAAACCCATTCCAAGTTATGGCCGAGATACCAGCGGCCAGATCCAGGTTTCTCTGAAGTCAGTAGGAGTCTTTCCATTGACTTGTACAGGCCATGGATCAGCCTGCACAAGAATAAGCAAGTCTTATGGGACTTTTGGATCTGTTCAACCATATGCTTAGCAGTTTTAACATTCCACAGAGAACTTGCTGATAGAGCAGTAGGAAGAACAGTCCAATAGACATGGAAAGGCCATTTATTCTGCAGGAAAGCACTGACAGAGGAAAGAAAGGAAAGGGAGGCTGTGATGAGAAGAGCTAATGTAGACATATAGCACAAGCAAAAATACTCACTCCATGAAATGTTGAACATAAGGGAACTTGCGGCTACTATTCATCGTGAAGAAATTTCGGTTAAAAAGATTGACATTTTAATAAACTGATCTTAATAAACAGTACTTTGAAATTCTGAGTTGTACGCTCTCTATCTCAAAACACTGGAACTGGTGGCTTTTTAAATAATTTGCTGCTTGTGGGTGATCGCTTTTTGAAACAAATCCAGACCCTCCAGTCACAATTTATTTTTTATTTCAAAAATGATTTTTACTAGCAAATTTTGCTTTGGTTCAAGAGAATTATAAATCATTATTACACAGCCAGACACTTCAAACATTTTGTAAGAGCTTTGTGCCCAATGAAGCATCAAAGGCAACACTGGAATTCATGATTACAGCATGGGTGCACGTCCATTCATTAATACATTAAAGTTCAGGACTCTAACGTTATTAACAGGGTTTCTAGATTGATGTACATTTCTCCCTTAGAGAAGGTGGCTCTTGCTCCCATACAAAGTAAAGAGGTGGTTCTTTATTAATTCCGATTTATGGAAACTTTTTTTGTAGCCAGTTTAGTGCTGTCATGGTAAAGTTTAAAGACTGGGATTTCTTAAAAGCTTTTACATTATTATTTATTGAGAAGGGACGGATTTATGTTTTCTACAGTGGAAAAAGAGCTATCAATAGATATTTTTCTCAACACCTTACATGCCAAAGCTAATCTGTTGTCCAGGGCCACAAATCTTCACGTAGCACCTACAAGAATAAATTCTAAAGGACTTCAAGACAGGCATACATGTATACCCTGAAAGGTGTTCATCAAATGCCTTATTATATCTGGTATAGAGACAAGGTGGGTGAGGTAATATTTTTACTGCATCAACTCCTGTTGGTGGAAGAGACAGGCTTTCAAGGCAGACCTGAAGAAGAGCTCTGTGAACCTTGAAATCTTGTCTCCTTCCACCAACAGACGGCCCAATAAAATATATGATCTTTCCCACTCTGTCTCTCTTATCCTGGAACCAACATAGATACAACAGTGCCAACAACATATGTATTATCATAACTCCTAGATGCCACACTGAGATAAGGGCCCTAATTGCATTAGGCATGATACAAACACAAAGTAAGAGCCAGTCCCTGCCCCCAAGAGCTTACAATCTAAATAGACAAGGCAGAGAAAGTACAGAGTAACTGAAGTGTTTCACAGATGGGGGGAACTGAGCGACAGACCAATTAAGTGATTTTTCTAAGGTCATGCATGGAGGCTGAAGCAGAGGTAGGAAATGACCCTAGCACCCCTGAGTCCTAGTGTAATGGCTTAGCCACAAGAGCATCTTTCCTCTTTGAATAAAATACATATCCACAGGTGTGAGAAGTGACTTGTATACCTTCAAATTCTGAGCACATTCTGTTTTGTAGTTTCTGAAACTCCTAGTTAGAGCTTTCCTTTATCATTGACATTAATAAGGTGGCATAATAAGAAAATGATTCCATTCTGTTCTAAAACAATAGCCATGGGTTACCTAAGGGTCTGACAAACTGTTGTGAGATTCCAATTCTTACCAAAATCTACTTGAACCATCTGTTTTACTTTCATTTTAGTATTCATTCCACCTAATGTTTCATTTTTTTTTACCTTGCATCTTACTCTCTAGGGAGGAGCTGTTTCTTTTAAGCCATTGCTGCTGAGGGAAGCAAGTGACTCTTTAAATGCTCTGTTCTTTGCAAGACTCTCCATTCTTCTATGTTCTGTATCCCTCCCTGGCTGACTTCCAGGACCATTTTATCTCTAGCCTCTTTATATAATCAAAGGGGGAAAGTAAATGTTAATTTTTGGCTCAGTCCACTTTGTTACTCCTCCTCCAACTCAGTGTTCATTCTTAACCACTGCTACTAGACTTTTACTATTCATTAGAAATGCCACCATTGAATCAATAACCTTCCTACTTGGTGATGTGGCTATCCCTACCCAACAAATAAAAGTATCCAGTTAATTCCTCTCCCTTCATCCTCTTCTTCCTCCTGCTGCCTCTGAGCATAACTTACCGTGACATTCCATTCCATATTCCTTATGAAAATATGCATATGATATGAATATGACATAACTGAGATGTACTTTATGCAAGATGGGTCTTGTTAAGGTATCTTTGGAAAGGTTATGTATTACTGAATGTGATTATCCAATTTGCATGCCTGTATCATTTCTGTATCTGAAGTTAGGAATATTAACTATGTGTTTGTATTTCAAATATGTTACTTTGGTTGTCAACCCCAACCAGCCCTTCAGGTACAGCAATGGAAAAGCCAGCCAGGGCTAATGAACCACTAGCAGAGACAATGGACTGTAAAAGAGCTTAACCTTCCTGTGGATGCTGGAGACAGACTAAAAGCAATGGCTGCCACAGCCCTGCAGAGACCGGGGTCCAAGTCACTTGATATTGGATATCCGTCTTCCCCTTTTGGAATGTCATTGGTTTTCTACTGGAAGACAAAGGGTTCCTGCCTTACACAAAAGCTGTATAAGGCAAAGGAGTGACATCATCATGGTTCTCTCCTCTGCCTCCTCACCCAAAGAGACAATGAAAAAAGATCTGGAAGCAAAAACTGAACTAAGAGGAGAAGGGTTGAACCCAAGCTGGAAGGGTGAGTAATAGCTCATGAGTAATAATACCTGAGGTCTCAAGAGGGAGACCAGTGCAGCAGCCTTTCAAGATTTTCTGTAATCTGCCTTCAATGATATCTAGGGTGAGAAATACTATTTGTAACCAATTTCCTTAGTGAAACTAGCTTAGTTTGCATGTTTAGTTTCATTTGCTTAGTAATCTGCTTTGTTCTGTTTGCTACCCCTTTTGCCACTTAAAATCTGCCTTTTGTAGGTGATAAAATTTGTTTTGTTTATTTTATAAACCCAGGTTTCTATAATTTCTAATGAGGTGTGTGGGGGGGAAGTGGGGAAAACCTTCCCATACTATAAGGGAGGATACAGATTTCTTAATATAATTTTGGGTCTGCATTCTAAGAGAGGTGGACAACTGAGTGCTGAAGCAAGTCTCTTAAACTGAGTCTTCCCAGAGCTGATGTGAAACTGGGTGTGACCCTGTGGTGTGTGTGTGTGTGTGTGTGTGTGTTAGAGGAGGCTTTAATAGCCTGGCTTAGCAAAACAGATTAAAGGGGGCCCGTGCTGGCAGAACAGGTAGACTCAGGGGTATCTCAGCAAATCAGGTGGCTTCCTAAGAGGGATAACCCATAACAGTCCAGTCTTCATCCCCTTTTTCCTGCTGCCTCTAAGCACCTCTTACCACCCCAAAATGTTCTTTTAAGTTACTTCATCGAGCTCAGTGTTTTTCAAACCCAGTACTGGGTCATGGAATGTAAGGCACTGAGTCACGGTGGCTCTGGTCAGCACCACCTACCAGGCCATTAAAAGTCCCATTGGTGGTGCTGCCTGGCTAAGGCAGGCTAGTCCCTACCTGTTCTGACAAAGCACTGTGCCCTAGAAGCGGCCAGCAGCAGGTCTGGCTCCTAGGCAGGGGAAACACGGGGCTCTGCGCACTGCCCCAGCCCTGAGCACTGACTCCACCAATGGAAGCTTCGGGGACAGGGCATGAGGGTGAGAGCCGCACGGAGCCATTTGAGTGCCTAATTCTAAGAGTAGGACCTAATGCTGGCTGCTTCCGGGGCACAGCGTGGTCGACCGTTCCAGGACAGGCAGGAAGCCTGCCTTAGCACCCCCTGCTGTGCCGCTGACCGGGAGGTGGCTGAGGTAAGCTTGCACCCCAATCCCCTGTCTCAGCCCTGAGACCCCCCAAACCCAGAGCCCCTTCCTGCACCCCAAAACCCTCATCCCTTGCCCTACCCCAGAACCTTCACCCCCAGCCCAGAGCCCTGCCCCCCTCCTGCACCCCTGCCCCAGCCCTGAGCCACCCCCACACCCCAAACCCCTCATCCCCAGCTCCGTTAGGTGGCGGGCATCAACAATTTTCCTCAACTGGGTCGTAAGAAAAAGAATTTGAAAACCACTGATATAGCTGCTTTTATCTATCTGTCAGTGCTCTCCACAAAGAGTATGTCTCCCGGGACAAAGTCACTCAGCCGCTAGAGTTCTCTCTGTCACACACGAAGAACTTCAAATCTGTAATATTCCTGAAATCTGGACCCCCTCATGTTAGCATGGTACAAATGCACAGTAAGAGTTAATCTCACCAATAAAGAACTTAGTCTAAATGGACGAGACAAAAGGTGACAGAAAAAAAGTCACCTGGAGTCTGTAGTATAGCTGGGAACTGAATCAAGATCTCCTGAGTCACAGTTCAGTTCCTTAGCCACAAGAATACCCTTCTCCTCTGCGTTGTGTGCAAAAGAAAACGGCTGTGCCTAGGAGGCTTAAACTAAACCCACGTGCATCAGATGGAAGAATATGGTGGGACTGGAACAGCCGTTAACATGATCACGAGATAATGTAGCTTTGAGGGGGAAAAGAGGGTTGGCTGATGCAATGGGCAGTTCATTTCAGGAGGAAGATCTTAGGTACAGTTTGTCAGAACAACTAAGTGGATTAGGCTTGATCTAGGGTCAGTTCTCTCTTGAAACACAATTTTCAAGTGCATACTGTAGCTAGAGCTGCTTGTTAGGGGAGAGGCTGAGAGGACTTGAAATGGTTCTTTCTTCAGACTTGTCTGACCCTTTCCAGTGTTGTGATGACCGGAGAACAGTACTGTTTGGGCTGATTTGTGCTATTTCTGAAGCAGTTCACCCAGCCTCAAAAACTAGGGACAATCGTTGCAAATCACTGCTTAGTCATTCTTGAACATGTGCTTTATGCTAACTGAAATATAAAATGAGTTCTAACACTTTGCCTTTGAGTCCTACAGGAGACTTCAAATTTACTTGCAGGGGAAGAAGCTTTGATCTGCATATTTTCATAAGTATTCATAAAGAGACAGAAGTAGAAGCTCCCCTTTATTTGCCTTTTCATGTCTGCTGGTTTTAAGATGCATTTGAAGCCGAGGAATTGATTGGTAAAAAGGCTTCACTGAAAAGTTCAGAGATGGGCTGGACTGAAATGCCTGGCATCCCTGGAGGTAGCCTATATTCCCCAAAACACGGCAGCTCCCTACACTCAGATGGTGTAATGGACCCATCTGTGGCCATGTATATACAGACACCACAGTTACAGCTTAACTGCACACATGTGCAATAGAAACAGAAGGTATGTGCTTTCTAAGTGCAGACCTCTAACTATGTACAGGCTTATGGACTTGATCCTCCAGCATCTCTCACTTTGTGCAGTTATTTATACTTGCGCAAAGAAAGCTGCCAGGCTCAAAACATCAATATTTTACATCTACGTTGTGTTCAGTTATCACAGGGATAAATGACTATAGAAGGTGCAAGGCAGTAGAGAATCAGGCCTTTTAAATGTAAATACTATCAAGAACTAGCAGATTCTTCTTTAACTTTAAATGTAAATAGCAGAGGCCAGTGACTGGGGAGCAAATGTTCCTGACATAATTAGAGCTATCTGACATTTCAAAAAAAATTGTTAGGTTTTATTTTCCCAAGCAGCTTATACAACTGATCAAAAATATGGTGTAAACTTTTTTTAACCATTTAAAAATAGCTTTACTTCTACTTTCCATTAACTAATAAGAATATTTGATATTTCTAATGGCTTCAATAATGTGGTAAGCAGTTTATGGTCTGGTACGGAAACAAGGTCCCTGCCTTGAAGAGCCCTCCAGTGCTAAGTAGATGCAATACACATGAAGAATGGAGAAAGGAATACCACAGTGATGTTGATTTCAGTGGGAGCTAGGTGCCTAAATACCTCTGAAGATCTGGACCAAAGTAACTGAGTTTATTTAGTGCCTAGGGATGTGATTTGACTGGAGATGGTGGTGGCCTTGGTTCTTTATGATGGTATGGAGATATCCATCATGTTTTGTTTAGATCTCTGACTGGCTTATGCCATTCTATACATCAGTTTCAAATATATTTTAAAAAATCCTATTACCGCCCACCTGAGGATCTCAGAACGCTGTCACGGAACCCCCGTGTGACCTTGGTCAAGTCACTTAACCTCTCTCTGCCACAGTTTCTACCTGTAAAATGGGGATAATAGCACTTCCCTACCTCACAGAGGATTGTGCGGATTAATATATTAAAGCATGAGTTGCTCAGATTCTACAGTGATGTGGGTTGTATACAGAGCCATTCTGTTCATAGAGGAGACCGGGACAACCGCCCCAGGCCCTGTGCTTTGGGGGACCCTGAACTTCAGGGGGATGCGGGGGCGGGGAGGGGCAGGGCATCCTGAGGGATAGTGGAGGGCCTGGCACCAGCATCAGGAGTCAGGCCTGTGCCCCACACTAACTGGCCTGGGCTCAGGCTCAGTCTCTGTGGCAGCAGCAACGAGCAACCTGGCCCCAGTCTGCTCCACTCTGCTCTGCCGGCTCCCGGTGTCACCTGCCGCCACAGGGTCCTAGTGCTCCTAACCACAAGTGCTAGGGCAGGCTGACCCTGACTCTGCCTTTCCTCCTCAGAAGGACCCTTTCCTTTTCCAGAGGGACCTTCCACCAGCACATGGAGGGGGGCCCTGGTACAGGTGAGTATCAGCCAGTAGTATCCCTCGCCCAGTGCCCCACACCGCCCCCTTCCACTGTCCTTTCTCCCCTCTCCCAACACTGGGTGGAGTCCTCCAATGCCACCTCCAGGCCAGGGCTAGCCCTTATTACCCCCTGCCTGAGGGTCCTCCTTGCCTTTCAGCTCTTCAGCCTTGGGGTCCCCCTCCCTGCAGTACCAGAACCTGGGGCCCCACAACTCTGCTCTCTCCACCACTACTGAGGTCCTCCATCCATCTGCTTTTCCACCTCTCTCCCGCTGCAGTCCCCAGAGAAAACAGCTTTTAGAGCCCCTCCTCCATGCTGGAGGATCCTGGGGTTCCAGCACTGGGGCACACATAGGCCCTCCAAGAGCCACTCAGTTCCCAAGACATGAGCTCTCAGTGTTGCGAATGTGTAATTACATTTTTAAAAAATCCACTGAGAGTAGCAAGACCATATGCAGCTGGGAAGTGAGTTCGCTGCAAGAAAGCCCAGGAAGGAGGATTTCAGAATGTAAGCAGTGTGACACTGATCGTCAGTGAGTTATTTTTTAAATATATGAACTTCATTATAATTATAAAAAAGGACTACAATATAATATAATAACATTATAATTATACAGCTGGGTGCTATCAATATTTAAGCTACAGCCAGCAGCTGCCCTTGAAATTCATTGTAACCAGATTTCACCTGTATAAAAATGTTAAGAGAGCCTCCATACAGACTGATTTGCTCCGGGCCCCACAGCCCCGCTAGGGATGGCCCTGGTTGTATAAGTACCTTAGGTAAACAGAACTCTGCCAGAGCTGCTGTAAGGAGTTAAATACCATCCCCATTCTACATACTGGAAAAGCGAGACACTACTCAAGGTCAAGGATAGCAAGTTAGTGACGTAGCCAAGAAGAGAACCTAGCTCTCTTAACTCCCAGTGCTATGTTTTGCATTACTAGACGATGCTGTGCAAATACATTCACTTACATTCCTTTCCACAGCAGCAGTACGGCAGACATGCTTTTGTTTACTTTTTTGCTTTTTTCTTTTTTGTTTTGTTACTGCCCAAGTCAATAAAATGTTTCATTACAATAAAAATAAATGTTTATTATAAGGCAAAGACCAAAGTACACTCTTTAAAAAAACAACAACCCACAGATCCACAGTGAAAAATCTTACTCCCAGGTGCTTTCTTGATGCCAACCATAAAAGCTGGAAAGGTATTCTTTATAAACTAGCAGATGTGTCAAGATCAAGGATGGATTCCTGGAGCGAACAGCACAAAAGGCAAAATGAAAGGACCTCCTTTGCTGTTTATAGATAGCTCTAGATATACATATGTATATGCTGTGTGCGCATGCACATATGTGTGCCTGTGTGTTTGTTATATCATTTTCTGATTGAAAATATTCACAGAGAGTTTCTCTTTGAAATGTGACTATCAAACAAGTTCTTCTCTTCTTCTTGGGGTTCCCAGAAGAAAACAGCATTAGGGAGAATTTGACCAGTCCATCCAGGTTAATGCCTCTTTGAAAAGCTGGTCTTTAATCTCCATGGTATACATGACACCTTTGGTTCCCATTTGCGGCCTATTTCTCATCTCTGTAGTGTAAAAAACCTGCTGTGTGTGCATGTGGAGGGAATTTGGAAAATCATCCCTCTGAGAAATTTGGTAGGTGTCTCATCAGTAATCTTCCACTAGACACAGCTGCCTCACTTAGTGGCAAGGGCAACTGGTGCTCAGAGTTGACCCTGCCAGCAGGTAAAAAATCTTGGGGGACAACTACTGCACTGGTGGGGTGCAAAATAAACTTTATTAAGAAAATGCAAAAACAGGGAAAATTCAATAGTGAGGGGAAGGGGTTTGTTAAGGTAGACAATTGGGGAGGGGTTTCTTTTAGTAAATAGTATAGGGGGGTTTAATAGTGGGGTACAATACAGTGGGGTACAATACAGTTGGTAACCAATTGACACTGAAGTATAAATGTAACAGGTAGCTAACAATTTCTATGTAAAGGGTGTGTCACAGCAGCATATAGCCAACTAACAGTTATGGGTAAAATGTGTCACAGTGGTATAATAAATTAGGTGTGTTAGAAAGAAAAAAAGGGTAACCATGGGTTTTATGCTAGACTTCAGTAATGCAATTGAAGTTTGGCAGCAGTAGGAGCGGGTGAACACGTGGGGGAAGGGAATTAAAAAGAGAGAGAGAGAGAGAGGAAGGCAGGGGTAGAGGAATGAAGGTTGGGGATGGGGGAAGAGAAGCACGTGAGCAGAGAGCAGAAGGAGATTTAAACTCAGGGAGACACAGAGAGCAACAGGCCTGCAAGCTTAAACAGCAGAGACAGAGGAGTTAACTCAGGGAGACACCAGAGAGCAGACAGGCTGCAAGTTTAAACAGCGAAAGACCTCAATGAATGACTGGGGGCTCGGGGGGCACGGGAAGACAACTTACCACAAATTATACAGAACACAGCAAAATCTTACTATGATCTGACTAACCAAGACTACACAATTAGCAAGTAACCGAACACAATGCAACAATTTTTTAAAAACTAACTTACAGAGCACATACAAACAATCTCTAAACCTAATTAACCAAAGCTATGCAAATGAAAATTATAATTTAAACTCGACATGAACCGTGATTCTAATAGTGCACTTACACTATGCCGAATTCTTTGATCGGAGGGGGAGCAGTTCCAGAGGGCAGAGTGGTGTGTGCCCAGGATACACCCCGGGGGCGGGGTTTGTAGAACCTGTGCTGGCTGCAGCAGGGGGCGGCTTGCAAGCTGGCCACCCAGGATTACAGTCCGGGAAGGCACAGCTTAGCACTGGACAAGGCTTATTTTTTTAGCAGCAAAGGCGCTGCGGAGCAAGAAACAGATTATAGATACGAGACCAAGGATTAGCTTTCGGTTTGCTGTGCTTTGAACGTATATTTTGCGGACAACTAGGCCAAAAGCAGTAGGGTTGCTCTGTGAAAACTAGGAGGAGCTTAAGTCAGACCCGATATAGACCAATCACCCAGACGAGCATGCTCACAATAGCCGATAGAACGAAACAGGAGCACGTAGCGATCGGGAGAGTATGGCAGAGAGGACTCGCGATCTCCACTTTTCAGTAATCAGGAGATGCCTCAGGCAAATTCGTTGTTCTGGTGAGGGGAGTTTTAAAAACAGGGTATGCTCAAAAACAAACGCAAGCGGAGAGAGGCCCCCCAAAGACCCCTAGCTGATCAGACCAGGTTGGCAAACAGGAACCCTTCTCTGCAGGTCTGATCAGAAAATGTCTTGTTGATGGCTCATTCTTGATACAGGGAGGAGAGGAGGCAGGGAAAACCTGGCAGGTGGCCATAGCATGCGCTGGGCATGTTTGAGCCACAGGTAATGAACTTTGCTAATTAGTTGGCCCACTTCGGTCTTGCATTTCTGAGGCAGTGCCCCCCACTACTGAGCCCGGGCGTCTGAACCAAAGGGGCAAACTCAAAAGAAGCAAGAAAGCCCCCTCTTAGGCAGAGCAGTTGCTCCAGTTAGTCTGTTATAGCCATTTCTATGACATAGGGCTGTGACTTTAGTTAGCATAATGCCGGGAGGGGCGGCCACACAAGGACAACAAACAGGAGAGGAGAAAAAGGAATGGCAGGCATGGGGACAGTTGTAACACGACAAGAGTCAGTAATAGATGCTATGACATTTAATCCCCACTCACATCTTCCCCATCCATCTTAACCCTCAACTACTCAATGGCGCAGCACACACAAGTCAGGGCCCGAAAGGCTTTGCTAGGACAGTATGTCCTTGGCATAAGTCATGTGATGTTCTCTCTTCCTCAGTTTCCCTAGCTTTAATACAGTGTAATAGGGCTGTTCCTTCAGGTACACTGGAGTAATTCAATTGCCTTATAGTGTACTGAGTAGGAATTTGGGCTTTGATATTTAAGTGTTTGAAGATGCAACATGATATATAAGTGATAAGTATTGCTAAGTACTGAATAGTTTTTTAAAAAGACTCAATTTATTTTTTTAAGTAGGCATAGATTTCAAACAATTATAGTGGGATTTAGCTTGTTAACCATAGAATTCATTAAACTCTAGACTGGAAGGACTTCGAAGTCATCGAGTCCAGTCCCTGCCCTCATGGCAGGACCCAAATACTGTCTTAGACGCATCCCGTGATAGACATTTATCTAACATTCTTAAATATCTCAAGAGATGGAGATTCCACAACTCCCTAGCAATTTATTCCAGTGTCCAACACCCTGACAGTTAGGAACTTTCTAATGTCAGCCGCATAATCTTCTTGCGCAGTTTAAGGCCCATGCTTCTTGTTCTGTCATTAGAGGCTAAAGTGTGAACAAGTTTTCCCTTCCCTCCTGAATGAAACCCTTTTAGATACCTGAAAACTGCTATCATGTCCCCTCTCAGTCTTCTCTTTTCCAAATAAACAAATCCAATGTTTCCAGCCTTCCTTTCATAGGTCATGTTCTCAAGACTTTAATCATTCTTGTTGTCTCTCTGGAACCTCTGCAATTTCCACATATTTCTTGAAAGCGGTGCCCAAACTGGACCAATACTCCACCGTTGAGGCTAACCAGCGCAGAGTAGAGCGGACAGAATGATCTTTCTCTGTGTCTTGTTTTAAACTCACACCTGTTAAGTGCATCCAGAACCATTGCTTTTTTGCAAAAGTATTCAACACTCGTTTGATCTCATATTTACATGTGTGGTCCACTATGACCCCTGATCTCTTTTCCTGCCTAATACTCCTTCTTAGTACATCTCTTCCCATTTTCTCTGTTATGTGTGAAACTGTTGTCTCCTTCTAAGTGATTGTGTACTTTGCATTGTCTTTGTTGAACTTTCATCCGGTTTACCTCAGACCTATTTCTCCATATTGTCCAGATCTATTTTAATTTTGGACCCTGTCCTCCCCAAAAGGCAGTTCTCAATCCCCCCCTCCCAGTTTTCGCGTATCTGTCCGCAAATTTAATAAGTGTACTTTCTATGGCTACGTCGTAAGTCGTGATGAAGATATTGTAACATGCGCCGGTCCAAAACAGACCCCTGCGAACCGCACTTGTTATGACCTTTCAGGCAGGATTGGGAGCCTTATTAATATCACTCTCTGAGTATCGGTTTGTTCCAGCCAGTTTTATGCACCCCCTTATAGTAGCCCCATCTAATTATATTTGCTAGTTTTACTCGATATAGATCATCATTGCGAGTACTGTATCAATATGCTCTCTATAATGTCTAGGTATACCAATCACACCACTTCTCCTTTATCCCAACAAGCACCGTTATCCTATTCAAAAGAAAGCGATCAGATTGGTTTGACACGATTGTCTGCTTACAAATCCATGCTGGCTATTCCCTATCACCTTAACCCACCTTCCAAGTGTTTGCAGGATGATTTCTTAATTACTTCCTCCTGTTGATCTTCCCTGGCCAGATTAAACTAACTGGTTCTGTAGTTTCCGGGTTGGTTTTTTCTTCCTTTTTATAGATTGGGCACTATATTTGCCCTTTTTCCCAGTCTTTCTTGGATCTTCCTGTCTCCCAATGACTTTCCAAAGATAATAGCAGAGGCTCATGATACCTCCTCTATTCAACTACCTTGAGTAGTTCCTAGGATGCTTTCATCAGGCCCTGGTGACTGGCAGGGCATCTAATCTTTTCTAAGTGATTTTTAACTTTGCTTTTTTTTATTTTACCTTCTAACCTACCCTCGTTCCATAGCATTCACTTTGTTAGCTATTCTTCAGACTTCTCATGTGAAGACCGAAACAAAGAAGTTTTATTAAGCATCTCATGCCATTTCCAATTTCCCGTTACTGTTTTCTCCCCCTCATGAGCAGTGGGCCTCCCTATCCTTGGTCTTCCTCTTGCTTCTAATGTATTGATAAAAAGTCTTCCCTTGTTTCCCTTTATTCCCATAGCTAGTTTGAGCTCATTTTGTGCCTTTGCCTTTCTAATCTTGCCCCTGCATTCCTGTGTTATTTGCCTATATTCATCCTTTGTAATCTGACCTAGTTTCCATTTTTTATATGACTCCTTTTTATTTTGTAGGTCATGCAAGATCTCGTGGTTAAGCCAAGGTGGTCTTTTGCCACATTTTCTATCTTTCCTACCCATAGGAATAGCTTGCTTTTGGGCACTTAATAGTGTCCCTTTGAAAAACTGCCAACTTTTCAAACTGCCAAACTAACCATTTATGATTAGTTACTGCTGTTTAAAGGGGAAATATGTCCCAGAAGCACAGCAGTCAAAGTTGTCAAAGGAAACAAAGATAACTGTGTCTTCTGCTGCTTCTAACATGGTTCCTAGCAGAAACCCTCACCTTCCCTCTTGGTTGTCGGTGAGTGCCATCTATGCAGAGATTTGATTGCAGCAGATCCTAGTACTAAACCAACTAATGCAATAATTCCAGATGCTATTGCCAATGACAACTTAGTTTAAAAACATGAGGCCTGATTTCTTTGTTGCCCTGCCTATTGCAAAGTCATTTTCACAAGTAGGTAGGGTGACCAGATGTTCCGTTTTTAAAGGGACAGTCCCATTTTTCACAGTTGCTATCTGGTAACCCTACAAGTGGGTGTACAACACTTCTGTTCTGAGCTGGTAGCATTTTACATCCACTTCACATCCCAGGGGTTGGGTTAATCAGAGGGCTTGACCCAACTTCTATTGAATTAAATACTAGAGAACTTTCCATTGACTTTAGCTGGAGTTACAGCTAACCTGTATATAGTTTTCTTAAGGTTAAACAAATCCTTAGTGTTCCTAATTACAAAGATAATGAAATGATTAGAGAATTTAAATCTTTGAAAAAGACCAGCAGTTGTGCTGCTTGTATGTACTGGTTTTGTTCAGTTTAATAAATCATTATTAATCTACATTTAGGCTCCCTTTTCATACCAACCTTGATATTTATGTTGCTGCATTATAGCTGCAACATATGCCATGTTCCTCTCCAAACATAATATGTTCCTCTCAGTCCACTTCCTAGGGGACATGTGTCCGCCTCACAAATATCACCATCTCATCCAGGACCAACTCTTTGATACTGACAGAATCAACTGTCGCTTGGGACAGCAGAACTGTCAGTAACTGTGTATGTGAGAGTAGGCTAGTAGACAAAACATCTATTGATTAAGCTAATGCAGCAGAGTCTGCACAGCCACAACTGACTGTGATTGACCCCATGTATTTCCAGTCTCCAGGGAGAGACCAAGAGTTGAAAGTGTGAAAGGGGTGCACCCTAGAAATGGTCTCTTAGGTCAAGGCACCAGGCCCTGCCACTGCCCTTGTTGTACCTCTTCTGTGGCTAAAGGACTTCAGTCTCCAGTATTGTCAGGGCCATCCTTAGCCATAGGCAGAATAGGCAGCCGCATAGGATACCACTCTGCCTGAGGGCACCACTCTGCGGAGCCCAGACAGATGGGAAGCAGTGGAGTATGTAAGAGCAGGGCTCCTGGGTCCTAGAGAGAGCAGAATTCTGCACAGTCTGAGGGATGGGATTGGCTGCTGGGGTCTCTGGGAAGGGGAGGGGGTAGGGGTTGGGGAAGGAGTTCACCTGTGAGTGTGACTCTTTCCCCCTGGCTGAGGTGAGGTGAGGCAGGCTCTGTGGCTCTGGAACCAGTATCCTTTGTTGTCCCCCAGAACATCCATTCTTCTCCCTCCCTGCCCAACGGAGCACCCCCTCCTTTCTCCCTCCTCCCCAGGAGCATCCCTCTCTCTCTCCTCCCTTCCTTCCATCAGGGCTGGGTTGGGTGAGGTGCTGGGGGGTAGGTGTGGGGAGGAGGCTGGCTGCCTGCCTGCTGAGGAATGAAAGTGAAAGTAACTCACTTCCTTGGCAGCAAGCCAGGATTGGAATGTCACACAGGGCTGGGTTGGGGTTAGCCAGATGTGTGAAAAATCAGGATAGGGGATTGGGGTAGGGTGAGCAGATATCCCTATTTTATAGGGACAGTCCCAATTTTGGGGTCTTTTTCTTATATTGGCTCCTTTTACCCCCCCCCATCCTGATTTTTCACGGTTGCTCTCTGGTCACTCTAGGTGGGGGCAATTGGTGCCTATATAAGAAAAAGCCCCAAATATCAGGACTGGCCCTATAAAATCAGGACATCTGGATCTGGTCACCCTAGCTGGGGAGCACCTTTCCCCTGGGCTGGCAGCTGCCAGCGATTCATCTCATCCGGGGGGAGCTACACAGGGCAGGATGAGCTGCTGTGGCTCCATGGGTGACTTGTCTGAGATCAGATGCTCTGTGTAAAATGTTCGACCTATTGCCATTGAACGCCTTGTGGTGTGGTGCCCATTGGCGGTTTGTGTTGCGACCTGAGGTTTGTTGCTCTGCTGTGCGCAGCTCTCGCACCCAAGGGGTGGATTTTGGGGTCTACTGCAGTTTCGTTGGACCCTTGCAGGTTGGGGGTGATGCAAGCATGAATAGCAGTACTTTGTTGCTCATTTTGATTTCATTTACCAAAACTTTTGTTTGCCAAAATTTCTTGCTAGACAATCCTGAATCCAATTTCAATATTTTTTTTTAAAAAAATCAATAGCTTAGCCTACAAACAGAAAATTAAGTTGTTGATCAATTATTAGTGACTGGTTTGGTTTGTAGGCAGGAGTGGGCCAGTTGGTTTCATCAGAGAACAAATAAGATGTTGACTGACTTTTCCTATAGGCCTGTTACTCCTGATAAGAGTGAGCCCTCAATAACTGTTAATATCTATCCCTTACAAGGATAAAGCAGGTTGTCGGCAACCTATGGGCACATGTGCCCAAGGGCTGGTGAGCTGATTTTGATGTATGCAGCAGCAGTCTGAGTGGCTCAGCCCACATGGCTCTGGTTCCGGGCTGTCTGCCATTGCTCTACGGTTTCTGTTGATCCGGCCGCCAGCCCCATTCAGCACCTGCTGCTGGCCTGGGGCCCCCCAAGGAACCCCATGTGCAGCGGCTGACAGGCCGCCTCTGAACCACTCAACTGCTGTCAGTCTGCGCGGTTCCGATTCACTCAGCCGGCAGCGGGGCTGAGTGGCTAGGTGGCGGCGGCTGAGCACGCCGGTGGGGTTTGAGTGGCTCAGTCTGCTGCCAGACTGGGGGTGCCAGCAGCACTCAGCCTACTGCTACTAGAGGTTCTGGCTGACTGCCCCTGCAATAGTGAGCCAGCCTCTCGCCGCCGACTCTGCCTTCTGCAGCCGGTGTGAGCAGAATCCCAGTGGTCCAGCGGCGGCTGAGGGGGTTGGTGGCCAGAATCCTGGCTGCAGGGATTTTGGTGGTTTCAGACCCTACGGCAGCGGGTGCTGAGCAGGGCCTGGATCTTGTCTAGGGTTCTTTTGTCACCCGCCCCACTCAGCCTGCTGGCGATCTGGGGTGTTTCTTTTACTATCAGCTGGCAGTTGCCTGAGCAGGACGCGTGGCAGGACTTTGACCACTCGGTGTATTCGTACTGAGTGTACATTCTAAATTCTACTTCTATATTCTAATTCTTGCATTTTACTTGATGTGTAATTGTCTAATAGTGTACATGCACTCGTATTCTACTGACCAATCCTGTAACAGGATCAGGAGAACGAGTTTCTCAAATTAAAGCTTCATTAAAACTATATCCGCTCTACAATGACGTCAAGGAACGCTTAACTGGTCTTGCTATTCTTGCAATTGACCAAGACACGACTTTGTCTTTGTCATACAATGATATTATTACTGATTTTGCAGCCAAAAAAGCCAGAAAGATTGCTTTTAATTAAACACAAATCTTTGTTTCAATACCTCTTCATATACATTTCCAATAAAATTTTGACAAATTTAAAACATTATATTATTTGCATCATTTTGTCAAATCAGAATTTTTTCTATAGTGCTACTTCTTTAGTGCTACTGCATCAGCATTACAGTGAGCTTAATGAAGTTAAACTGGTTTTAATAACGCGAATGTGGCAAGTTTTCCAGTACTGTATGCTTATATTTGTGTTGCTAAGAGCAGGTCAGGCACAGGGGCACCAGTTTAATAATCTCGGCTAGGGTACCATAAATCCTAAGGACGGCCCTGAGTATTGTTGCACCATTCTTGTGCCTTCAGCTCCCATGAGAAAGGGATCTGTTTCTTACCATATTAATACAATAAAATCAGGCTATCTTTCTACTTGAAGTTCTGCCAGAAATCATTAATAGCTTTCACACCATAGAAAGAATTAAATCAAAATTAACTGGGTAACATAGCACTTCACTATTAGGAATTCAGATATAGTTTAAAGCATTTCAGTGGGACTTGAGGCTGTTCAGAATCTCTCAGGATCTATGATACTTGGTCACAGCAGTTTTCTTTTACTACTGCTATTTTACCCATCCCCACCATCTGCTCACCTGGTAGGACTACTACTACTGTTTCACCCATCGCATAACAAGTTCACCTGGTAGGACCCTCCCCTGGGGATAAGGCAATAGAATAAAACTGCTTATAGATTACACAACCCTGGCAGTAGAAAAGATTGCCTCATGGGGATCTCCCTAAATGGAATTCTGTGTGTCTTCAGGAGAGATGAGTTTTCACTAAGTGTGTTTTTAAAATCTCTAAAAAGAAGGAGGAGTACTGGTTCACTATCTCCCTTCAGCGAATGGTGCTGTTGTATTTCTCAGTGGGGGGCTGCTGTGTTAATTACACAGCCCTCTGTTCCCCACCAGGAGTCAATTCTCATGATGAGAGCCTAAAATGGAGATATTCAGGTTCATTCAAATACCATTAGAAATCAAAGAGTTTCAAACACTAGTCTGAGATAAATTGTAACATTAACTTCAAATATTTTTTCTTTTAATGAAACAGTAGAACTGCCTAAAAATTACTCATGACAAACAAAATCAACAAAGCTCTAAAATGTATCTGAAAACAACTTTAAAAGTGTTTGCTTGTCAGTGGTTTCTAAAGGGGCCTGTGTCCTCTCCAACCTAATCTGCCTCAGGATGTCAGCTTCCTCTTCGATTGTTCTCCTTCAAAGGCTGAAACATTTGCATGTGTGATGTATTCCTTTGTGTAGCTAGATGTAGTGGTTAGCACTTTTAACATGTCTCCGCACTTCTCCTTTAATGACAGGCCTCATTTCTCCTCTGTAATACCCTCCCACTCCCTCTGGGGATTGTTGCCACCTCACAGGCACAGTATTACCCTTGAGTTAGTAGATTATCCATATCTCTTGCTTTTTTTTTAGTAGGCAGGCAAAACTGAGCCCAAGGCCAGTCTGGTGGCATGGGGGGGGGGAGGGGCAATTTGCATTAGGTACCTAATCTCAGATAATTATCCTTTTGAAATGGAACTCTCACATTGGGAAAAAAGTGTTCACACACGATACAATTTACTTGGCCTGCTATAATGTTAGATACTGTTTGAATGTCACTACGTGACACCTTGTCTCTACGGCTTATCCTCACTGTCCAGTCTCTTGTCCTAAAGTCGCCTTTAGGACTTCACTGAAAGCCAAGAATAATAGAGGCTGGGCTCGCTTGCTTAAACACTAAATAGAAAAAGTGTTGAGGAAAGCTGTGGAAATGAAACACTGTGCCTAGTGCAGTGGGGCCTTTATCCAGGATAGGGGACCCATAGGTGCTCCCACATTATAATAAAATAAAGGTAAAATAGAATTGCCTTTGGTTTGAAGTCATAAAATTTTCTATTTCCCCTGCCTCCACCACTTTCCACGGCACCTCACTCAGTGCATTATCCTGCAACCTCAGCTTGGAGTCTATTGCCTTTTTTGCTGGATGTTAGAAACTGAACAAAAGTCTCTCCTAAATTGAGTATATTTAGGAAGCCCTTATACAGGGTGCCCACCATTCCCCTCAGTTTTATTATCTGTTTTGGGCTGGGACCATGGATCAGATCTTTAGCTGGTATAAATTGACATAGTTCCATTGACTTCAGTGGAGGGTCACTCATTTACACCTGCTGAGGATCAGGCCCTATTTTGTGCTTGTTTCTTGGAGGCACCTAAGAAATAATAAAGGATAATAATATTATTGAGAAATAATAAAGGATAATGATGTTCCAGGATTAATTTGCAAAACATAGGGGTAGAAACTTCTTTTTCTCTTCCTTAGGCACTTCTTCCTCTTCCCTCCCTCCCTCCCACCACCCCTTCAAGGGTCTTAGTAATAGTCATTCCCTTCAAAGCAACTACCAGGTAAGAGATGTTCTAACAAGTTCCTATCTTTGATTTTAGCCAATTGCACTATTCATCTACCGCTGCATTGGATATCTCAGTACAGAGGAGCTGGCTGACAGCATCCCATGTTGTAATGGTATGTGGCGCAGCACAATTCAGACAGATTATTATTACAGTTAAAGTGTGATAGCATCTGTGAAATTGTAACCAACCCATCAAGGAACGTGCAGAATTGAAGTGAACAGTTACACTGGCTATAGAGACTAGTGCTCATAAGTCATTTAACAAGCTAAGTATAGACAAAGCTGAGGATTTTTAAAACATCCCAAATGCAGTCTTTCCTTTCCCCTCCTGCTATACTGTCACCTTCCTCATGATTGGCTACCAGAGGATGGTATTCTTCCTCTGAGTTTGTTGCCAGAATATCTCCAGCTGTTTACAAAATTATTTTTGGTGTGAATCTTGTCACTTTGTTTGATGCTTTCTTGAATCTTTATACTGTTCAGTGGAGTAATATAAACTATTTGTGAGTGGTTCTCGCATTGGAATATATGTGTCTCAAGGGGTATGTAAAGTCATGAGATGAAAAAAAAAATGAAAGCAGTAGCAGCCTGACAGTGGGGTTGTTTTATTTTCTTAAACTCTCTTTTGGTATAAGCGAGTTCTGGGAACCAGTGAAAACTGGCAAATGCGTCGTTAGTGATGGTATGCAATAGCAAACACGCAGCATGTCTGAAAACCAATGCATTGTGATCAGTAACTTGTTCTTTCTGTTAATTTTACCACAACCCAATGAATGTAGAAAGCAGCCTAGGGAGATCTCAGGAAAATATAAACATCCTCAGTCATCATAGAACAATTGTCAGTGCCAAGTATAAACACTCTCACTCCCCCAAATCATTAAGGGGATGGTGTGGGATAAATCCCCCTTCACATGGACAATCAAACCTTGTCTGATGTGCCTTTGCATTGCACAGCAGCTTCACAAAAGCATGGTTAATGACCAGTCTCACCTTTTGAGGTCATGTGGTGGTAGGGAGTAGCTTTGGGCTAGGGGTTTCCAAGATTTAAAACCCAGGGGTTGAAGGAGGAACAAGGAATAGTAGCTCACATCCTCATAAGGGTTTAGGGTCCTAACTTGGGCCAATGTGTTTAATCTGTGAGATTCCAGGAGAGTCCAGAAGATACAGAGGCACAGGAGAGCTGCTTCTTTGTAAATAAATTCCGCTAAGAAAATACTCCCACTCTGCATCGAGTTCTCCTCCAACAGCAAATTGACCTGCAAAGCCTCAAAATCTGCCAGTACTCTGCAAAGAGGAAACAGTAACAAGATACTAAAAATAAGAGGAAAAGGATAATATGGAAAAAAAGACCTATACTAGTAAGTTTTTAATTTAACCCGCAAAAGCTAAATTCTGCCACACTTACTCCCAGTAGGTAGCATCTTACTTCATGAACCATCCCAGTGATTTCAGTGGCATTACTTGAAGAATAAGGTATTGTGAGTAACAGAGGCAGAAAGAAGTCCTAAAGATGTGTATGTTGAAAGGAAACAAGAGGTAGGAGCAATTTAGTCAGGTCTGACATACGTACTGATTTTGGATATGTAGCTGGAGAATCACCACTTTTAGCTGTTAACTCTTGTTTAGTGGTATATATTTTAAAATGTATTTAAGATGAAATACAGAATTATCTGGGCCTAACTGTTGTGGGTTTAAGTGTTCTATGCTTGGCATGACTCATGACACATCAGAAATGTTTTTGGAGCCACAGCACTCCTGAATGCAGCAGGTGGGAAATGGTGGGAAATTATTTATTTTAATTGAAACAGATTTCAAACTCCCCACCAAAGAGCATCCATCTGCAGTGGCCATTTGAGCAACCTGGGCCTAAATTTACAAACAAGAAGAGGTCAAACCAAGCAGCAGCCACCGTTCTCCTTCCCACAACACATCTTACAGATCAGTAGTCACCAAACCCAACATAGATTAAAACTCCCACCCCACCCCACACTTTTCTCCCATTCACAAATCCCATCCTCTGTATGCATCAGCCCCTCTCCCGTGACCACTCAGTGTGCTTGGAAAGTCAACAGATTCTGGCTGTGTGGGACTGGGGATGGATAGGAAAAGGAGAGAGTGCACCTTTACAAGATGAAAGATGCATGTCTTGGAACATTTAGGAGACAGGCCGCAGTTCTCTTTTATTTCTTACCCGGTTTCTCTCCTCTAGAAGTCCTTGTTCATTTCTTTAAGTATACATGAAATGTATTACATAAGAAAGTCAGTAAATGGGCTATGACAAAAAGAACAACAGTTGTGTTGTTTTGTTGTTATCTCCACCGTGGCTCTACCTCTACATTATTTCAGAGAGGGAAAGAGTAAACCGGCAAGATGTACATCTCTGGATATAGATGCACAGAGTTGTATTCTGCATCTCACTAAGGTGGGAGCAAAGCCCTGACAAACCAGCTTTGGAGAAGGATCGAAGAGTGATTAGCAGCTCAGCATCATGCTCACCTCCTTCCCCAAGACTGTCAGAAGCCCCTGAGACTCCATTGTGCTAGGTTGGAATATTAGGGATGAGGTAGGGAGATGAAATGTGGTGTCATCCCAGTGCAGATTTCTTTGCAGTGAATAATGCTGGCCCAGGATCCCCACTCTTCCTCCTTCCCCCAGCAGTGAATGTGTGCAATGTGTGCAATGTGTGCATGTGTGTATGTGTGCAATTATATATATATACATACACCCACACCCATACACATGCATCTTCTTGAACAGCCTTTCATAGCAGGTCTCTGCAGAGAAAGCAGTGTGAAGACACTATATCTCTGTGTTACGGTACCTGCTCTTTGTCTATCTCATGAGTCACAGGATTTCCCTGTGGATCTCAGCACATCCAAGGTTTTGGTGGGTCTCACCTCCTGCCTGTTCTGTGAAATGGAGGTGAAAACTCCATTCTCAAAGGGAGCAATAAAATGGAAACTCCATAAATACACATTCATGGAGTAACCCAGCCATTGGGCAGGTTTTCCTGTGCCGGGCCGCAGCTGGTCAAGAGTGGTCATTGTCTGCTATAGATCTTAGTTTGGATTGGAACACATTTCTGGCTCCCTTCCACTGCACTTTTAAACAATCCATTTCATTTCATCAGTAGGCATGCAGACTTGCTTTCTTACCATTTAGATGAGGCTAGCATGACACTTTTTATGACACTCAGGAAGAGACAATTGAGCTACCCAAGTAACTAGTTAAAAAAACTCCTGGGAAACAAAATACTTAGCTAAAAATATACTCATTGTCATAAGTTCTCCAAAAGGATCCTTTCAAGTTTACAACAGAGAATGAATGTGCATCCAAAAAAAGAATAAAGTCAGCAACTGTGTGTACTTTTCATGACTCTCATAAAAAAAACCTGGCAAACAGATTATTTGTTGGCTTAGTAGATTAGACACAAGGGCTTCTGTAAATTAAAAACAAAAGCAGCTTTGGAACATATTTCACTGGAAAACAAAGATCTTTGCCCCCTCCCCTTCATTTCCTTAGGATAATTAAAAATAAAAAAGTGTGCAGAGCTGAATAAATAAAACAAGGGCTGGGACAAAAAGAAAAAAAGAAAATCGTCCTTCAAAGGGATGTCAGCAATCTGAGTTTTCATTTGTCTTTGCTAAGAAGTATTCTAACAGATAGTCTGAATGTAGTTTATTCTTGACTATTTATGGAAGTTACTCTTTGAGACTGTGTAATAAAAAAAAATCAGTAATTTCAATCTGTTTTAAATGATGCTTGATTTAAAAACTTCCAAATGCCCCTTTAAACATTACACAGTGTTCCAGTGTTTTTTAGCATTCCTTATCAGTTCAAATGCATTAAATGCTTCAATTATCGGGGATTTTCTTGTAATTCATTCCCCAAAAGTGTGAATGCATTCTTTATGGGTAAAATAAGTTCTTATGAATTCATGTTAAATCCTTTTTGGCTATTGTACTTCTCCCTGAGTTTGTAACTGAAAAAAGAGCACAGTTTGTAGTAAAGAACCCAGAATATATTTAAAATACAGTGCACTGTTTAAAAAACCTTCAAATGGGAGGGAGGAGGGAGGAAGCACAGAAACCATGATGGTGGAATGTCCCAGAGTAGTTCTGATTTATGCCTCAACATGTTATACAATTATTTACTTTACTATTCAATGAAAAATTTAGAAATAGCAATAACGTATACAAAGTGCATGCAAGGGGCTATTATTAAAATGCCATTTAGAATGGAATACACACTCATTCCCCCTTGATTTTATGTTTTTTTCTGCTCCCACCCTATTTATTTTCCCTGTCTTTATTACAGGGCCGAATCTTGTATTTCTAGCACATCCAAAACTCTGACAAGTCAAAGGGAATTTAAAGTACATGAAGAATGCAGGAACAGACCGTGAATTTGGAATCATGAAATGACTTTAGAATTCTGAGCATATTGAGCTCTTTGGTTGGTTATCAGTTATGCCTTACCTATGGCAATAATTCCTGAAGATTGCTTGAGTCAGACAAATTTTCATATTAGCCAGAAATTCTAGTACTGTAATCGGAGGCTAGAATTCATATTCATTCAAGATGTTGACCAGCTGGGAATCCAAATACAAAAGTTATGAATTGGCTGCCCACAAGACCTTCTCCTGATTAATTCGGTTAGATATGGGCCAAACCCTCCTGAAGTATGAGGGTATAGATGTAACCTGGATCAAACTCACCTGCTTTAGTTTTCACAAAGCCCAAATGTGATTGTTAGGGATTTGCAATAAACCACCATTATAGAGAAAAGATAAAACCAAAAGCTTTTATCTGACCCTCCTCACCACTTCTCCTGGACTGTGGCAGTCAGATAAAACTCAACTCAGATCCAAACTAGCTCTGGTTTTTGGTTTTGCAAAACCAAAACCCAGTGTCTTTGGTCCCTCTCAAGATTCAGCATAGAATACTCTGCACTCTTAGCTTGTGCTGAGCATCCATTGAACTTCAGCAATGTGCAAGGGGCACTGTGCAAAGGAGATGTAAAATTCCAGTCCTGACCATTGGCGTGTTCACGCATCAAAGCAATCCTGCACCTAGATTTTTGCACCACATTATTTCAATAGCGTGTGCACCTGGGCATTCAGCCAGCTAGCTATCTACTTGAGTGAGCAATTGCTGTAATTGCATGTGCAGTTATGTAAATAATTGTGCAACTGTAGCTATGCAGTGATGCACACACATTTGCACATGAAGCAGGGCCTCTAGTTAAAAAGCCCTTGACCATACAGTTAATTTTAAGCATGTGAGCAGTCCCATTGACATCAATGGGCTTTGTATCATGCTCTATGTGCAGCCCCCTGCACTAGGACAGTAAGTCTCAGTCTTTGCATGATATCTCCGTTATTCTCAAATGTGAATAGAAATAAGAAGCATGGTATGAGTCCAGCATGCAAGGCTGAGGAGCCATGGACTTAATGGCAATCCTCATGCTAATGAGATGCTTAGCTGCACACTCCACTTTACTAGCATTATTGGCAAAAGCATAGCAGCACTTTCCTTGGTGCAGAATCAGGTTTCTCTGCTCCATTTGGCCTGCTCATCAATTTTTACTTTTTGATGGCATGACTGTATTTTCCAGTGCACACTGAAGTTGATAGGAGCCCTTGAAACTTTGATTAAAGACAGCTGGGATGAAGATGTGGAGTTGTAGGTGTTCAAGATGGTCAGAGGATTTTGTATGATGTTATCTTCACTCTTTGCTTCTGCTGTGTGGCTGCCAAGAGAATACAAAGATACATAAATAGGTTGGAATGAATTAATAAGGCATGATTTTCTGCTCATTCATACTGGTGTAAATCCATTAAGGTCAATAAAGTTATACCAGGGTTGTGGTGTTAAATTTGGTACCCAAGATACAATAATACCCAAGTACAACTCAGTGAGGAAATAATAATCTCTGATGCATCATTTCTACCTAGGCAGTTTTAAAAATAATTTGATTATTGACCCAGTAATAATAATCATGGTTTCTCTGGGGGCTGAAGTCCTTATGGAAATTTTGTGGTGGAAAAATTACTGCAGTTGTACAAACCTCAGTAGCTTTACTGACTGATGATGTCTCTTTGGAAATACTACCAGACAGTAGAGCAGAACATGGACTAACGCCTTGCCAAGTTTCTTTCTTCTTTTTTTTCCCCTTTTCTTAAATATTGAAACTATTTTTCAATTTTCAGGAACTAAACAAGTTTCTCAACATGACGAACTTATTTTTCCCTTTTAAACTCACATGTCAAACTCTCTCTTTCTCTCTCTCTGTCGTCACTGGTAAAAATCTCAGTATATGGCTTAGTTTCAGGTTAGAGGGAATGTTTATGACCACCTTATAAATCCCTAAAATATAGGGGTTCAGAAAGGAAATGCTGGCACAACCATAACTATTGTATAACAGCAAAGTAATCATTCCCTGTATAACTCCAACTATGAATATGTTATCAGTCCTTCTAGGGATAAAAATGGTGTTCCCCAGACCCATGATTGATTCTCGAAGGCAACTGCGTGTTCACTCAAAGCAGGTCAGCATACATCAAGTCTTTAATTTTTCCCTATGAATCACAGGTGCAGTCTACCTGACTCATGTGTCAAAATTGCACAATGCAGATTAAAACTTTGCTTCATGGGTTAGGCTCTGCCTCATTGTCTGAACTGCTGGGATGGCTAAGGTAATTTGAAAACTGCTTAGTTAAAAATGCGGCCTATTTTAGGTGCATTAATTTTCTGCCAGTGATTTGTTGCATTGTTTTTTTTGTTCCCCTTTCCATGAAAGACCTGCTACATTTTCCTATGATGGTGATTAAAAGCTATGTCACGCTGCACATGGCTGCCTGAATCTTTCAGAATTGATTATTAATAGAGTTTTTGAACAAACAAAACTGAGTTAATTAGCACATCTGTAATCAGTGATAATCAGCTCCATTCATCTATAACAAACATCCAAGCCTATTCACAGTACAGTGTAAAATAGGAATGGCAACATTTGGATGTCAATACAATTGGAATGAGTTTCGTTTTTACATAGCCTCAGTCTATTCTCTGATATTTTTGATTTCATTCATGTGTTCTGTCATGTTCTGTCACTTGTATGTGTACAAGGTTTGTCAGGTAAAAACTCCACTGTAATTTTAACCGGTGGGACCTGATAAATTTCCACTATAAATTGGCAATGAATGCATTATGAATTTCTGGGACCAGCTCTTTTCTGCTGGTGTGAAGCAGCAAAGCACCATTGACTTTACTGATTACAGAGTCCATGGGATCTAACACTCTGAAGATGTAACTCAGTGTAGCTCCATTGGAACTAAGCTTTACACCTGATGAGTTTCTGGCGCCATAAGTACTGAGCCACAATAGCTATAACTGGAGTGTTGGTGATAGCTCCAAAGACTGGAATTGTCAAAGATCACTCATGAGTAGGCTGAAAAATCTCTATCTACCATATATATTAATATATATATAATAATATATATATAAAAATATTCCCTCTCACCCTATTGTGGTATGTGTCTTCCTCAACCTCGGTCTCTACCAGAGGCCTGGAGTTTGAGGTTCTGTGCAGTATTCTAGCTGTTCCTAGCACTGCACTCTGCTGACAGAGAGCTCTGATGTTGTTCTGGATCTGTTGGACACTCACCAGCTTAGGAGTCACAGCCCCGAGTTGCTCTACCACCACTGGGACCACTTTGGCCTTCACTTTCCACATCCTCTCTGGTTCCTCTTCAGCCCTGTACTTCTCCAGGTTCTCATATCCTCTTCCTGATGTTGCTGTCACTGCTATATCTTACCACTGCTGTCTTCTGCTCTTGTCTATTACCACGATGTTGGTTGATTGGCCAGTACCTCTGTCCATCTGGATCGGAAGTCCCACAATCTTAGCCCTGCTATTCTCCACACCTTCTGTGAATCTCCCATTGGTCTTGGAGGATCTAGCCATCGCTATCAGATGTTCCTGTACACAAGCCAGCCATTGATTGTGCTGTTCAGTGTATGCTGTTCCTGCCTGCATCTACATCCTGCCACTATGTTGGACGTCTCTGAGGCCTCCTGCACAGTCTGCACTGGGTCCTCTCTAGTGTGGTAGACCTGCTTCAATGATCTGGTGCTCGTGCCTGTTCTGTGCTGCTATGATCAGTGCCGTCTTTTAGTCCAGCTCTTTCCAGCCACTGGTAGGATTTCCAATGTCACCACCTGTCGATGGTACATCCCATGAAGGGTCTTGTCTTGCCATGCACTTCTTCTGCTTGGTCTTCTCCCATGTCTGCTGCTGCCTCAGGCATTCTCTCAGCAGCTCATCTTGGGGCATCTTACTGATGTATCCTGGATGTTCGGGTTTCGTCCAGGACAGTGGCTTTGACACTCACCAAGCCCTGCCCGCCTTCTTTCGCTGGTATACAGTCTCTGCTGTTAGTTCTTTACCAGTAGGTGTGGATCATGTCTGGCCAGGTGCTGTCCAGCTCTTCATGTTCTTGACCCGCTGCTGGATGTCTTCTACTGTGATGGTGAATGGTTTCTTTCGGAGATTGCTGTGCTCTGTTCTCAGGTCCAGCCACTTTGCACTGGTTATGAGTCTTCTCTTTCTCCCATATGTTCTTCCAGTACTGTTCAGTTTCGTGCTGGTGGCTCTGCTGTTATTTGGTGTTGCACTGCATTAGAGTACACCTTGGATGTTTTTGGAGAAGAACAGGGCATTTACTTTGGCCTCTTGCTTCTTAGTGTATCTCCTTAGCCTGGTAGCCAGTGCTGTGAGCCTTGTTTTAGCAGTCCTAGGGCTTCTGATGAGTCAGGCCTTGTATTTTTCAGTAGCCGGCCTTATCCTATTCTTCACCTTCTGTAGTTCCACCAGCTGACTAACTTCTCATCCGAGTCGCCTTGATCTTATCCTCAATCTCATTTTCCAGTGGGTACATACTGTGGTTCTTCTGATCGTGTAGCCAAGCACTCCAGAGGCTGTAGCGTATACCAGTTCATTGGTTTGAGTTATGGTGATAGTAGGATTGTCATGAAGGCTCTATTGGCATCTTCTAAACATACATCTGATGGTACTTCTCCACTGAGCTTGGTAATTGTCTCGAGATTGACTGTAGCTAGTTTCTCTGATCTATAGTGCCTCATATCAGCTGCTGTGCTCTGCAATAGAGGGGTGTGCAGTGAAGTTTCAGTCGCATGTGGGCCTGCACATCACTTGTTTTCCAGGGGCTCTTGAAGCTTGGATGTAATGGAGTTGGTCTATCTCAAGCTGTGAGAGCAGCTTCTCTTTATATGTTGAAGCATTGGGTAACTAGCCTTCTCAATAAGTGTGGATGTAGGCTTTTGTCCATCCATAGTCCCCTCATTCATCTTCATATATCCCTCTCATAGGTCTGCTGTTGAGTACATTCATCAATTCCAGTTTCTTGTCGCATCCATGAATGGTTTGTTCCAGTAGCCCACTTATCGTCAGATTGTCCTGGTTCCTCAACATCTGGCGCGGACCTTGTTAATCCGGGCGACGTCCGAGCCAGCATGACTCTCCTAGTTGGTGTCACTCTCATATTTGAGGTAGGCAGGTGAAGCGTTAGGGGGTCTTTTGCCCAAGGACCTTTACTGGAAAGTTGGGTACCTACTGGGATTTGAACCCCAGTCTCTCGTATCAAAGGGCGGTCTCTCGTATCAAAGGGTGGCACTCTTAACCACTACGCTATCCAGTCGCTTATATATATATATATATATATTTCTTTTCATTTTAAAAAAGTGCTTTAAGGAAGAAGAAGAAAATAATGAAATAACCCTGAAATCAGAACTCATCAGAGTACATTCTGTAGCTCATGCAATTTTGGTGAGTAAATTGTTGACTCAAGACAGTTCTTTTGAATTGATCTGACAAGCTTATTTATAAAGACATAAAAGAAATGAGGGTGCACACTAGGGAAAATAAAGGGATCTGAGAAAAAGAGAAGAATTTAAATCTTCTACATCCTTTTGTGTATATATATATATATCTGTGCCATTAAATAGTATAGATAAGTAAATGCCATTGTCTAATGTCATATATCATGTGGATGGTACTCTGAGCATAATGTTCGCTCATTTATCTAGGTTTTCATAGGATTCCTCATCATCAATGATATCTCTCTGTGTTACAGGGATTTCTCGAAATAGTTCTGACTATGAAGTGACTCTGTATAGTGATGAATGCATCTCAAAGAGTTCAGAGTCTGGGCTTGGTTCAGATAGGCAACCCATTGTTTTGGATGCTTACCTGACGTTTCCTGAGTCTGCCAAATCTGGCTAGAAGCCTGATTAAAAACAGGCTTACCCCCTTTACAGCTTTCCAGAATATTTTGCTTCCAGTTTCTCCAATGCAAATAGCCTTTCCTGCATTTATTTTCAGCACATCTGGTTAAAAATAATAATCAAAACCCCTTTTACATTTCAGAATCTTTAAAAAGGTTTGGTTTGGGTTCAGTTTTAGAAGGGTGCACAAGTACTTGCGCTGGAAGTGATGTATTTTCTTTGGAAGATGACACTGTCTGAGACATTAGGGTAATGGTTCCTGTATCCCTTGCCAGAACCATGGCATAGAGGCAATTAAATGCACTAGGTGAAGCTCTGAGAGCATCCTTCACATCTAGGACTGTTCATGAACACGGTTGCATTATGTTATTGACCCTGATGATAACTACATGCTGGATGTTTTTTATATGGGGGAATGGAAACATCTTTTCCAAATCCCTTTGCCAGAATCCTAGCACAGAAACAATTAAACAACTTAGAAGTCTTCACCACTAGGAGTGTACACACAAGTACTTTGTGTCTATGTGACAAACAAAAATTAAACTCTGTAATAAATCTTACACTCATGTCATTTTTTCGGGGAATAGTTCTTTGGGCAAGGCCTGTTAGGCATAGGAAAGAAGAGGTTTAAACGTTTTCTAAGATTCCCTAGTTCCTTTTCTCTGTTCCCTCTCCCTAAAACTGCTGCCTTTCTCTGAGAGATTCAAAGCTCCTACAGCTTTTTCAAATGTGCCTCCTGATATGAGTATTGCTGTGCTCATTGAGTCAGTGACAAGATATACCTTGTGACTTATGTGGCCAATTATAATTCACCAATATAGCTCAGAATTCAAATATTGAATCACACACACTCACTGAAGTGCTTGTGATCATTTTATGGGGAGAAAGAAAAAAAACATACAAACAAATTTAAAAAATGAATGTAAGTCACCCTGAGGATATGCTGATGTGCTCTGTGGAAAACATGCTCTACTCCTGGATAGTCTTTAAAAAGAGAAATAAGCTACATTTATTCAACCTGGATTAGCCAGCTACCCAAGGGTGTGCCTGGGTGTAGAGGGGCAGCAGAGAAATGGGCAGTGTGTGCTGGAAGAAGGAACAGAGGGTTGACTGCTAAGAGATTCTGCTTTCTAATCCTGGCTCTGCCTGTGACTTGCTTCGTAGCCTTGGGGAAGTCGCTTCATTTTTCTGTCTCACTTTCCCCGTCTGTAGAACAGGGATGATAATATTTATCTCTCAGAGGGATCACAAAGATGAGTTAATGAGTTAATGTTGGCATAGTGCTTTGATTATATAGAGCACTACATTCTAAATACCATATTATTATTTAAAACATTATTAATTTTCTTCTGTGGAAACCAGAACCCTTTACAGTTTAACATCTTCTCTTCCTGACCTCTTCCCAGCTTAGGGGCAGTGCTGGGAGCATAGTTGGAGTGTTTGTGTACTCCAGCAATACCTGGCCGCCAGAATAGCCCCTTGGCCAGCTCTCGGACTGAAGAAAAGTGTAAAGGTGGTGTAAAGCCACTTTTGCCTCCTCATCCCAAGTCCTCTACCAAGCAGAGTTTGGCTGGACCAACGAATTGAACCCATTGATGACATTATCTGCCACAAATTATTTGTTCAACTCTAATTTATAGGTACTTAGCCTAAACCCTTGTGAGATAATAAAACCAGTGCCTTTCCACAAACCTAGACAGATTCCCTCATTGTGGAGGAAAGTGATTCCTTTTCACTTGGGCATCAGCTTCCAACAAGCAGGATGGCCTGGCTGCATTTTCAATACACTCACAGAATCACATACTCCAGGAAAAAATGTTTTATTTTAAGATATTTTTTATTTCTATTTTTACCAACAAGGCAGCCAAGTTGCCATGGCCACCAAGTCAGGTCCCAGTGTTGCCAAATTTTATGTCTGTTTGCATCAATGGAGGGGCACAAAGTAGTTGGAGTGCACCAATGAGCCTAGCTCGTTATGCTGAAATTTGGGTAAAGTATTTGAAAAGGAATCTCTATGTATACAGTTGCTTATGGCTACATGTCCAGATGTGACTGATTTTCTTGAGTAACTTAGAAGAGCTTAAATAATAAAACTGCATCCTCATTATATTACATTAATAATATCTAGCTCTTCTATAGCTCTTTTCATCTTTGTCTTTACATAAGAATGTAATAAGGGCCATACTGGGTCAGACCAAAGGTCCATCTAGCCCAGTATCTTGTCTTTTGACAGTGGCCAATGCCAGGTGCCGCAGAGGGAATGAAGAGAACAGGTAATCACCAAGTGATCCATCCCCTGTCGCCCATTTCCAGCGTCTGGCAGAAGTGCTTTACAAAGAAGTATCATTATCCACATTTTCTGGATGGGGAAACTGATACAAAAAGAGGTGAAGTGACTTGCCTAAGATCACTCAGCAGGTCAGTGGCCAAACCAGGAATAGAAAATTTGCCCAACTCACCTGAATGTTAGTCCACTACTCTATCTATGCTTCCTTGTATATTTTAAGATTCATTAAATGGAAATGTTGCATATGATCTTTAGCAATGTTTCTTTCACATGCATCACAACTTGATAAATAGATTATGAGCCAGGATTCATCCATACTACTTTTTATCTGGCTAATGCTGTGAAAGGCTCTTTGTTCTGGGGTCAGATTTTTTCTGCAGTCACATTTGCATAAGCCCCTAAATTTATAATGGGTTTCACAGGTAATTACACAGAATTTGTTCTGCTGTCTCTAAATCTTAGTGACCAAAGGTCTTTTTTGCACATTCTGATTAAACTAGCTCTGTAATCATGTCTACCTAGTCCTGGCTTAGTGAATACAATAAGTTTTCTGAACACAGCTGCCCTGAGCATACCTGTTTAATAATGGTCTTATTATCTGGCGTCTTTCTAAATACTGCAGGATTTGCATTCGCTACTTCCACAGTGGCACTAAGTTTGCTGTTGTCATTTCTTGATGGAGTACAGCCCTGCTTTTGGATTTCAAGCTGTAAAAAAAATCTACTGTTTCATGTAAAATATTACTTCCTAAATCCAAGTGTAGCCAAGTGCACTGTTAAGATATTTAGAAGGTTCTTAAATTATTTCCACTTTAAAAATATTTTTTATGTATTCCATTTTGTTAACTTTTTAAGTTAGTACATAATTGCTTTCCTGGCTTGACATTGACATAAATGTTTTTTTCCTCTACCAGTGGATAGTTAAATTTGTGTCTTGATATTAAGAACAGATACTACCTTTGAATAGGGCATTGTTTCCTGGCCAGAGCAGTAGCTACCTCCTGTTTTCTTTCAGTTGTAGTTCATGACTGGCAACAAAGCAGCACAAAGAGAAGTAAGAGTAGGAATGCATTTCACTATTTTTATTGTTTCATTTCAATGCAACTGCAAAAATTGTTATTTTTTCAACTATTATCAGATTGCCCCTCCCCTGCCCCAGAAACTCTATTTAGCCAAGATTGACTATTTGTAGATGTCAGCCTCTATCTTTATTTTAATGAGAATACCAGCTCTAAATCCTTTCTGATCACTTTTATTTCTTACTGCGAGTAAATAAGGATATTCCCAATGTGTATAAATCTCCGCTGGCACTGTTTAATCAACTGATCTCAAAGAGGCTGAGGCCTCACGTGCTGTCTGCCATCCACTTTGGCTCTTCTATACTGATATGGTTGACTGTGTTAGTGTGTCTGCCGCTGGCACTGTAATTCAAGTCAAGCAATTTTTAAATTCAGGCTTTTGCCATAAGACTAATGAGTTTCTTTGATTTTGTTTTGTTCAATCCTACCTGAAAACTACAAAGCAATAAACTGCTATAGTCAGTTTAGAAAATTCATTTAGGACAGCTCAGGTAAATATAAGTTCTTTCTTTCTTTCTTTCTTTCTTTCTTTCTGAAAATTTTACAGTGTTGTCATAGGCATTTTTTTTAAAAATCTTTGTTTAAGCTGCCAGGCCAAATGAGGAAACAATTACAGGATGTTGGCTTTAAAAGTGTCTGGCTTTGCCAGATAAGTTTATCTTTTTTTCATTGTGGCTTACAACATGCTAAACTCAAAGCCAAGTTGCTAAACTAAAACTCATGGTAGTTTCAATTTTTTGCACTGGGCTTACAATAAACTTGGACAGTTTTTCCACAGTCCTTTTGCCAGTGATTAGTTTCGATGATAGTATGTTTTGAATTTGCTGAGAGATCTACTGCTCTGAGCTTAGTTTTAGTACTTTTAAAAAGCAATCAATAATGCCTGTTTTGTAATAAGCAAAATTTATGAACTGACAGGCAAAATGTAATTATAGTGGGTATTCTATACAAGAAAAAAGAGGTGATCTTAAAGCCATCTCAACAATCTGTTTGCACTCATTTTCATTCATATAAATGATTAAATGGTTCTGTATTGAAACATTTCTCTCTTAAGGCTTAACATGAGTCTGGAAAAGTTGTTGCCAAAGATTTCCATAATGAAGTCAATGACCATTTGCATTAGCTTACTATTGTTACCTACGAACTAGATTTTTCACTTTTATGGCTAAGGCCTCAACTCAGCAGCAACTTAGACACCTTTTATTCCTGCTCTCTGGGGACTTCAATCTGAAAATGTGTAAATTCATGACAAAAGTGTAGTATGGACCAAATAGTTGGTGGGTTTCACAATCAATGAAACAGTTTCCCCCAGACTTTCCCTCTACAAAGAAATGGCTCCTTTCTGAATGAACCACTAGAAGGACATTCCAAAAAACAAAAACAAAAACAAACAAACAAACAAACAGAACATGAAGGGGGAAAGAAAAGCATTTCCCGGGTTTTTTTAAAAGAGTAAGATATGCATAATAATTGTTTAAGCTTATAGGGACTGATCTAAAATCCACTGAAGTCTTTGGAAAGTCTCCCATTGACTCCAGTGGATTTGGATCAAACCCATACAAGGAGACGTTAATTTAAAACCTGTCCAGAGACAGGTCACAGCTACATGCTCTTCACTCTGTTTATTCAACTTTACAACATTTCAAGTCTTTCTGGTGACCATTTTCTTGTTTAACAATCAGGAGCCATAGTGAATCTCAGCAGGAGCTCCTCTGTTCAGACGGCTTAGGCAACGCCCACCTACTTTAGAATCAGGTAGATTCTGTTCTTTTTCCATTGTTGGAAATTGATTCCAAGTAGATGACTGACTCTATGTCACTTTTGCCTACTTGCTTTCAAGTGTTACCAGCCTACTGCTAAAACACTTGCCAAAGGCTCCTCTTTTATACTTATTTTTCCAATATTTCCTCTTAAAATATCTTTAGTTATTTAATATTATATTTAGAAAAATACAGATGTTCCACATTAGATCCAGCCATAGGTCCATCGGGTGTAGTATTCTGCCCCCAGCTGTGACCACTACCTGAAGTCAACGATAAAACTCCCATTGACTGCATTAATGCAGGAACAAGCCCATAATGCACCCTGCCAATGATGCAATATTGGATGGGGAAGGGATTTTTTTCTGGGGTGGTAAGTGTATACCTAAAATTTAAGATTCAATTGATTTTGCCCATAATTGGAGTTAAACTGAGTGAAAACTAGAAGCCTCACTCCTAGACCATATTGGAAAACTCTGAGCAAACTCTATTAGAGGAGGAAAAAAAGAACTCATGGAAGGCTCTATGAGCAGTGAGCACTCTGTGCACAGATCTGTGTATCTACACAGAGCGTCACTGACTTCCTGTGCAGGTTTAGAGATGGCCTGCCTTGATGGCAGATGGCCTGCCTTGATCTCATTGCAGGATTGAGACCCAAAGATTTACAATAGGAGAAGAGGCAAGCGGAGGATGAAAGGAGAAATGTGAACCAACTCTCAGATATGCTTTTACTTGGTTTTCAATGTTTCAGAACAGCACAATGAAGACGATTGTTATGCCAGTAAGTCAGATGCAAATTTCAGTTACAAACATTACATCAGTTTTCTTAGTGGGGATTAAAATAGACCTTCCCAATACCCATATTTCATTTGTGGGAAGCAAAATAATGATGGTGTGTGCTACTAGGCTAAAGATAATTTATATGCTGTGTGTGAAACTTATTTTTCATTAAATCAGGCCTATAGATGTTTATATGGATTTGACTAGTGAGATTAGTAAGTAGCATATGTTTTATATGCTTATTTCACATCAGAGAATGGTATAAATGTTTTAATGACTGGCTTGTGACCAAGTAGGTAATTTGAAGACATGTGAAATTGATACTAGTCATCAGATCTCATGTTAAGTTTATTTAACTTCTTATGAAAGCAAAAAAGTCTGCTGAGCTGAACCCCAGTCTCTCTCAGAGGTGAATGCTTATCTCAGGCTCAGAACAAAAGGCTACCTCATCAAATAAAGACTGGAGCTCAGTTTCTGATGAGGTATTATAGCCAGCTGACCTGAGTCCCAGTCTCTGTTTAATAAGAAAGCTTGCTGATCTAAGCCCAGTTTCTGTTTGGTAATGTGGTCTGCTGAACTGAGTTCCAGTGTCTATTTATTAGCATGGACTGCCAGCCTGACTACCTTTCCCTGTTTGGGAAGATAATCTAGATATCTGAGCCTTGGTCTCATTATGGCGTGGTTTTGTCTGATTAGTGATTCTGCTCTGTTCTTCAGAACAGCCTGATTGGAGATTCTGAAAACCTAGCTTTCTTGCCACAGGAATGACCAGTGTGTAAAGATCCACCTGGTTTATAATAATAATTGCTATCAATCCCTAAGTGCTACCGAAAACGTACATTAAATATCAAGCTAAGATACCAAAGGGCTCTTGTGAGCACACCAGGAAAGAATTGTGGGTGTTGTTTGTTTATACAGTGATAGCAAAGATCCTTAGGCTCTCCCACAAGAGAAATAATAAATAATAATAACAGGCACTTTAGAAATGAAGACAGGCACACAGACAAATAAAATGCATTTTGGAATTAGTTTGCCCCAAAAAAGAGAAAGGTAATTAGCCCAGTTTTCATTCTGGGAGCTGAACTTTCTATTTTCAAGTCTTCTAAGGCAGAATATCCTGGCTAGAAAAATGTGTGCAAGTCTGTTCTGTGGTACTGAATTTTGTGATGTGACTGCAATTAGAAAACATCACTTTACTAAGGCAGAGGCAACAGTATAAGTTATTGAAACTCTTTTTTTTAAAAGTAAAACAATTTTTAAAATGTAATTAGTTTAGAATCTGTCATTTTATATTGTTTTCAGGCTAACAAAAATGACAGGACAAAGAAGCATACATTGAAATTAAAATGAAAATTCAGAACAGATGTCAGGAAATATTTTTCATGTTGAATGTGCAGATATCCAACCAGGTAAGGCAAAAGCATTTTCCCATTTAGGAAATAATTAGATGGGCAGCCATGGACAAAATGGCTTCCCAATTTCCTTTTTCTCTAATTCTCATACATTCTTATTATACTCCAGTTGCTACTCGATTTTCCCTGACTGGAAGCTTCATCATATGGACATCAACTTTGTTCTTATAAAAATGAATGAACTACTAGCTGCTAAGTGAACAGCTACCTAGTTGGCTATTACTCTTCCTATATTATATACAATCATGCCACTATATTTAAGGGTTAACAGTGTTTCCATTTTAAACTCTGGAGTTTTAAAGGGCTTGTATCACAGTTGTAAAATTCAGTCCAGGTGGGAATGTGGATGACAGAGAATTTATTTCCTTATTTTTATAATCTGTGAGGAATATTTTTTTTTTAAGTTTTAAGAATGTAATGAAAAAATTACCTAGTTATGAAACTATTCAGAAATTAAAAATGATTGCTGTTGATCAGCGCAACAAAAGATTATTTTTGTCTGTAGCACAGGGTTGAGATTTAGGAGATCTTATTTGTATTTATCAATTTATTCCAAAATCTGCCATGTATTTTCCATGTAATGTTGAACAGGTCACTTAGTTCATCATCATTCAGTTTTCCTATGAGGACAATGGGACACTGATACTTTCTTACCTTATTAAGGTACTGTTTGTGAAGTTTTATCCACCAGTATTATAAAGAGCTTTGAGATCCTCAAGTTAAAATCTGTAGATGTGCAAAGTATTAATTATCATTATTTGTATTTATGATGATGATCATGACCCAGATTTCATCGAACCATTATTTTGGTGCAGGTCCACATCCCAAAGTGGTTTTAGAGAGCCTGATCCAAAGCCCATTGAAGTTAGTCAGGCTTTCCAAGAGGCATTGGATTGGGCCCAGAAATAAGACAGTCATTATTGTATCATCAAGTATGGCAGTGACTGTTGGTATTTTTATATAAAAATTAAATACATAAGAAAAATTATTAAGAGGCACTGCTCAATAGAATGGCCACAAAAAAAAGCACACTCTATTTAGAATCCATGTTCTAAGGTTCAAGCCTGCAAGACGCTGCGGTCCCTCAACTTCCATTGGTTTTAGTGCTATGCTGTCTGCTCAGGACAGCACTTTCAACCTTATGAGCCTAAAGTTAAGCAACTTAAAACTATATTTAGACAACTACATAAAAATGGCCGGATTTTCATAGGTGCTGAGCACTGCAGAAGTCAATGGGAGTTGCATCTCTGCAAATCAGACCACTCTTATTTAAGTATATAAATATGGATTTAGGAGCCTAATTTTAGTCACCAAGGTTGAAACTTTTGTCCTAAATATGAATTTAGAAAAGCCTAAGTGTAAGGGCATTTTACATAGTAAATAGTGGTTTAGCGTGGTTCCGATGGTAGGTATGGATTATCTTGTTTCGGCAGGATTATTTGAAATTTCTTGGTGAGTGATTATCTTCTTTAAAAATATTAATCAAACAACCCCCCCCCCCGCAAAAAAAAATAACATTTTCAAGACTATCTTTAATAACATTAAGGGCCAAATTCAGTGGGTGCAACTCCATTGATTTTGGCCTTTGGAGGGGAGCTTGCTTAAATTAATGAAAGCAGATTAATTCAAATTTAAGGTTGACACTCCGTCCTCATTTCAGGCTTTCCTTCCTCTGCCTCCACACATACAACTGTGTTAATTAAGGCTAAAATGTCAGTCTTAGCTTTGAATATTTTTACATAGTAGGCAGCATCCATATTCTGAGTTATGTGTTCAATTCCATGAGGTATCAAAGGAAGGAAAGGGGTCCAAGAATTCAAAAGGGGATGTGCGGTGGAGGCAGCAAATCTCCTGAATCTACTGCTTCAAACATATCCAATCTTTTACTTTATATGTGTATAAAAGCTTTGACTTTGGGCTGATCTGAAACCTATTGGAGTCAATGGGAGTGTTTTGGGGAAGGATTTTTGGGAATCCAGTATAGGAGTGAAACAGCTGTGCCCTTTAACCTCCTCTGGGCAGTAGCTTTCTGGGTGTATGTTCTGTATCTGTGGAAGATTTAACAATGCTCTTATACATGAGCTCATTAACCACAACTACCAGAATCAGACTGTAGAAAGAAAAGGCTACTTCTGATTTCCAAACACTGCAATGGCTTAGTTGCAAGCAAATACCAAGTAATACGTATGATGGAATGAGAGCAAGCTTGTGCAAGTACAATTATAGTGCCTGACTGACTTTTCACACCAATTTTACATTAATGTAATTCCAATGACTTCATTGGAATTATTCCTGATTTACCCCAGTATGAGTGAGGGGAAACTTCAGCCTTTCTACTGAAAAGTTAAAGCAGCAGAGTCCTGTGGCACCTCATAGACTAACAGACGTTTTGGAGCATGAGCTTTCGTGGGTGAATACCCACTTCACCCATGAAAGCTCATGCTCCAAAACCTCTGTTAGTCTATAAGGTGCCACAGGGCTCTCTGCTGCTTTTACAGATCTAAACTAACATGGCTACCCCTCTGATACTGAAAAGTTGTTGCCCTGGAGATCCAGATTCTCTGGGGTAGAGAAGTCACTTTGTGCTTCACTACAAGCGTAATCTTCCTGTAAAGCCAGGTTAATTGGGTTAGGGATGATCAGCTTAATATAAAGCAATGTAGGGGTTCTTTCACTATTTTCTCAATCCCTGTGCTGGTGTAGTAGGGAAAAGGAGGAGTAAGGGAAGTTCTTATATCACATTGATCCATGGCTGTGATTTCAGACCCTTAAGGTTGTTTTCACCTAGTGTCATGTAGAGTAGCTCAGGCTGCTCTAACCTGGTGCAGGAGGACACAGGCCTTCTTTAGTATTCCCTTTTCTTAATGCTCGCAGGTTTTCTGGGACACTCTGTCCTGTTCAGCACTTGTTACCTTGAGCTTTTATGCACAACACTCATCACCTTCATGCTCTTTAACAGTAATTCCTCTGGGAAAATTAGAATTGCATTTAGTATTGTCAACCCCAAGCATTTGAAAATAGAGTCAGGTCCCCACAATCATGTGTTAAAAACTCAGATTTGAAGAAAAATAATAAATGTTGGGTTCTTTTAGTTTGCCTTCTGGCATCTGACCTTTCTTTTTTTCTTGGTTCCTATTTTCAAGCTTCCCTCCACAATCGTGAGGACTAGAAAACTGATTTTTAAAAACATGAAAGTTGAGATTCTCATGAAATTAGATTACTCAGAGCTGGGGTGCTAAGAAACACACTAATAGCCTGAGATTCGCTATAAAATCACAAGACCTGTCAACACTGTATATTGAAATGAATTAACAGATCAATTTGCATTCTGCTATTTTCAAAACAATTTACATTTGCTCACACTGTGAAAGTAGATACTTAGATATTCGTATTCTTTGTTTTAATCACAGTGATTCAGTTTGGGAGAAGGCACTATCCCAATCTAAAATACCATGTCCAAAGCTTCCTCAGTGACTTCAGTGTTAGTATATCTTGCAGCAGTACAGTGCAGGAAAACCCAAGCAGGCATGCTTCTCAAGTCACCAGAATGACAAAGGCTGCAAATGTAATGAAATAGCTATACAATGGAGCCATGTTAGCATTGTTAGTTAATGCAATATACCATATTAGTTCCATCACAAACATTAAGAGCCTGTGAAATCAAATAAGTGGGGAAAAAATGATGTCAAATCCAAAGTACCAATAGCACACACCTTAGCAATGTGATTTCATTTGCTGTCACTAAACAAACATGACATCATTCAATTTAAGATCTCGATAATTTTAGATGAGGTTAACCCTTATTGTGCAAACAATTATGTAGATGGTTACCTTTACACACATGAAGAACAAGGAACTATTTACATGGGTAAAGTTAAGGATGTGCTTAAATGTTTGTGGCGTTGAGAGTATGAAAAAGTGCAAGCCAGGGGGAAAAAAGCAGTTATTCTGGAAAAGAATCTGCATCCTACCTTGCAGACAATTAAGAAGATCCACAGCTGGCCCAGTGGAACTCCCTTGAGAAGAGGTCATTGCCTAACCAGTGATTGAAGTAGAGCATGAAAACCTGAATTCTGTTTCAGGCTCTGTCACAGACTCTATGTGACATTGAGCAAATCATCTAACTTTTGCATATCTCAGCTTTCCCATCTGCAAGATGGGGATAACAATACTTACCTACAGCAGAAGATGATTAGGATAAAAATCATGAATGCATTTGGAGATATTCAGATGACAGGCTCTATGTAGGTACAAAGTTTTGTGAGTGTTAGACGTCTTACGTGTCACTAGTGTACTCTTGTAGCTACTGACATAGATATCTTCCTCGGGAAATAATTCTAATATCACGATCTATGACCTTTCCCAAGAGGAAATGTTACGCACTTTACTTCGGAGTGATTTCTTTTTAGCATATTATCTCCATAGTCACACACAAGACTCTTCAAATCATGGATAGAAATAACTGATCCTCTTGCACCATAAAGCTTTATTTCTCTTTCTCTGCCAGCACTGAAGACATGATTATTTTTACTGACTACAGGTCTTCTATGAAAAATTAGTGTATGTAGAGCATTCCTATTTTCTTCCAAGTAATTTGTTAATGTATACAGAGTTTGAAGAGATCCCTTTCATGCAATATAAGAAAAAATTATCTTAATTCTATCCAATATAGACATAAGAATAACTGACTCACAACAATCCTAGGCAATCAGTGCTGCCATGAATATCTTAAACATTTTCACCAAATATTATGTCTATAGGAAATGGCCTTATATGGATAATTGTTACATGAAACTCTTTTTCATTAATTCAAAAAGGTCAAAATTTTAAAATGATACTGTCATTTAAATGTAGTGTGAAGGCTTAAGTGCAAATCACTCTAAGGTATCTTTTTTTTTTAAAGAGCGGACTAATGCAGTATTATGTTTTATAGCGCAATAAAATTATGTGCTAAAATTATGCTCATAAATGTAGGCAAATGTAACCAAGCTATTAGTTATGTTTTCTCAGATAAAAGTGATTAGCATAGCTATCAAACTCTTCTCCCATTTGAATAACAGAATTATGTCTGAAATCTAAGGCTTGCTTGCAAAGGCTGAGTCTTATAAAGAAGAAATGTAAATCTAGCTATCAATTTTGTATTTGAAAGTAAATGCAGTGGACTACCCATCAGTCAGACAGAATTCTGCTTAACACTAAGAAAAGGGCAATGTGACCCAAATTGTAGCAAAACATGTCAATAAGAAATGGGCTGTGAACAATATTTTAGAAATCATTCTCAACACTTCATCATCTACTTACTGCTAATCAGACTTATTTAAAAACAATTGTCATTCTTTTTAAATGGAGGGATGATGAGTCTTTTAGCAACAGTCACAATGAGAGAAAGTTTCATGTATAATTCATGAAGTATGTGGTCATCTACTAGCAAATTAATTTCCATTTGACAGCTATAGTTGTGGTAGTGTCCTGTCAGGAAGGCCTATGGTATATAATTAAAATCTGAACAGAACAAATTAATGCTGATTACTTTATAAACAATTTCAGAGCTTGAATACTGTTGCCTATCTTATAGGATCAAAACAGATATTTCAGACATGTATAGATATTTTTCCCTATCTTATAGTTCTGTTAATGAATAGATGTTGTTACAATGTCTTGTTCACTGAGTTGATGCTGTAAAACCCAACTGTGGAAAATCACTGAGACCAAATTAAAATTGTTTTTATTTATGGGTCACCTTCATGTAATGCTGAATTTCCATCAATGTTGGTTGGTACCAACCAATATTTAATATTTTAGATGCAATTCACTGCTTGAAGCAGCATAGCATTTCCCCCTCCCCCCTCCCAAAACCTACCAAATTCAATTAATCAATATCAGTTGAGGCATCTAAAACAAGAGTGCAAAAAGCACTAGTAAATAAACGATAGGGACACATCCTGTACTGACTTGGGGATGAACTAGATGACCTATAAAAGGTGACCTTATAAATGTTCCTTTCAATATTTTATCATTAGGTAAGGTAATATCAGTATTTGCAGGCAGTGACTGTACTGAATAAAGACTACTGCTGGTACAATTAATACCTAGCAGTAAAAGGAAACTTTTAAAGGGTTCCCAGTATATTTTCCATTACTAAATTCTATTACCCTGATTTTACAAATCAACAACGTACTTCCAGACTCCAACGATAAGGTTTTCTGTCTGTTTTTTTCTCCTTAAGATTCTGTAAATTCACATTTTAAGAAACTGATTTTAAACTTAGGTTGACACCATGCTTAAAATATACAGGAGACATTTTATTATGTATAGATGACAGAGTCTGGCCCTAATATTATTTTAGATTTACTGTGTCACTGTCTTTGCAAAGACATCATCACTTCCGAAATTTGGAACAGATAGAAACACATCCTCAGCTGGTGTAAATCAGAATAGCTACATTGTCTTCAGTTTACTCCAGATGCGGATCTGGTCCCTGTATTTGTTTGAAAATGTTTTACTGACTTTTTGTTCAGCGACTGTAATGTATTTACCCAAGAAAGCTCAGTTCAGGTATTACTGCAGTGGAGTCTTTTTTGCACTGAGGACCAACTATTTTACTTGTTGAGCTAATAAAGACACAGGACCAAGTGACTTGCCCAGCATCACAGTGAATGAGTTGTTCAACCCAGATGGAAATACACTCCAGGCTCCCAAACCCACTCTAATACTAGAGCACCTGGGCTTCCAAAAATTGGGTTATTATTAATTTTTTTCAAGGTGTAACCCACAGTCATCCCTAGTCCTGGCAATGGTCTGGGTCTGTTGTGTAGTGTTGGCACAGTAACACTTATGGTTTACATCTGCTTCAGAAGAGTTCTTGAGTAATATGATGATAGCATCTCTCCTTGGTCCTCCCTCTTGAGAATTCTAAAGCACAAACTATGCAAAAAAGTACAGTCCCCATCCCAGGAATCAATAACTAAGTCTAGAAACACCCCAGTAGTCAAGCAAAAGAAGCACAGTTTATTTAGGCTCACAAAAAGTTTGAAAAATGTGACAAGGTTAAAAAAAAACAACAACTCACTAAGGGATACATATACATAGAAACACCGGTGGTATAAAAATGTCATATGTCAAATTTTCTCCTACTTTAAGATGAACTGCTGCATATTAATATTTTCAAAAATCCAAGATTAATAAATCAAATAGAGACCCACACATATTGAGGCCTAGATGATCTGAATGAAGACCTGATTTACATACTGGTATTGATTAGAAGAAAAAACAGTTGGCACTAATCCAATCACTGCTGGCTCAGGAAGAGACTTCCCACACACAATGATTAGTCAATCCCTATTCTAAGTGTTCTGTTGCTTATGATTGGATAACCCACCATTTAGAAAGGGGTTACCAAATCAAAATACAGTATAAGCACTAGAAAGATACTAGTGGTAATCTAATTGCTTGCCTCTTCTGCAGAGGACTCTGCAAAATAGCAATCAGTTCTTCACTTTATTTTACAATTACAGTGTCCTGGACCACGCTTACATTATTAAATTTTATTCTATTTATCTGAACGTATTTAATAATGAAATCACACTGTGGTGGAGGTGGGCGTCGATTTGGGGAATCTATATATAAATAGCATATGAAGTCTGTTTGATATTTAGGCTTTTTATGTGTATCTGGGTCAGACTGCAAACTATCTTTTGAATATGAGAACAGTTTATGTTCTCAACTGTCCTTTTACCTCCATGTTGGACTCGAATTCCAAGGAGTAATGGCCGAAGGGTAACAATAGAGGGTCATTAAATCTTGATGGTCCTCTAATCAAATAGAAGTATCTTAGATAAAAGGCAGGTGCCTACTGAGGAGAACTGATTAAACAGGGGAGAGGTCACCTGTTGAGGCTGATCAGTAGTTCACATGCAGTATTGTTGTAGCCATGTCAGTCTCAGAATATTAAAGAGACAAGGTAGGTAATAGCTTTTATTGGACCAACTTCTGTTGGCAAGAAGGAAGCTTTTGAGCTACACAGAGCTCTTCTTCAGGTCTGGGAAAGGTGCTCAGTGTCACATCAGATGGATCAGGCAGTTTAGCACAAGTAGTTAACACATATTCTAAGGGACCATTCAAGGTGAAGTGGCCCATTAACACCCCTGTAATCCTCAACCAAAAAGGGGGCATAGTTGGTTACAGATTGCTGTAATAAGCCATAAAGACAATGTCTTTATTAAGAGCATCATGATGGACTCTCTCATCAACAGAAGTTGGTCCAATAAAAGATATTAGCTCACCCACCTGATCTCTCCAGTAGGTCACATGACAGGGGTGACTGAAAGTTTATAAAAGGGCAGGGACCTGCTCTAGGTCTTTGGCCATTTTCACCAGCTCAAGCTGAGGGGCAGCTACTGCAGCATCCTGAGGAGCAGAGGGATCCCTGCCTACCTGAGCACCTTACCAAGAGGAAGGTGAGCTAGAGTAAGGGGTGCTGTGTTAAGGGTAGGTTTTTGACCCTTAGATGCTCACACTGCTTTGTGCTTTATTTCCTAAGTAAAGAGTAATGGTGTTGTAGAATCCTGTGCAAAGCCTATCTCGGTGTGTGTTTGTTTTCACAGTTGGATACCTGTGAAGAAGTAAACTGTAAACTAGCAGGCTCACACTTTTGTTGGGATTCAGGGGAAAGTGCAAGAGCTGCTGTGGAGGCTTTTGGGAGATGGCACTAATTTCTGGGGCTAGGCAATTGGACGCTGGAGTCCTCACTGACAAGAGATGTGAGACTCTCTTAGACACAGGGTGTGCACCTGAAGCTCATGCCTAGGAGCCCAAAGCCATGCACAGTGCCTAAACTCAGTCCAGCCCTCACAAACTAAGGTGACATGGGATTTAGCATTTGGATCCCCTCAGCAATCTGGGTGTCCAGCAGGGGAAATGCCACTAGACCTACGACAAAGGGTAATCACAGATTCATGCTTATGCTTATGGTGTAGCCAAAAGCCAGACTTTAGCTAATGGAAACTAGGAAGGAATTTGTTTTTGAGGGTAGGTTACCCTACTACTATCTACTGCGGATTGTCTTGGATCTTCCTCAGAAGCATCTGATTCTGGCCACTGCCAAAAACAGGATAATAAATTAGAAGGACCACTGGTCTGATCTAATACGGCAATTCCTATGTTCCTGTGTTTGAAGATTGCTACAAGGACGTGGTGAAGAAGAAAAATATGTTATATTATTACTGGGGTTGTTTTGTAGAGCACTCTTCTCCTCTCACACTAATGTAAACCAGGAGTTACTGTACAGAAGTCAAAGGAGTTATACTTGTGAAAAAGGGAAAGGGAGGTGAGAGGAGAATCATGCCCTGAAAAAGTGCGGAAAGGAGTCTGACAGGATAAAGCATCAGAAAAGTAGTCAGCAGTTGGACAGACACAGTGTAAACTGTGCAGTATCCTAGAGTGAAGGAGAATGTGAATAGATAGGGCAAATCTTCAGGTTAAAGGAAAGCAAGGCAAGACTGAAGAACATCTGAGGATTAGAACACCACCCTTTAAGCTAGAACTGGGTGATGGTGGTGGCAGCAGCAGCAGCAAGTCAATACTGAAATATATTTGCAAACAGTTTATACATGATATCAGAGAAGCAGTTCTACAGGATGAATTTGTGTTTATGCGATATACAATTTCTTGAAACCTACTGGACAATAATTATAGTCCATAATGCTATCCCGTGGCTAGCACACAACATTGTTACAGAGGCTGAAAAATCTATCATGCTTCAATGTCTATTTATTTAACTACAGCAAAGTGGAAGAACAATATAAACTGCCACTAAATGTAAAATGAAATAAAAACAAATACTGCAGTGCATGACTTCCTGTGGGATTTGATATGAATCCCCACTTATGACGAGTAGCCTGTATAACATATTTTCCCTGCAGGGCTTATGTGTTATCCAACTAATCCTCATTCAAGGCATATGACTTTTATCCGGCAAAAAATCTCATAGAGTTTGTTCAGTCTATTTCAAATATACAGTATTGCTAACAAAGCCATGAACAGTCGCATATTAAATTCAAGAGAAACTAGCTTAGTATGCACATTTCACTGTGACATATTCTGTATGCAGAATAGACTAAGATTATTATGATGATATTTTAATTTAGTTGTGAGTAAAAATTTATATATCTGAATATCATCTTCTAAATTCTGCGTTTGCCCGTGATTCCTATCCCCTCCCTTTTTTCCAAGCATTCTTTATTCAGTCATTATCACTTCTCTTTTCTGAGAATCGTTCTTAATTGAGTTTTCCTGTACAGTTCCTCTCTCAAGTTCTAGTGAAGCACTATCTGCTGGGCTTCCACTCCCCAGTCAATCACCTACTCTTTCCTGCTACTCGTACTTCAGATTCTCCTACTTGATAAATCCTCATTTTACCAACCAGTGAGGTGACGGGGGAGAGGGGAACTCACCCAAGCAAAGGAAAGGGAGAGCAGAAGAAATTCTAACTTTACTTTTATCAAAGGAGGAAGAAGATTGCTTGGGTGATATCAAGGCACCAGCCTCTTTGAGGTCACTAATTTAGCAGTTTCACCTGGCTGCTGAAGTCAGGGCACAGTTCTTTGTTAGATTAAGACCACATACTATATTAAACTTATCTTAAACTATATTTGTTTCTTTCTTTTCTTGCTTAAATAATTAGTGTGATATTTACTGGCAACTGCAATTAGATTAATCCTGTTGGTCTGTGTGCTAAAACTATTGCTGCCTGTACATCTCGAAACACAGACATTTCTGTCTTCAGGGGAGGAAGAGCAAACAGGTGGAGAAGTCCAGTGACCCCCAGCTGTCTATTGACAAAAAGTAGTTCGGGGGGGCTACCAAAGATGGCAGAGGAGGGTCAAAGTGGGCAGAGAGGGAGCCCTCTGTCCCTATGGATGCAATTCTTAGTTGCCAGTTAATTTCCCAAACTATTCCTGAACCTACAGTGGTGCACTGTAAGCTTTAACTTGTGTAAAAATATTTCTCAAACTTATTTTTCAGATTTGGAGACAGGAATTCCTATGTAATTTTTTTGGTCAGCTCCTCTAGATTTTGCATGGTCTTTGCTTCTTTGGAACAGGTAAAACAGTTACATACATGGCAAGTATTCAGAAGACTAAATTTTAGACTGAATTTACAAGTATCATGGAATTTTGATATTGTATGTTTAAATTTCATTAAAAAGTAAATAAAAATAAGCATCCTCAGATGTACACTGGGGTGGAATAAAACCAAGGACATTTTTTATTTCCCAGAGTGTACTTACCATGTATAACTGATTGAGCAAACATGTCTTTGCTACAGAAATGAACTGAAGTTGCCTGTTGTCAGAAACAAATAGCTGACTCTTTTGTCGTTTTCACTGAACTGTTTTATATTCACATGAGACAAGATCCTGCAAATGACTCCTGAGAGATGCTGAGCACCCTCCACTCCCAATGAAGTCAATGGAACTCTAAAGTGCTCAGCACCTTGCAGGATCTAGCCCTTAGAGGGAATGGTCTAAGCACAGCTAATGGGTGCTTGGAGCTCCTGAGTTCTGTTACCTGATCTGACAAGATCTGTCTATGGCCTTGGGTAAATTGCTTAACATTCCTCTATCTGTAAAAGGGGGATAATAATGCTTCCTACAATTGTGAGGGTTTATTACCTAAAGTCCTATTGTCCTCTACATTGTCCTCTACATTGTCTCATGATGGGGACAGAAAACTCTAACGTTGTACCTGAGAAGTTTCCTATGATTTTTTTCCATGTTGTGTAGACGTGCATGGTTTGATCTTCTTCCCTCATCTCCTGGAAGTGATAGGAGTCCAGCCCCTGAAACCAATGGATTCCCAAGATCCACACAATCAGGGAAAATGCCACTGGAGGATTAAAGATCATATGTGGTTAGGAGCCTCAGTTTCCAATTTTATTCAGACTCACTATCCCCATGTTGCCTCTTAGCACTATGCTAAGACTGTGGATCACTACTGTTAGAAGGAGGAGTGCCCTCTTCTCTGTCATCTGCACTGATACCTGCAGCAGCCAGGTTTTCCTTAGAGGCCTTCCATTCAATTACTGACCAGGCCTGACCTTATCTTATAAGACTGACAAGCAAATAGTGTGAGGTAGTATGGGTACATGAATGCTATTCAATGAAGGAACATTAATGGAAAAAACCCTATTCATATTATGCATCAGACTTTTATTAACTTCCTTAGATGATCAATTCACTGTTAGGTCTATAAAATGTTTCGAGCATTAAGCAGTTCTGTAAAAAGAAAAAAAAAATTAGGTTGGCTCAGGAAGCCCATAAATTTACTAAAAATCAGGAAAGAATGTGTGTGCCTACCAGTTGGGAAGCCATTAGCTAATGACTTTTCCCCCTGACCATTGGAATTGAAATGCCATGAAATGGTCTTTCTCTTGGTCCAGACATTTCTGTTGTGGATTGTATTTCATTGTGAAAAGAACTCCCTCTCTATAAATAATTCCTGAATGTTTTGATGGAAGAGAGGGCAGAAAATTGTATGACAAATCCAAAGTCATTAGCTGCCCACTGTGAATAGGAAACTGGGAACTAGTACTGGGTGCTTATCTGCATCTGTTTCCAAAAATCAGAATTTTTGCTGAAGGTAATGAGTTAATCAGTTACATCAGCAATTCTATTTGCTTTTCCAAGTACGTACAGTACTTCACTGTTGTCATAAACAGATAGCTAAGGGTTAATGTTTCTTTTACCTGTAAAGGGTTAACAAAGGGAACCAAACACCTGACCAGAGGACCA